>NC_062287.1:106315059-106618089 GCF_902655055.1 Lutra lutra | reverse complement strand
CAACTGTCTCTGTGAGGCCCAGCCATCCCGGAGCAGGCTGCCATCCGTCCTCCAGCCCCGGGGAGGCCCTCCTCACTCCTATGCCCTTTGCTAGGCGCACTAAGGGCACAAGTGTGTTGTGCCCAGGACACCGGCGGGTCCCTGTCTTATAAAGATGTCTCCAGGGAGCTGGGGGCCTCCTTGGCCTCTCCCTGCAGGTCCTCTCTGAGTCCCTCCTTCTGGTTCCTCTCTTCTGCCGTCAGGAGAAGCCTGGGGCCAGGCCACTCACAGGCTGGGACACCTCCTGCCCCCCAAGGCCAGGCCTTCCTTCCCGAACTGCGCTGGAGACCAGCAGAGCGTTCAGCACAGTGCCCAGCCCATAGGAAACGCTTGGTAAAGAAACCAGCACCAGGCCATGCAGGTGGCGGGCAGGACAGCACGCAGGGAACCCGGGCCCTGGCCTCACATGTGAGCCCCGCTGTAGCCCTGGGTGGCCCTCAGTAGATGGCTTCTCCTCTCCCCCAGGCTCTTTCCGCATCATCCCTGGGGCAGGTGGCCGTGCTGAGCCAGGGAGCCCCAGGGTCCTGCTCTTACGGGGGACACAGACATCCTGGCCCAGCCCCCTAGGACTGGAGGCTTGGCTGGGCAGCCACTTCCAAATCCCAACCTGCAGGAAATCATGGGCTGCAACAGCCCCGTTTGCAGAGCCCGGCCTAGTTCATCTGCTTCATTAAAGGCACTAATTAATTGGCTTAATTAAAAGGGTAACCTGGAAGCCAGCAGAACCACCTCCTAACGAGGCACGAGGCTATGCCGAGGCAGCCCTGGAGCCGAGGAGAAGAGCCCCCTGCCTGCCACCAGCATGCCCATCCAAGGGCCCTGAGCCCCCAGCTTCGGACAGGCCCCAGGCCACCTTGTGCTGGTGACTGCTGACCCCCTCCCCAGCGCTCATACCTCTCGTTCCCCTCGGTCGGGCTCTGTGCGCTGGGGGGAACCGGAAGTCCCGCATTCACATGCACCGCCTGGCTGCGGTTAAAAGCCCAGAATGTAAGCAGCCGTAATTAGACGAAGCACAGGCGGGCAGCAGCACGGAAAGGTTACCAGGCCAGGAGGGAGGGACGGCATAGTAAGGAGGCCGAGCCTGGCCACCCCGTGCTGGTCCCATAGGGAGCTGGCACCGTGGCAGAACCCCACCTGGGCAAGGAGCCCCTGAACCGCAAGCTTCCACGATCATGATGCACTAAGGTCAGGAGAAGGGGATTTAAACCCCCACGTCCCCCTCTGGGGGGCCTGTGGGGGGCTCTGCTGGTTAAGTGGCTGACTCTTGGTTTCAGCTCAGGTCATGATCTCAGAGTCGTGGGATGGAGCCCCACATCAGGCCTCGTGCAGGGGCATGGAACCTACTTCAGATTCTCTCCCTCCCCCGCTCACTTGCTCGCTCACATACACGCCCTCATTTTCTGTCTCTCTCAATAAAATCTTAAAAAAAAAAAAAAATCCCACCTCTACCTCTAGAGGCTGGTGGCTGTGACAAGCTACTTTGCCTCTCTGAGCCCTCTTCCTCATTTGCAAACCCCTTGCCAGGGGGTCCCAGGCAGCTTGCCTTCCCAGGTCCCCCTTCCCAGGGCTGGGACGGACCAGACGTGTCTGCCCAGGGCGGTGCGGGAGAAGCAGAGGCTTGTGTGTTACTCTGGTCCCGCCTGTCCCGCCAGCCTCTGCAGAGGCGAAGGCTCCGCGTCCTGTCAGGGTTTCAGTCCTTCCCCAGAGCGACAGGAAAATAATTCTCACAACTCCTCACGGCTCACAAAGGTGTTCTTCCAGACAATATTCATCTGAGCGTCCTGTCACCCTTCATTTGGAGCCCAGCATCCCTGGTTTGGAACCAAGGCATCCTTCAAGGAGGAATTCACGCAGTGTGGGGACGCTGCCGCCTCCACCCCACACACTCCCCAGGACACCGGCCAAGTTCATGAGTAGCCCCCATCTTTGACCTTGACAACCTCCTGCCTGAGCAGGAAAGGCGTAAACGGACAACACGGGCCCAGGGACCACGTAGCCTCAGAACATTCGCTCGCAGCCCCTCTCAAAACCCCAAGAGAGGAAAGACAGGAGCCCAGAACAGGCGGAGCGTGGCCGCCAGGATCCAAAGGCGCCCAGTGAGGCCCTGGTGTTCTGGGGATGGGGGGGCAGGCAGGGGGTGAGCTCAGACGTCCCGGGACACGCTATGGTTTAGGACACAGGAGTGTGGGAGACCCCCGGGAGGGGGAGCCTCAGCCCCGCCGCCGTGATGGGGAAGGCCTCGGGGCCGCCCGGCCAGCCCGGGGCTGGTGGACACGCGGCTGTCAGCTCACCACCCACTCCCACGCTGAAACCGCGGCGGCGGCGGCGGCTGTCAGACGGACAGATTTAGTCTCCGTGCAAACAGCTGTTAGCCTGCTCGCGGCCGACAGCTCTGCTGCCGCCTGGGAGCCAGGAGTGAGGTCCCAGCAAGCGTGCCCCCGCCCCGTAATCATGAGAATCATTCAGCACCAGGCCCTGGGGAGGGAAGGGGTGCCACAAGGCTGTCCCACCCGCAGTGTCAGGCCATACCGCCAGAGTCCCACACACCACCACCCCAGCTCCTCCCAGCCTCAAAGACCCACGCCCCCACGCCATTGCCCACCTGGGTGTCCTGAGGGCTGTCAGTGCTGGTGTCTGCCCACCGTTGCCTCACCCACAGGGACCAGCCCCCTCCGACCTCCCACTGGACATTTATGAGGGACGAACCTCTGCCCCCATCATCCTATCTCGGCATCCCTGGCCCCATGTTACAGATAAGGAAACTGAGGCCCACAGAGGCGGCTGGGTGAGCGGCCAGGAGGACTAGAACCTAGGGCTCTGGGGGCTGCAGCTAGAGGACGGCATCCATGGAGTCCACTCCCCCTTCCCCACCATGGGTGGGCAGAATACTTGGGACCCAACCCCTGGAGTGCCTGGTGGGGGCATCAGGCTGTCCCCCGGGCAAGGCTGAGTGAGAACTTAGAGGGGATGGACAGGGCCGCCTGCAACAGGAAGGCCCCACAGGTGGGACAAAGCAAGGCAGGGAACGTGGGAGGCCTGGCTCAGACAACGGGCCAAATGATGGTGGGCCTCAGCGCTCAGGGCCCTTTGGGTCCCCCTATGGGTCAGAACCCCACCTGGGCCCCTGCACAGAGCCCCTAAACCACCTGGACACCGAGCTGCAGCCCTGCCCTCAGCCCCACTCCAGCACATATGTGCAGTGTACCCTGGGCCACGCAAACCTGCTTGTCTTCCTCAGTTCAAATCCTCAGGTGTGGAGGTGGGGGGAGTTGGGGGAGGGCGAGGGGTAGGGTGAGGTTTTGCTCAGTGCAGCCCAGGAAGGAATATGCTCAGAAAAAAGCTGTTGACTGTGGGGCTCTCTTGCACTAGGCTTGTGCTTGCCAGGTAACCCCTGGAAGCCGGAGCCCGGAGTGAGCATGGCATGGGCATGGACGCATCCACGGCCACAGCCACATGGTCGGGAAGCAGGAGAGCTGGCACCAGAGTCCAGACAGTCACACTCTGGGCTGCGTCCTACCAGGTGGGCTGCACCAGGCTCTGCCCACGGAGCTGCAGATACCCTAGGGAGGCCACCGTGGGGCAGACTGCCCATTTCTAGAAGAGCGAGTAGAGACAGCCCTGGACTCAGAGTCAGACCCTGGGACAGAGCCCTTGGAGAGCTGCTTAATGCCTCCAGGCCTCTGATCTCTCCCGCTGAAATGAGGCAAACAGTCCCTGCCCACACCCCAAGCTGGTGCGAGGGCCCAGGGAGGGGACTGTCAAGGTTGAGGAAGGGCTGGGAGCCTGACACCTGGCTGCCCAGCAGGGGTCACCTGTGCCCAGGACAGGAGGCACTTCAGCCTGGGGCGGGAGGGAGGGCCTGATTTCCTGTCCACAGGAGAGAGCCCAAGGGAAGAGCAGATGATCACCCTCATCATTTCACCAGGCCGCTTGTTATGAATATTAATAGCATTAATTATTTCTAATCCGGCATCCAGGCCTGGGCTGGCCGTGAGCGATCCCCAGGCCACCAGGCTCTGAGGGAGGCTTTGACCTCCTCCCTGGGGCTGTGGGGTCTAGGTCTGGGACAGATCCTTTCAAGGGCAGAGCTGGGAGGGGGGCCAGGGTGGCTCAGTTGGTTGAGCATCCGACTCTTGGTTTCGGCTCAAGTCATGATCTTGGGGTCATGGGATCGAGCCCCACATTGGGCTCTATGCTCAGCCGGGAGTCCACTGGGGTTCTCTTTTTCCCTCTCCTCCTTCCCACCCCCCCGCCCCCACATGTGATCTCTCTCTCTCAAATAAATAATTGAAATCTTTGGGGAGGAAAAAAAGGGGCAGAGCTGGGAGAGTCCCCTAGGTAGGGCAGCCGCATCAGTTAGGGGATCTGCAGACAGAACTTCACCTGTGGTTCTCCTGGGAAGGGGTTTCACAAGATGGGCACCCATTTCACAGATGGAGAAGTGGCTCCAGCTCCAGATGAGAAGGCAAGCTCCAAGCAGGATTGCACCTGCCCTGCGGAAGATGACTGAGCAGGCTGCTGGCCCCAGCCCCCCAGCCCCCGAGCCCCGCCCCCTCACTAGCTCCTCCCACCTTGAGCCATAAGGATGTCTGTACCAGTGGACAAGATCCTGCGGGGGAGGGGACGGCTGGTCAAAGCAGCTGAGCTAGGAGACCTAGACCGCTTGGGGAGTCTGACCTCAGAGCTGTGGCTGGGGACAGGTGCCTCAGTTTCCTTATTAATAACACGGGGATAATAATGGTGCCCCTTTTATAGGATCCTTGCATGCATCAACTGCTAATGCAGGTAAATGCTTCATACCTGGCCTGTGGCATACACCAGGCACTTACTTTCCTGACATACCCCTGCCCTATCCAGGACCAGTGGTCGACGGTGGACCATGGCTGGCAGCCCCATGTTCAGTCCCCAAGGCTGTGGGGCTGGGGCCAGGCCCCTTTCCCCATTCCATGCCTCAGGTCCCTGACCGCACACTGGGGGTATAACCCAGTGGTCTCTGAGGCTCCCCCTGTGAATGACTCTCAGAGTGGGGGGCTCAGTCTCTCTTCCTGGGGCTCCATGACTCCTCCACTGTTCCCCCTGCTGGGACCACAGTCTGCCCAACACCACCCTGTGGCAGGCCCCCCCATCGTCTCTCAGGGTGTCAGCTTCCTTGGCTCCAAACTGGGGTGACGGGGCCCCTCCTACAGGACTGCCATGCAGATCCAGGGAGGCGGGGGGTGGGGCTCCACGCACTCCGGTGGTCATTCAGATCCAGGGGCAGGGGGGACAGCTTACAAACAGGCTCTGGAGTGGGACCCGGGGCTCCCCTTAGAGTCATGTGACGGTGGGATGATGTCCTAACCCCCCAGGGCCTCAGTTTCATCACCTGTAAAATGGGGCAAAGAACTGTCCACTACTTGTAGAGCTGCTTTGTGGAATCAGTGAGGTGACAGACTCGAATGCCTCCTGCCTGCAGACACCCTGGAGTCACCACGTGGTCACTTTGTGTCCTGCCAACCCTCCAGCTGCCACACCCCCTCCCCAAGCCAGCCTCCACCCAGGGGCCCGCCCCCCAGCAATGGGATCTGTGAGGTGGGAGGGGGCTCCCAGGGCCTGGCTCCACAGACCGCACCCATCCTAGGCCTTCGGTGGGCCCAGGGCAGCCCCTCCCCAGGAAGGTCCCCAGCCCCCTGCAGACAAGAGCCTCTGTCCGGCTGACCCTGGGTCAGGGCAGGGCCAGCGCGCTGGCACAAAGGCTGGGCTCTGTCTGTGCCCGTAGCGGGGGCAGCTGCCCGTGAAGGGCCCTCCTGCCACAATGAAGCCTTTGAGCAGCTGCCTGCGGAGCTGAGCTCCCCTTGAAGGCCTGGCTCTCATAAGCCCGGTCTGTCTGTGAGGCCACCCGGCCAGGCAGGCAGCTGCTGTGGGGGCAGGGCCCGCACCCCCCAACCACTGCTGGGTACACCGCCTCCCCGGCCTCTCACCGGAGGATCCCTCCGTAGCTGGGGCGGTCCACAGGCCAGAAAGCCAGGTGGGGGACCTCGGGGGACAGTGCTTGTCCCCATCCCTGCTCCAAAGTGACACTCCAGGCCCAGCCCAGGGACAGAAAGCCCCAACTTCCCCCGCCCCAGGCTCTCTGAAGCTGCTGTGGGCCTGGGGCTCTGCCCCCCTGCATCTCTCCCTCTCTTAGCCTCCGTTTCCCCTCTGTAAAACGAAGCCTCTGAGTACATCCCCGATCCCCCGCGTCTGTGTGAATCAAACAGGACCTGTGTTTCATGCTCTACCCGGTACCAGACAGGCAGCCAGGGCTCAGGGAGTGCCTGACGATCCCTACCCCATTGCCGCTCCAGCCTGGCAGCCACTTCCTCCCCAGTTCAGCCTCGGACTTGGGGGGTGACCTTGGCCTGGTGACCAAACTTCCCTGAGTCTTAGCTTTCTCCTTCATAAAATGGGCGAAGGCCCGTTTTTGCAGGGTTGCTGTAAAGACAAGGCCATTTATCAATGTGCCTTGGGCTCAGGAAGCTTTGGTCGAATGAATTCCCTGAATGCCAGAAGCAGCACCTGGTAGGGGTCCAGGGAGAGGAAGGAGGAAGAATAAAGGCGGGAGGAGGTGGGGCGACCTTGGGAACTACAGCCAGCTCCCGGGTCATATAGGAGGCCTAACATGGGCTGGGCAGATGGGAGACAGGCAGGGCTGGTTCCTCAGGTCAGTCTTGGAGGGCTTCCTGAGGGAGGCAGCGTCCCTCCAGTGTGGGGAGTGAGGGTGGCCTTCCCCACACGAGAAGAGCAAAGGTGTGGGAGCCACATCAGCCACAGGCCTAACAGGGGAGGGAGCAGAAGAAAGGCAGGCAGGCTAACCTGGGCCAAACTGAGAAGATCTGAAAGGCCAGGCCAAGGGCTTTGGACTCACTTTTTCAGGAAATGGGGAGCCAATGATGATCTCCAAGTCAGTGACTTGATTAAGTGTGATTTCTTCAAACATCTGGCAGTATCTGCATTAGATGGACCGGGCCAGGGAGGCCGGGCAGCCCATCTGTCCCATCATGGCGGGTCAGAGAGCCAGCCAGCCAGGAGTGTGCGCGAAGGGGATTCCGGCCAAGGAAAGCCACCCAGGGCCTGACCCTCTGTGGGGTCCTCATCCCAAAGCCAGCCCTGCCCGTGGCTGCCCCAACATCCTGGGGCACGGAGGGGCTCCCTCCCAACCCCCCAGGCAGACTGGTGCCCAGCAGAGGGGACACTTCAAGAACCCAGAACCAGCCTGGGTTCAACTCCCACTCTGCCCCCACTGCTTTGTGCAAATGGGGTCATATCTCTGAGCCTGTTTCCTCCTCTGTAAAGCGGGGGTGGTTAAGGACGCCTGAGCCCTGCAGTGCCACTGTGATGATTAAGTTGGACACTCAAGAGTGTCTGCTGGGAGGGGGCCCCTGTTCTCTCTCCGGTCTTCCTCGCCTTGGAAGAGGGGGACTGGGGAGCAAGGGGAAGCCAGGTCTCCGAGGAGCCCGCGCTGGACACAGTAACACTGTTGAGAGAGGCGAGGGTTCGAATCTGACCCCTGCTACTGAGAAGCTGTGTGACCAGGCCCTTCTGTGCCTCAGTTTCCTCATGTGTAGGAAGGGAATAATAAAGCAGGACCGCATGAGGTGTGAGGACGGAGCCGCCGTCCGTGGAGCACTCGGCACAAAGCATGTGCTGGTCATGGGAAGCTAATGTTGGCTCTGCGTTTCCTCCCAGCCCCCGGGGAGACCAAGACCACTTCCTGACTGAGGGTGTCTGGGGGTGCTGGCCCATGTGGGCCATGTGGGGCCCCCCAGTCACTCCTTTCTGGTGCCTGGCTCCAGTCTCCCAGCCTGTAGACCCTGGAGCCATCTCTCCACTCTGCACCCTCAGGACCCAGCAAGGCTGCCAGTACCCCCAACTTAGGCCAAAGTCAGGGCAGCAAGAGGCCTCGGCCATACTCTTCCCCTAGCCCACACCGGAATCTGGGGCTGAACAGAGCTTTTGGGGGTACCCTCTCAGTTGCAGGTTCTCTGACTCTCAGAACCTCTACTGGCCCCCAGAGGACATGGCCTTCACCTCCTCAAGGCCTCCCCCACCACCCCCAACCTCCTGAACTGGGGAGGGATGGTGCACCCCCCACTCCAGCTGCCCCACGGAAGGACCATGCTGCAGAAAGCCCGCTGAGTAAATAATGACATTTCCTCCTCTCCCCTGTGCTCTTCGCCCCCTTCCCCTTCCACAAATAAATTATCAACATGCCCAGGTCCCGGCGGAGCGGAGCATATCACAGGGAACAATGAAAAAGCTTTTAATAGGATTCCAGGAGCTGCAGCCACTCGCTCACGGGCCCTAATGGAGATTGCTCCGTGACCGCGGGCCGCTCGCGCCCTCCTGGGCCCCTGGGGCCCAGCTCCTCCAGGGGGCACCGAGGGTGCAAGGCCCAGCTGGGCCACCTGCTGACGTCACAGGCCAGCGTCTGGGCCCAGAGAGAAGCGCTCGGTGGCAGAGGGACAAATCACATGCCGGCCGCCCAGACTGCTCACCCTCAGCCCCAATGGACCAGGCCCATCGTAACATCCCTGAGGCAGACTCCTACAGGAAGCCCCCCGCCCGCCTCCCTCCAGGGTTCAGATGCACCTCTGCTGTGAGCCCTTCCCTGACCCCCTTACCCCAGGGATGCTGAATGACATCACGTGTTGGCAGAGGCCTGCAGGTGCCTGCACACAGTGGGGCCTCAGGGGACGCAGGCGGAGTCCAGGGGCAGGGGGGGCGCTCCAGGAAGTCTGGGCTCAGAGGCCAGCGGGGGACAGCCCGTGGACCTGGATAGGTACCCAGCTCTGGGAGAGGCATGGTTGAGGGAGAAGCTTCCCGAGAGACAGAGCTAAGGCCCTGGAGACCTTGGGGTTACCTGCCACCTCTGTGCCTCAGTTTCCCATCTGTGAGAGCATGTGTAAGGACCCAGATGGAGCAGGGCCACATCTGCCCCTATGGTCGTCGCCCTTCCTCCTTGTCACCTTGGCCAAGTCACTTCACCTGTGTCTCATTTTCCTAGAGGACAATCGGGATAATTGCAGAGCCTACATCAGAGGCTTATGGTAGGGATTAATCCAGTGAACACTGACAGCACATAGCCAGGCCCGACCGTGTCAGCTCCTGTTAGGACAATGACCACCATCTCCCAGGCAGTGGTGTGCTGGGGCGCTAATAGGGTGAGGTGCCAGGTCCTGGCTGTGCGACCTTGGTCCGGTCACTTTATCTGTCTGTGCCTGTTTTTCTTTCTGTGAAACGGCAGCTGTGAAGCCTCAAGGAGATCCTGCATGGGTAGGGTCCTTAGTGTGGCTCTGTGACAGGCGGTGTAGACAGTAAACACTTGGGAAAAGCAGCCACAGTGGCTTCGCTGCTGCCCTCATGGGAGGCACTGAGGTCCACTGGTCCCCAGCCTGGCTTCCACACTGAGGCCTGGCACACAGGGGGTACCCAGTAAATACCCAAGGGGGTTCCTGCCTGACCCCATCAAGAGGATCCAGCCTGGGCACAAGGTGACATAGGAGACCCGACTTTTGCCCAGTGAGGGGCCAGTCAGGAGCTGATCAGGTGCCCTGCGAGCCTGCCCGCCAGACCGGGTGGGTGCCCCTGAGTGCGGGAGGCGAGCCCCTCCCCAGGCCCGGAGCTCCACAGAGCCCCGGACATGGGCAGCTCCCCAGCCCTGGACCAGGGGGAGCCTGTCGTAGCCACTGAAACGTGAGAACCCCAGCTTCCCGAGAAGCTCTTCCACGGACACCGTCCCGCGTCACAATCGTACCGACCCCAAGATGTGCTCTGTGGTTCCATTTCACAGGTAGAAGTTTCACAGTAGAAGCTGAGGCACAGAAAGGGATGAGGTGTCCAGGGGCACCCGGCTGATAAGTTTCAGAAGCGGGATTCAAACCCAGGTCCCCCAGACTCCAGAGCCCAGCACTTTGATTCCCCACAGCCCAGCTGCCTCGTGGTGGATCCTGACTTCCTCGTGGCCTCGGACAGGGCATTTCCCCACTCTGTGCCTAGCCTCCCTACTCTGGCAGTGGGAAGAAGACAAGCCAGGCACAGCTGGTCGGGCAGAGGGCCTGGCACTGCCCAGCCCTCATGATAGCCCAAGCCTGGTGGGACGGGAGGGTCTTGGGGCTCAGAGTCCAGAGCCATGGTCTTGCTGGGCCTTTCAGGGCCTTGTGGTCCATCCCCTTGGCCAGCAGTAGTGGGGAAACTGAGGCACGGGTGGCTCTACTGTGACCGGGAGGGTCGGGGAGTACATGCGGTTTATCTCCCTGGACCGGTGGGCAGTCTACAGGGGGCGCAGCCTCTGTGAGGAGGGCAAGGGTTTCCAAGGCCCCCACTGCCCTCCAAGGAGCCCTCTCTGTATCCACGGGCTGGGACTGAGCATGGGACCCCCGGAGGCAGGGGTGGCATGTGCGGTTCGTTCACCTCCCAGTCTGGCTCAGGCCGGGTAAGGGAAGGCGGGTTAGAAGGGTTAGGTGTGAGCCTCTGGGCAAGAATGTGTTTGTGAAAGCACACGTGCTCGAGAAGTGTGAGCACGACACACACCTCCCTCTCTGTTCTGACGTGGCCCTGGCAGGGCTGGGACCATGGATGACTCCTCTGTGGCCAGCTCCAGGCCGGGGCCACCACGGGCAGCTTCTCTGAGAGAATGGGTGAGACCCCCCCATGCCCCGCTAAGCCTACACCCCCCTCTCAAGGGGAAGGCAGGAGCAGCCCAGCCCCATCCAGAAGCCCAGTGGCTGACCAAAGGCCACCCTCTGCCTTCACTGCAACAGGCCTCCCGGGGCCCGTGGCAAACTCCCAGGATCCGGGGAGTGGGACCGACCTACCAGCAGCCAGATCCCCTGAATTGGAACCAGGCCCCTCAAGTCTGACCACAGAGGAGTGTGTTTAAATCAAGGTCTTCCCAAGAAGCCAGCAGGTAGCTGCCGGACAGGGTCTGCAGGGAACCTTGGTCGGCACTTGATCCAGGACCCAGGTGGCTGTGTCCCTTGTGGGCAGCTCTGTCCAGTGGCTTTTGTCCCTAGGAGGCCCAGCTGGCAGGTTGGGCCCTCTGCAGCCCCCCATGCCGTCTCCTGAGGGGGGCACTCAGTCCTGGCTCACCATTCGTGCACCTGTTCACTGAGCCCGCACTACACTTAGCACCTACTATGTGCCAGGCCCCATAGCTGGCGCGGGGACACATGAGTAAACAAGAAGGAGAGACACAGTCCCTACCCTCAACCATCCTGGCTGCCCACCTGGCCCCCGACCCCTCCTCCCCAGGCCTGCCGCCACTCAGGACCAGCCAGCCAGGGGTCTCCCCCCACTACCCCCCAGATTGGCCCTGGGTGTCCCCCACAGCCCCCTGAAAACTCAGCCCTCCCCTCTGCTCACCATACCCCCACCAGGCAGCTGTTGGCAGGCCACCCCAGGAAAAGCCCATCGCGGTGCCAGCACCCACCCAGTGGCATTTTTGAGGACATTTTCCCCGGGCAGAATTTCCCAGGCATCGCCAGGGATGGGGAGCGGAGGGGCAATGGGGGAACGGGTTAGACAAGAGCAATTTGCTTCTGTAGATAAATGCCGGCTCCTCTCCGAAGCCAGTCCCCCCTTTCTTTTCTCTCTTCCTCGCTCGCTCTCCCGCGCTCTCTCTTTTTTTTTTTTTTTTTTTACAGTTTGCTAAATCTGTTGTAATCTGGTGCCAACGATTAATTCAGGCAGAAGGAGGGAAAGGGGAGTGAAACACAGTGCCACCAAGCAGCTTCTCAAGAGCAAGGCAGGCGGGAACAGCCATGGCGAGTGCCTCAGTGACCCGTTTTAATCCAGGTTTTTATTAAGTACAAAGCCATCACCCCCCCACCAACAGCCCAGCTAGGCCTGGGCAGGCACAGCCTTGCAGCCAGCGGGGGCCCCTGGGCTGCCGGATGCCTGGGTCCTGCGCTCTGCCTGGGAGGCAGTGTCCCCTAGTGGTTAGCCGAGCCCCATACAGCCGAGTCCTACTGCCTCCCTCCCTTCTTCCTGCAGCCGGCGCGGGCTGTGCCCAGTGCCCCATCCCCGTGCAGGGGCATACTCAGAGCCAGGCGAGGGTTCCTAAAGAACCCCCTTCAGCACTTGCAGCCCTGTCTACACAGAGACCGCTGTCCCGTCACAAACAAGCCCAAATATCCTCCTTCCCGGTCCATCAGATGCCGGGTCAGCTGGCCCATGTGGGAGGAAACGCAGTTCTCAGGAACAGGGACCTGGGCCCAGGAAGCCCACCCTTTCAGTGGCCCACCCGGAAAGACTGGGCAGACAGTCCATAAGGCAGGCCCAGGAACTGTGAGAGATGAAGGCAGACAGGACACCAGGGACTCAGGAGACAGGCCACAGTCCTGAAGATGCTGCCTACCCACCCCTCCCCGGCTCCCCACACCTGCCAAGGGGTCCGCAGGCACCCAGCCCCTCCTCTTCGTTCTGTCTGCCAGGCCCATGTTTCTTGTGCTTATCCTCATTGACTTCTGTCCTCGCTTCGCATCCCTAGCTCAAGCGCCTCCTTCCGCGACCCCCAGCCCCAACAGGCACCTCTGTCACCCGGCCTCACGGGGCTGACTCCCCCACTCCAGGGGAGGGAAAGTTTCTGATTTCTATCTGACCCCAACTCCCAGCTGTACGCTCCCTGAAGGCAAGACATCGGGTTGCTTCTTTTCTCCCCAGAGCCCAGCACGGTGCACACCTAGCTCATGAATAAGTGAATGAATGAATGAATGAATGAAAGGACAAATGAACAAATGAAGAGGCAAGAAAGGAGGGAGAGAGGGGAAGACAGGAGAGCCGGGCTGCTGGCTCCTTGCCCCCACCTGCCCCAGCGATGCCGCCCCACCCCCCTGCCCTCCCCGCAGTCCCCTCCCCACAGTCCCCAGCCCAGCTCTGGCCCCAACTCTGCTGGGTGGGAGGGGCGCAGGCAAGGCCACGGTGGGAATACAAAACCCAGGGCTGTGGGGAATCTGGCACACAACTTCCACAGGCGAATCGAGGCCCCCAGATGCTGACGTCATGCTCAGAGCCGCTGACCCCAGGGAGCAGCTGGGCTCCAGGGGCCCCGCAGGCGATGGTAAACAGGCATCCACCCGCCGCACGGGCAAACACAGGCCTGCACGAATGCAGCCCCTCTCTGTGGAACCCTCTCGGCTCCAGCTGCTGCTGGAGAATGCTGGACTGGCTGGTGGGGGCGGACAGAGCTTGGCAGGGGCACCCTGGGGTCACACTGTCCTTCCCTGGTCTCCTCCTGGCCGTGCAGCCTGTGGCCCACCACCCTGGCCTCCCCAGGGTGACTGCCCCAAGGCGGAGGATAGCATGCAGCTGCCTCAAGGCCTGGCACACGCCAGAGCAGGCCTGAGCTCTGTCTCGGGGACAACAGTGCAGGTTCTGGGGAAGGGACCCCACCCCCAGGGCCTGAGCCCTTAGCCGGCCCCACCTTTCCACAGACCCGGCCACCGCCCTAAGAGTAAGCACTCACCCCACAGCAAGTGTTAAGGACCTCCAGCCGCGTCCGCACCCCTCACACCTCCTCCTGTGATGGCCCCAAGGCAAACCCCCCCAGCCTCACCCCGTCCCTCCTGGACATCGTCACTGCCACTTGGGGCCAGGCACTGGGGCTAGAACCCCCACCAGCGAGTGAGGGCCATCCCACTGAAAGTGGGCTTCGGTGGCTGGGGTGGGGGCTGAGTCAGTCTTTCCTGGGACCCTAAGGCCAGAAGAAGCCCTTCATGAACCCAGGGTAGAGACCACCGGGGCCCCACATTGCTAGGCATGAAGTCTGGGCTAGGAGCTTCATAGGGACCACACCAGAGTGGGGCTCCCGAGGCGGGTACCGCTAGCACCCCGCCTTACAGAGGAGGACATCTGGAGCCCCACAAGATCCAGGCGCTTGCTCTAGGTCAGCAGGCTGGGCAGAGAATCCCTGCCAGAAGCCCCACCACCGGAGGACCCTTGGGCAAAAGGGCTGGCCAGCTTAGCCAGCCCTGCGCACAGTCTCAGATGGGCCCTGTCTCTGGGATCAAGACATTTCTCGGCCCTAACTCCAGGGCAGCCTGGCTGGCTGGGGAGGTGGCCACCAACAGGTCCCCAGCTCCCCGAGGACACGCGGTGGGGCCAGCCACACTGAGGGCAGGGCTTACGCCCCTTCCCCTGGCCCCGCCCCTGTCACACATGCCCCGCCCAGCACTGAACTTGCCACTGCCACCGATGCCCCGTCCCAGCTGGGCGGGCAGAGAGGGCTGCGCCCTACGAAACCCAAGGGCCTCATCCTCCCTGCACCAGGGCCCCTGCTTCCTGACAACTGCCACGGTGCAAGGCCCCCATGGGCGGTCAGCTGCTGCCAGGCCCACCTTCCTGTCCCTCAACACCCGCCGTTTTGGGTCCCGCAGGACCTCATGTCTTTCACTCCGCTCATTTGGAAGTAAGTACAGACACAACCTGCCCATCTTTTGTGCACGGCCCTACCCTCCTCTCCTGCACTTGGGGTGTTCCCCCCGCTCTCATGAATCGGGACTGCCACTGTATCCCCCTCTGCAGGCAGGGAAGCAGGGTCCCCAGAGACGAAGGCCTGGGGTCATCCAGCGGGCAACATGGCCTCAGCCACCAGGCCCCAGGCTGTGCGGAGCTGCGTCTCGCTCCCCCTGGAGCCCTGGCAACAGGTGACATGGGAAGGTGGCAGCACCCCTCCCCACCACCTTAGACGCAGACTCGGTGCACCTCCCAGGGGCTTTAGAGAGGAGGCCTCAGAGGAAACACAGGGGGGACCCAGGGAGCGTGCGGTCGCTGCTGATGGTCAGGGTCAGCCTGCAGCCCCCCACAGTCTCTAGGCAGGGAGGGAATCTGGTCCCCAAGCCCTCCAAGGCCTCTGCATGTGCCCTCAGTCTTCAGGGACCCCTCCAGCCCAGGAGCAGGGACATCTGTCCATGTCCCCCCATTTTGTAATGTAGTCCCATTCCCCATTCCCCGCCAAGCTCAACCTCAGGTGGAGGGGACAGTTGACCCCACCGAGCAACAGGGGAAACTGAGTCTCAGAGAGGCAGAGGGACTTTTGCAAGCTGTAGGTGGTAAAGCAAGGACCCACAGACAGCGCATGGTCTGGAGGAAGTCGCTGTAGGCTGCCGCAGCCCCGGGGCCCGCCTGGCTTACACTGGTGCTGGGGAGGCTTTGTATCGAAAGGTCTGGTCTCTGTCTCTGTGAGATCACGATACGGTGTGGGGGGGGCGCACCTGTGTTCCCCCCACATCCACATGCTCCAGTCTGCCTTCCTCCCCTACTCTCATACCTGCCCATGGCTGGCCCTTGAGCCAGGATGTGACAGTCCCTTGGCTCCTCGTGCCCCTCAAGCCTACTGGGGCCTCCTCACTGCCTGCCTGCCCAGCTGGGCACCATCCCCTCCCGCGCACTGGCCATGGCAGCTCAGGCCATTTCCATTTTAAACCTCCGAGGAAGCCCCGAACAGTCGCCCACGGAGTCGGCACCAGCTGACAGGTGATGTTCGTGCCTCTCCTTCTGGGGCTGGCAGGAAGACAGGCAGTTGGCTTTCACTCCAGAAACAGCCTGGAGCCCCCGAGTGTGGCCACCTTCTCCACGGCTGCTGGGCAGAGAGGGGCCGCTCCAGCCGGCATCCCTCTGCCAGTGGCCTCCTGCATCCTGCGGGGTTCTGTGCCCCAGGCCAGCAGCCTGCTCCCCAATTCCTAAGCTACCTGGGGTGGCGGACCAGCCAGGCTGGCCTCTGTGCCTCCTGAGGAGGCAGGGGCCAGGGTGGGGCAGGACAGGGAAGGACCCAGCCATCCCAGCCCTCTGCCCCCAGCCTCGGCTTATTTATTCACATCAGGACTCTGGCTTTGGCCCCTCAGGGGCCTGGCACACCTCATCTGGGCTGTGTTCTCTTAAAACCACACACCCGGGAGAGCCTGGAAGCCCTCAGGCTTGGGGAGCCTGGGGCAGCCCCCTGATAGCCCAGCTCCACAACTTTCTCCACCTCGGAGAGCTCTGATCAGCCTGGTTCCCCGCAGCTGGGCAACAACACTCGCCAGCCTTCCGCCCCTGGGCCTCCGGCCCCGGAGAGGAGGGGCCGCGCCCGGCAACCAGCTTGAGGTGGGGGGGACTCCTCTGCCCCCGGCCTCCAGCCCGGCTGCCCCCCCCCCCGTTCCACCCGCTAGGTGCACCGCCCAGGCCCCCGGCCCCACACACGGTTGACAGTCCACAGCGCGCATAGGGAGGGAAGTTGGAGGCTGCTTATGCCCCCCTTGAAGTCGTTTTAAAAATAAAACCTCGCTCCAGCCGTGACTCACGCGGATGGTGGGGACGGGAGCGAGGCGCCCGGGCCGGCCGGCTGCCTCTCTCCGCGCACCCCTAACCCTCCGGTTCCCGGGTGCGGGGCCAGGGCCGGAACCGGCCAGCCCAGCCTGGCGCCCCCACCCCTCGCTGCCAGCCGGGCCACCTCCCCGGGGGCGCAACGAGGGCTCGGGCTGGGGCTCCGATCGAGCCCCCGCCCTTTCCAGCCCCTGCTCGGGAGAGTGGAGCCGCCGGCCGTGCACCCCGCGCCTCCCCGCGGCGGGGCCAGCGCCGCGGGCGCTCGGCTGTCGACCCGGGGCCCCCCACCCCAAATCCCAAAGGCTGCGCGGCCCCCGCGGCGCCGGGGAAAAACCGGGTGGTCCGACCCCGCCGAGCCTCCGCGCACTCCCGGCCCCCGCCCCGCCGTCCCCGGAGCCCCGTCCCGCACGTGCGGACCCCGGCCCCCGCCCCATGCATCCTTCCTTACCTGCGCAGCGGCCGGGGAGGCGGGTCTCCTCGGGAAACTTTGCGGCGACGGCTGAAGCCTCAGGGGTTATTCCAAGGAGCGGGCGGGAACCCGAGCCGGAGGGCGCCCAGGGGGGCCCGCGAGAGGAGCCCCCGGCGCGCGGCGGAGCGCGGTGGCGGGCCCGGGGAGGGGGGCGCGCGGCGGCGCATCTGCCCAGCTCGGGCGCCCGGCGGAGCCGCGGGGGGCGTGCGCGAGGTGCGCCCGGCGGCCGGGGTGCGTGTGCCCGGGTGGGTGCGCTCGGCGGGGCGAGGGCCGGCGGCGGTGCTTGCGCGAGTGGCGGCGGCGAGCAGGGCGCGGGGAACCAGGCTGTGCGGCCGCCTCTCCCCTCGCGGCGGCGGCGGCGGCGGCGGCGGGGGCCGTGCGTGCGAGCGCGGAGCGGGGAGGGAGGGAAGGGAGGAGGGGGAGGCAGCAGGCGAGGGGGGGTGGGGGGAGGGCGGGGAGGAGGCGACGGGGGCGGGGGCGCCGCGCTGCGCACTGGCCGGCGGGACCCGGCGCGGGAGGCTACGCCGCCGCGCGGGGACTCGGGCCCAGCCGGGAAGAAACGGCCTCCGCGTCCTCCTCCCCCTGCCCTCGGCTAAAATGGCTAGGGGCGGGGAGGGGGGTGGGGGTGGGAGGAGGTTGGGGAGCTAACCCGCCGGCGGCGAAGAGGGAGGTTTCCAAAGCCAGCCTCCAGCTCCGGGGCTGGGGGGAGAAAGAAAGGGGTTCTCCCTCACGTGCCGCCTCCCCTTACACAGCTCCTCTCTGCACCCACTCATTCATCCATCGTTCCAGCCATTCATTCATTCATTCATTCACTCATTCATGTCCACCGGTGCATTCATTCACAAACAGGTACCCACCACCTACTCCTTGAGCCAAGGTATCCGCTTCCTCCCTTCCCCTTCCCCATGGGGACCCCCTCACTTGCCTTGCTCTAAACATCTGATCCGTTCCCGGTGGGATGCTCCACGCAGCTGCCCAAGTGGGGCACGCCCCAGTCCGACCCCAGCCCCGCCCTTCGCCTCACTGGCCGCTTGTGACCTTGAGCAAGTTTCTTAACCTCTCCCAGCCTCAGTGTCCTCTGTTGTAAAATGGGAGCATTAACAACCTACCTCCAAGACTTCCTGTGAGGCTTGAAGGAGACCTGGAATGGGAAGCAGAGGAGGGCAGTGCCTGGCGCTCATTAGGGGCTCTGGAAATGTCTGCACCTGTTGTGTGCGGGGTCTGATGTGGGTGTGGGGTGGGGCACCAGACCTTCCTCCTCTTAGTCTAGAAGTCCCAGGGCTCTCCGCATTCTGTAGGATACCAAGGAACTCTTCATCACCAGCCTCAGGTCTGGTCAGACCTTGTCACGGAGTCCCACCACCCCATCCTGCCATCCGTTTCCCTGGAGGGTTGCTGAGTGAGCCCCTGCCTCTGCCTAGACACCCCCTCCCTCAAGGCCCCACTGCTGGCAGGTCCCAGCTGCCCAGATTTCCCACAGTCTGGCCTGGACCCCTCCCCCAACACCCTGTCTCCTACCCACTGTCCCAGGGGAGGCCCCTGTGAGATGCTTCTGGGGGCCACATCACTTTTTGCTGTCCTTCCAGGTCCAGCCCAGCTACCCCTCCTCTATGATGCCTTCCAGATTTTCCGCGGGGGTGGGGTGGGGGAGGTCTCAGTAACGGATACAGCCCCTCCCCCCCACCCCACCTCCTGTGCTTTCCCCTCCCCCTCTCCCCACCCCAGCCCAGGAGCAGACTGAGGCCTTGCCTGAGGCCTCAGGTGAGCACCCCTGCCTTCTGGCCTCTCCCGCCTCACCTCTCCCTCCTAGTTTCCCTCCCCTTAACTCCCTCTCTTCCTTCTACGGCTTTCTGCTCAATTCACCAAACAGCTATTTTTTTCTCCCAATTTTTATTTATTGCCCAAACAACATTAAACCAACAATAAAGGAAAGAAAAATCACCCACAATGCCACCGCCCTGTGGCGTCAACAGCCCCATTCCTCTGCTCCCTTCCAGGCCTGTCCACGCACCAGTGGCTGTAATCTGTACAGAGCTGTGGTTCCTACTCCGCCTCCCTAGACCCCCAGATGGACGTGGAGGAGCCCCCTGGGGGGCTCCCTTGTGCCTCCATCCGGGCGCGACGCACGTTGCTCAGGAAGTGGGTGCCGTGTCTTCCCCCTCTTCTAAATGGAACCCTTTGTAGGAGGGGCCCCTTTCCACTCGGTGCCTCAGAGTGGAATGGATGGGCTGTCTCTAGCTCTGTCTGTTGCTGTCAGATATCCAAATACCTGCTTCATAATTGTGGTTTTAATGGCTGCATGGTATTCCACCCAGCCAACGGACCGGCTCATGCCCGGTGATGAGCACGGTTCAGGGAATGCTATTGGAGGTCCGCTGTGTGCCGGGCACTTCTGAGGCACCAAAGACCAAAAGCGAGTGGCCCTGCTGGATCCTACCCCCACCCCCGCGCCCCCTCCCCGCCAAGCTGGAAACACAGCAGGAGGGCTGGTCCCCCACGCCCCCACACATACCCAGAGTCATGGCTTAGGAGGACTTTGGGGAAACAGGCTTTGTGACCACATGACCCCACAACACGGGGCCAAGTCAGCCATGACATTCAAGGACAGCTTCCCCGAGGAGGTGGCTCTTGAGCTAGGTCTTGGAGGGTCAGGGGGAATGTTCTCATTCCACCTTTGTTCCTGGGGGCTGTGACATAAAAGGGCCCGAGGTTTGGAGATCAGGAGTTCTTGGTGGGAGCCGGAGAGAAGGGGCTGGGGGCTGTGGAAGATGACGGCAGTGATGTCATCCAGACTGGGGGAGGGGGGTGCAGGGCTTTGAAGGAGGCTGGGGAGTCCGGCCTTGATCTTGAAAGGAATAGGGTGCCAGGGAGGGAATGTGACTACAATCCCTTGGATCCCTTGTGCATTCAGCAGATGCTTCCCAAGCACACACACCCCCTCTGCTCCCCTGAGTAGCGGGGCTCCCTGAGGGCACAGTGGGTGGTGCCGGGGATGGGGCCCTAGCCCCAGGGACTGAACTTGCTTAGAACCCTGAGCTCTCAGACATACAGTGCTTGGCGGGAGGCAACACCAGTCACCCAGGGACGATTTGTGGCTTCAACCTTGGGCTCGCCAAGCCCCAGCTGCTCTGCTCCCAGGATGGCAATAACCCAGGCGCAGTCTGCAGCCAGGTGCGGCGGGCCCCACGACCGGGCAGCCAAGGTCACCGCGGCCCTGCCACCTGCCTGTCCCCTCCGGAGTCCCGACATCAGCAGCCTGCTCGCCACCTCACCCCTTACCCACCAGCCACCCTGGGCCTTCTCCCTGTTGCTCACTTTTCTCGTCTTGGTGGGGTCCTCCCAGACCTCCACAGGCTAGTGTGACAGGGGGTGAGGTCGCCCTCTACGCCGTGAAGCTGTGGCAACAGGACTCACCATGGTTAGACCCTTGTCATCCAAGGATGTACCGCGCTTGGCTCTGTTTGGGTCTCTTCTGGGCCGGGGGTGGGGGAAGGGTGGACCTGACTCTTGTGGGGGACAGAGTGGCCCCTCTGGTGGTCAGGGGCCATCACCAGGCACCCCTTCACCCGAGGCTTTGTCCTGGCTCTCCAGGAATGAAGGCCCACGGGGTGGTGGTCAGGGGACAGCACATTCAGAGGGCGAGAACAAATGTTCAAAGGGCATGCCCTTGGACGTCAGCCAGACACCTGAGAGACAGAAGTTCAGCTTCCCCCACAGGCCACAACTTGGGTGGCATTTTCAGGGAGGGGAGGACCCCTCTGGCCCCAAACGTGAGCAAGAGGGCCACCTGCTGGAGTTTCCGCCCCCCCCCCCTCTCAGACTGGAATCCACCCCCCCACCCCACCCCCCGCTCCGCAACCATGTCCTGAGGTTCTTGGTCTTAGACATCACTACCCTCCAAGATCCCCACAGGCCTCTCGGTCTGTGGGCACCAGAGTGGGGTGGGGCAGAGAATCAGTCCCCGAAAACCTGTCCTCCCTGTCCCCCAGACCCTGGCCCCCCAGGTGATGCCCCAAGAACCACAGGCACATGGCCCGGGGACTGGCTGGCAGCACAGACCTGGCCGAACGGACCAGCCCTCACCAGAAAGTTCCGCCAGCTTCTTGGACTTCTGTGATCCATGTCCTGATGCCCCTAGAATCCCTGTCACCACCGTGTGCTAAACCTTCCCATCCTGCACTGCACAAAAGGTTGAGGCGCCCCCACACACACATGTACAGGACTAAGGCAGTGCGCCCCAGCCCAGAAACTCAGGTTGAGTAAGGAGGGGGCAAGGCCCCTAGTCCTTGGGGAAGTCCCTGAGAGGGCGCCAGGGAGTGGGCACAGCAGAGACAAAGCCAGGGGGACAAAGCCTCCAATTCCCCAGGGTAGCAATGGGAGCAGGTGGGGCCAAGGAAAGTTCTGGAAAAGCCAAGGTCAGGGCAGGAACTCCCCACTCCCGGCCTTATTTCCCTGCGATTTGCTGCCATTCCAGGGCCAAGCCAATGGCTCCTCACCCCTCAGTCCTGGGTCTGAGGGTCCTGTCCTCTGAGAGGCCTCCCTGAGCACCCCCTTCCCTGGTGAGGTCGCCTTGTTCTCTCCGGTCCCTCGATTTCTCCGCGGGGGCGCATGGCCCCATTGTGCTTACATGGGATGTGTGCGTCTGGGTCCTTGGACACTGACATCCCTGCAGGGGCTAGTGGGTGCAGGCTGGCGGCCTGTTCGCTTCTCGAAGAATGTGCGATAACACGAGCCCACGTTCGTTCGGTGGTTCGGGTTTTATAAGCATCTGCGTCCCCTCCCCAGCCGACCCTGAGCAGCTGGAGGACATGGCCTGGGCCCACAGTCCCTGCCTGTCCCAGCACCTGCGGGCCGAGGTGGCTCTGGGGAGAGCAGGCAGGTGTTGCTGAGCGACTGAGTGCTAAGCCTCAGGCTAACTGAGAACCGCCCAGTAAGGGGATGGTGACAGAGCCGCCTAAGGCCACCTGTGATCCCTCAAACTGGCAACTGCCCCTGAGATGACAGTTCCAGGGGTTACCAGAGGGGGCCAGACCACTTCCCTCTTCCAGCCCACTGGACAGAGGCGAGAAGGGGGGCGAGCTGGCCTGCCCTCCCCAGCCCTGGCAGGCGTGGGGAGGCTTGTCTCTGATGAGCTACTCTCCCTGGGGAGTCTCCTCTTCTCCCCACAAATGACATCACTCCCCACACTCCCACTCCCCACAAATGACCACAGGGGGGGCTACCTCTCCTTCTTCCTCCCTCCCCCCACCCAGCCATTATTCCCAGCAGAGGTAACATTTTCTACGGTGATTTGAGCAATTCTTTTTTTTTTTTTTTAAGATTTTTTATTTATTTATTTATTTGACAGACAGAGATCACAAGTAGGCAGAGAGACAGGCAGAGAGAGAGAGGAGGAAGCAGGCTGCCCGCCGAGCAGAGAGCCCGATGCGGGGCTCGATCCCAGGACCCTGAGACCATGACCTGAGCCGAAGGCAGCGGCCCAACCCGCTGAGCCACCCGGGCGCCCCGATTTGAGGAATTCTTGACTCTGGCTATCATTCACCTGTTACACACATCCCAGGTTCGGGAAAGGAGAAGCGGACTGTGTCTTGAAGGACAGTCCAGGTGGAGAGAACGACATGCACCAAGGCGTGGGGAGTAGGTGGTGGCCGGGGTAGGGGGCAGAGGGTGTGGAGGAGGCAGAGGTAAGACTGGAAGGGCAGGAAGGCTGATGAGGAAGGAAGTTGTGGGAGCAAAGGAAAGGCCCATGCCCAAGACTCAGGGGTGCCAGAGGGCCTGAGGAGGGAGAAGGGGAGGGCAGGGTGGAGGCTAGAGGGGTGGGAGAGCCCCCAGCTAGGGTGATTGGAGCCTCAGACACTCCTGGTGGGATCCTTGCCTCCAGTGACACCCCTACCCCATCACTGCATCTCTCCTGACTCCTTTTCTGGGGCTGCAAACTCTGTCTTCCTCTTCACGGCCCCTTCTCCCACCCCCTGGCTCAGTCCAAGTTTACTGCCTCTGTCTACTCTGCCGCACAGCACAGGGGCTCCTGGGCCTGAAGCCTCTGCAGGCCCACTTCCCCAGGGACTCAGACAGCTCCTGACCCCTTCCTCTCAGGTCCCCTCCGTCCCTCCAGCGGGCTCCAGCACCTCAGAGCAACTCAAGCCACTAAAGGTAGTGGGGGTGGGGGGAGTGCCAATGGGAGTGTGCACATGGCATGTCCTGAGCTCAGGGTCCCCCTGCCCGAGTCCTGATGGTCCAGGGCCCCCTCACCTGCTATGCAAAGGTGCAGCCAGGCCTGGCAGGTTCTGAGCTAAGTATACTGCTGAGATGGGGTGCTGGGAGGAGCCGGAGAGGGGAGAAGGGGGGAAGGGGGGAGGGCACCGGCCATGGGCTGGGGGGGGAGGGGGGGTCGTTGCCCAGCAACCACCAAGCGGCAAGGAGGGATTCTTAAAGAGCTGAGCAGAAAGGCTGAGCTTTGGAGGGGCTGAGGCGCAGTCTCGCATACCAATGGCTGCTGCTGCCAGCCTCCTCCCTTTCCCTCCTCCTCCCCTCCCTCCTAGGAGAGGAGCCCCAGCTGGGAGAGCAGGAGGATAGAGAGGAGGGGCGCTTAGCCCAGGGCAGGCTTGGGGCAGCCCAGAGCCAGGCTGGGGTCCTATCTTGTCCCCACATCACGGGGCCTGGGGGTGGGGGAGAATGGCCACCCTGAGGCCCACAGGCCGGGGGAGCCCTGGGCTGCCCGACCCTCGGGGTCTGGGATGGGAGGGAGCTAGGACTCCTCACCCCGGCCCCACCCGGCCCGCTGGTGGCCTCCTGGTGCCCCTGCATAAGGTGGAGAAGTTCTAGAGCCCTCTGGGGGCGCCTCGGTGGCTCAGTCGGTTAAGCATCTGCCTTCAGCTCAGGTCGTGATCTCAGAGTCTTGCGATCCGAGTCCCACATGGGGTTTCTTGCTCAGCGGGGAGCCTGCTTCTACCTCTGCCTTCCGCTCCCCCTGCTTATGCGCACTCTCTCTCTCTCTCTCTGACAAATAAATAAATAAAATCCTAAAAAAAAAAACAAAAACAAAAACAAAAAACTGCCTTCTCTTGGCTGTGACCTTGAATGAGCTACCTCCCCGGCCTTGTGTCCTGAGAGTCACACAGATAGCAGAGGAAGCAGATCAGGCTGTGTCTGGGGGGTAGAGTTTCTGAGGAAGTCCCTCCTGGTGTCTAACTCGAATTCTCCACGCAGCAAGTGCTGGCTGCCTCTCTGCCTCTCTTCTGAGACGGGAATGTCTGTCTGGCCTCAGTCCAGCACCTAATATTCTAGAAGCAACAAGGCTAAGGATTCGGCTGTGAGATCTTCTGCCGGTTCCTTTCTTTCTAGGGTCCCAGTTTTCCATCTGCACCTGGAGGGGCTGGGCTAGGCCAGGATGCCTTGCCAGGGTCCACGGAGGGGCCTCTGGATTTCTGCTTCCCTCTCAGACATCATGCGGAGAGCTCCCTTCCTGCTTCCCGCAATGGTGGAAGGTGGGGGGGGGGTGGAGTCGGGAGAGTGGGGGACCGGATTGTGCCACATTTGGAAGCCGATCCCATGCCCGATCCAATCCTGTCTCTCCTGGTCCTCTGAGTCTCTGAGTAGTCTCTGTGGGTCAGCATTACCTCTCCTGTCCTCTGTCCACCCATCCTCGGCCACCACTGTCCTCCCTACTCCCTCCCCGCTCCTGCCTCCCAGTCCACCCACTCCGATCTTCTCCCCCTCAGCTCTGAAGAGGCTTTTTCTCAAGTGCAGTCCCAGCCCTGCTGCTTCCCGCTCCAGCACCTGCCAGGGCTCCCCACCCTGGGAGACGGATCACAGCCCCCTGGGTCGGGCTGACCCTCTGCCCTCAGCTTGATCACACTGCCTTCTCCAGAACTGCCTCCCTCCCTAACACTCAGAGCCCATTCATCCCTCCAGACTTTGTGACCAGGGAGCAAATCAATGTCTGTTGGAGGAGTGAACGGTATAGTAAGAGTAGCTCTTTGGTGCCAGGCCTATGCTGGCTTCTGGGGCCCTAGAATGAACAATGCACGCTAGGTCCTCTCCCATTGGCCGCCATGCTGGTAGTAAAACCAGTAAACAAATTCCTAGACAAGATCCTGCTGATGGGACCAAGGTGTGGTCTTCAAAATAAACAAGGTGAGAAGAGGAACAGGGCAGGAGATGCTCTCATTGGGTGGGTCAGAGGAGGCGCGTTGTCATGGAGACCTGAAAGCTGAGAAGAGGCCTGTCTGGAAAGAGCTGGAAGGGTGTGCCAGGTAGAGGGAGCAGTATATGCAAAGGCCCTGGGTCATAAAAGAAGCAGATCCATTCAAGGAAGAGAAGAGAGGCCAGGACGCTGGGGGAAGCAGAGCGTGGTATGCGGCCGTACATTCGTGGAGAGGAATATGGATTTTATTCTAAGTGTTATAGGAAGCTATTTGAGAGTTTTAAGCAGGAAAGTGACATGATCTAATTTATATTTTAAAGCGATCATCTGAACAACCACTTCGGAGAGCAATTTGGCAATAACTAGTAAAGTTAAAGATGTGTGTATCTCACAACCCCCACAGCCCCTCACCCCCAGCGTATGTGTGCGGGAGACAGGCTGAAGCAGGTTGGTTTGGGGGGTGTACAAGATGCTCCCCGGGACAAAACCAGGCCTTCCTGGTTGATGGTCAGAGGGAGGACAGCTGGAGGAGGCGGGCCAGCCCCAGTCTGGCATATTACACAGCAGTGAAGACAGACAAAGCAGCCCTGGTAACTTGGGCAGCCCATCCCAGGCGCTCCCCTTTAGAGATAAAACGAACAGACCAAGGTCATAGCTTGCTGAGGGGCCTACAAAGGAAAACTCTAAAGAAAATACATGCCAAATTCAAGGTAGCGGATTCCTCCATAGGTGGGGGGGAGGGTTTGCCCTCCTCTGTGAGGTCCTGTGTGTGGGGCTGGGAGTGGGGGGTAGGGCGTGGGCTGGGTGCACATCGGGGCAACCGTGCATGTGCCGCATAGCTTTCATACGTATGAGGTCAGTAGAAAAAGGGCGCCTGGGTGGCTCAGTTGGTTAAGCCTCTGACTCTTGGTTTCCAGCTTAGGTCATGATCTCAGGGGAGTTCAGAGTTTTAAGATTCTCCCTCTCCCCCCACACCCCACCCCCTACAGGGCGCACGTTGCTCGTGCTCCTGTGCTCATGCTCTCTCGCTCTCTCTCTCTCCCCCTAAAATAAATAAATACATCTTGAAAAGAAAAAATAGAAAAGGATCAGTTGCTGGAGAGGACTGGAGGGTGAGAGACAGCGGACCAGTTGGCCAACACTCTCTTTTCTTCTCCAAGCCCATGTTTATGTTCTGCTCCAATACACCTGGGTTTCCTCCTCCAGGAAGAAAACTGACACTCAGAGAGGGCAAGGGCCTGCCTGGGGTCACCCAGCGAGCTGAGGGTGAAGGAAGCTATGACCCTGAGGCCCCTTCCACCGGGGCTGAGCAGGGAGGTCAAGGCTGCCTTGAAGACCTCTTCACACCCCTCCCAGCCACAGAGGAGGGGCCTCCTGCTTCTCCCGGACCCGGGACATTTTCTCCTGCGGTCCACTCGTCCGCTCTCCCACCCGCCAGGGCTGCCTCGGCCCCCAGCCCCTCATTCCTGCGGAGAAGGAGACCGCACCCGGCTGGCTGGGGCCCAAGCCGTCTCCTGGTAATTGGGTTTCAGGGATGCTCATGGTTATGCTAATGACACGGCTGGGAGCGCCAGCCCCCTGGCTCCTGGGGGAGGGGAGGCCCCGAGCGGCCGGGGGTCCCCCCAGCGCTGCAGCCTTCAGCAGCCCTAACTTGGAAATCAGACCGATTCAAACCCCGGCTCCCCTGACCCCCCAGCTCTGTGACCTTGGGCAAGTCCTGACATCTTGCCCTGACTCTCTTTCCTCATCTGTAAAGTGGGAAAAATAACAGGGCCCTCTCTTTAGGCTCTGGGGGGAGGGAAAGATGAAAGGATCCACTGGAAACACTTGGCCCAGTGCCTGGCCCAGAGAATTTGCTCGATAAATGCGTTACTAACTATTTTTTGTTTTTCTTTAAAGAGGTCCTGCAGGAGAGTATGGGCAGGGGCTAAAGCCCGTACTCTGCACGATGAGCTAATGGGTGACTCATTTTCTTTTGCTTTTTGTTTATGTATATCATCCAATTTGGGGCATTCGACATGAATTTCTTGTATAACAAAAATACCAATAAGTAGAAGTCGCCTGGGGACAGGGCATGGAGAATGGGTGTTGAGGGACATTGAGGCTCCAAGGACTTGGGGTCCAGCTTGAGGACAGATGTCTGGGAAGTCGGATCTCGGTGGGGGTGGAACGGAAGAAACCCAGGCAGGAGGGGACTCTCCCACAGCCAGGGCACCTGCTTAGAGCTTCAATAACCAACTGAGTAGCTTTTTCTTTTCTTTTTTTATTTTTTTTTTCTGGGTGGCTTTTGTAGGCAGAGGTGTCCGGGAGGGCCCCCTGGGGTAGACCGGGGGCTCTGGAACCAAGGATGGGAGGCAGGAGATGTGGTGCAGGACCAGGGGAGGCCCTTCCATGGCAAAGGGAGGCTGATACAGGGCCAGTGGGAAAGGGAGACCCTGGAAGGGGGATCCCGGCTGGGAACAGCTCCCAACAAATTTAGGGAATCACAGCGCTCCTCTCAGAGAAGACGGAGTGGGGACTCAGTCCTGAGGGCAGACAGGCTAGATCTGGCTGAGTGGGAAGCTTAGTGGCCCAGGTTCCTGGCAGGCCAAAAGGATTCAAACCCTCTCTCCACCACTATAATCTGTGTGGCCTTGGGCCCCAGACTTACCTGAGCCTCAGTTTCCCCATCTGTGAAAGGGAGCTGCAGAGACTGCAGGATTCCCACAGCTCTCCCTAGGAGGCTGGTGAGCAAACCTTGGTAGGAAGAAGCTGCTGTTAAGATTATTAATCCAGGGGTGCCTGGGCAGCTCAGAGGGTTAAGCCTCTGCCTTCAGCTCAGGTCGCTCAGGTCGCTCAGGTCATGATCTCAAGGTCCTGGGATCAAGCCCAACATCAAGCTCTCTGGTCAGCAGGGAGTCTGCTTCCCCCTCTCTCTCTCTAATAAATAAATAAAATCTTTTAAAAAAATTATTAATCCAGCCCATCAGCAGGCTGACCCCCTTCTCCCTGGCTGACCAGGGACCCCAGCCCCTCATATCCACTGCCACTGTGGAGGCCTGAGAACCTAACAATTTTATAGGCTTTTTTTTTTTTTTGAAGATTTCATTTTTAAGTAATCTCTCCACCCAATGTGGGACTCGAATTTACAACCCCGAGATCAAGAGTCGAGCGCTCTTCCGACTGAGCCGGCCAGGCACCGGTTTTATAGTGATTTTAAACTATATCATCTCTGCCCCACGAGAGCCCAAGACCCCGGGGGCCCAAGATCACAGCTGGGGGGTTCAGGACCAGAACTTGCAAAGCACAAGAATGGTGGCTTCAACTAAGAGCGGGGACCTTGAGCAGCTCACTTTGCTGGTCTGTGCCTCAGTTTCCCCATCTGTCCACAGGGCGGGAAGGGGTGTGTGTCCACACATCAGGCTCCTGCCTCCCAGCCTGGGGAAGGTCTAGGAAGCCTCACATCCCCCACCCCCAGGCAGCCCCACCCAAGAGGACAGTGACCTTGGCCTGGGGGACCGAGTCTGTCAAACACGGCAACTGCTTTCACAGCTTGAGATGCCTTTGAAGTCTCTTGTTTTATCTTCAAAAATTCAGCACATGTCACATTTTATTCCATCTGTGGGACATTTCTAATCTAAAGCGTGTTTTAAACAACTCACCCTCAAGTAACACGGATACCCAGCGCAGGCCTGCAGGAAGTGGGGGCGGGCGACTGCTCTGTGTCCCAAGAACAAAGCCCGCTCCCCTAACCCTCCAGGCGGGGCTGGGGCTACCAGCGGTCTGGTCTGCCGGCACCAGGCACTGTGCCAGACTTTGGGGTGCCGGGGGGCCATGGGGGCTCACACCCAGGCATGGGGCAGCTGCAACAGTAGTGATGGGACACACACAGGTATTGCGGGGTGCTCCAGGCCTGGGGGGGTCACTTCCATAATGCAGTCACCAGCAGGTCCGCTTCTTGTCCACTCTGAGCTGCTCTGGCCCCAGTTGGCTCTGACCTCCTCTCCCACTTCTCTCCCCCAACTCACTCTGCTTCAGCTACAAATGGTCTCCTCCCTCTGCCTCAGGACCTTTGCACAGGCCGTCCCCACCCAGGGGGTGCCCCTCACAGCTGGCTCCTTATGTTCAGCAGATCCTTGACTCCTTCTGGATCACCTCCACCCCACCCCACCCTCACTTACTGGCCGGCCATTCTCTCCTCGCTTCCTAACCTCTGACACAAATGGTAATTTGTGTTCGAGTTCCTTCTTGTTCTGTTGTTTCTCTGCCTCCTGGATAATGAGCTTTGTGCCCACAGCGCCTGGCCCAGCTGTGTCCCAGCGCCTGGCATAGAGTAGGGGCTGGATTTGTATTTGTCAAATGCTAGGAAGCTGAGATCTAGCCTTCTGAGGAAGGGGGAAGGGAGTGGGCCAGGCTGAGGGGCTAGGGTTTTGGGGGAGTAGCCTTCATTCCCTGAGGCTGGCCGGTGGGTGGCAGCTCTGCAGGCATTGAGGGCCAAGACAAGGTATTTGGAGCAGCGGCAGCGGCGGCAGCCTCCGCACACCAAGGGGCTGTGACCAGCTCAAAGTCACCGCTGTGCCCGCTCACCAGGGCTCTCCCCGGCCCAGTAACCTGCTCAGCGCTTTCCTTGGGTCACTGGGTCTCCTCTCTGCAGCCCAGCCCCCGCACAACACCCGCTCGCCTCCCACATCCTAGCCTGGAGGATGTGTCAGGGACGAGCTGGGTGGCTCCTCTGTGGCCTCCTGCCACTGCCCTTGGACCAGCCCCATCACCTGCACCCCCCCCTCCCCCGGTCCTTCCTCCAGAGGGTCCCTCGGGTAGGCTCTCCCACAAGTCCTGATGGCCACAGAGCTGGGCAGACCCCAGGGTGGCCTCGCTGAGTGACTCTGGGCATAGCCCCTAACCCAGTGTAAATGGTTGGCAGTCACCTGCTGTGCACGGAGCTCAGGGCTGGGAGTTGGGGACAAGTATGAATGACACACATAGCACTGACCTGGGAGGTAAGGAGGCTGGAGGCAGTGATCTGTGGCCCGCAGGAGCCGAGGTGGGTAGCTGGGTGTGCCCCTCAAGGCTGGCTCTCAGGGTGGGGGGTGTACAGGCTCTCCTCTAAAGAGGCAGTAGCCCATGCAAAGGCCCTGGGGCTGGAGGAAATGGAGCCACTTTGAGGACCCGGAGTGTGGCCCATGGGGAGATGAGGGGAAGGGGAGGAGGAGAGGAGCCAGTGGGCCCCAGGCTGGGCCCCATTCTTTATCCTGAGAGCACAGGGGAGCTTTGGGAGGGTTTCCTCAGGAAACCAGGATAAAAAAGGAGATGCTCAAATTTGCATTATGAGAACATAGTGCTCTATGGCTCAGCTCTCTCATCTGTAAAATGGGTCAGTAACATGCCTTCCATACAGGGTAAGGGTTAAAGAAGTCAGAGCAAGGGGGCGCCTGGGTGGCTCAGTGGGTTAAAGCCTCTGCCTTTGGCTCAGGGCATGATCCCAGGACCCTGGGATTGAGCCCTGCATTGGGCTCTGTGCTCAGTGGGGAGCCTGCTTCCCCCTCTCTCTCTGCCTGCCTCTCTGCCTACTTGTGATCTCTGTCAAATAAATAAATAAAATCTTTAAAAAAGAAAAAAGAAGTCAGAGCAAGTCTGAGCTTACCAGGCCTAGGCCCCGGCACTTCTGCCATTGTGGGCCCTTTTTCTATCAAAATATATTAGAGGATCACTTAACCACATAAAACAATTAATAACAAACATTAAAAAAATGTATGTTAGAAGCTGATTTTATGAGTTTGCTGGCATAAAGACAAAATGTATTAACATTATATACTGAAAATAACTTCAGACTCAAAGTTCATTTACTCTTCTGATTTTGTTTTTAATATTTTTAAAGATTTATTTATTTATTAGAGAGAGAGAGTGTGAGCTCGCACAGGAGCAGAAGGGGGAGAATCTGAGACAGACACACCAGTCAGCGGGGGCCGGACTTGGTCCCATGACCCTGAGATCCTGACCTGAGCAGAACCCAAGAGTAGGACACTGGACCAGCTGAGCCACCCAGGCACCCCTCACCCCTCCTCTTCTGATCTGAAAAGAAATTACATTTTCATGGGTCCCTAAAAATATCATGGGCTCTGGCCCATGCCCGCTATGCACTGCCTGGCCCTCAAAGTGAGGGCCATTCTTTTCACCAGGGGCTGCCTGACAGGGGCAGGAGGGGTGGGTGGCAGGGTGGGGGTGGTCAGAAGAGGAAGAGGTGTCTGTGTGCCTCAGAGCCTCCCTTTGCACCCCACCGGCTCCTCCCCAGCACCCAGCTCCAGTGCCCTGGCTCTGTCCATGCCAGCCCGCACCTCCCCCCAGCCTGCAGAGCTCCTTCCCCAACCCCTGCAGTACCTCATTCTGCCCCAGGAAATGCTCAGACTCCTTAGGCCCCCTGCTGTGCCCCTCCCCTGCAGGCCTCTCCTTTTCTCTGAAGCTGTGCTATTGCCTCCCTCCTCCAGCCTCAGCTCAAATACCACCTCCTCCTGGAAGCCCTCCCAGTTGCCAGGCCTCACCAGATCTTGTCCCTCCCTTGCCTACCCTTTAGGCCTGGGAGCTCCTGAGGCCCAGGGACTGGGTCTTTTTCATCTCTTTGTACTTGGTGGCTCGTGACAAACGTCAGCAACCAATTAAAATGCTTCAGGTTGAGGGGGCGCCTGGGTGGCTCGGTGGGTTGAGGCCTCTGCCTTCGGCTCGGGTCGTGGTTCCGGGGTCCTGGGATCGAGTCCCGCGTCGGGCTCTCTGCTCGGTGGGGAGCCTGCTTCCCCTCTCTCTCTCTCTCTGCCTACTTGTGATCTCTCTCTGTCAAGTGAATAAATGGAATAAAAAAAATAATAATAGTAATAAAATAAAATAAAATAAAATAAAATGCTTCAGGTTGAGAATGAAGAAGGGGCCAGCCAGGTCTGTCTGCCTTCGCCCGGGGCCTCCTCTGACCTGTAATGACAGTGGCCAAGCCCTCGGGGTCTGGCCTTCTCCCTTTCCAGGCACAGTGACCACACGCCAGCCCCTGACGCGGTGGGCTGGATGCTGGGGCCCAAACTGGGGAGCAACTCCACCCTGACCCCCCCGCCGGGGGGCACAACTGCTGGGGGGCAGGGGACGGGGCTGGGGCCCTTGAAGGAGGTGCTCTGGGCCTGAGAAGGTGTGAAGCGGGCGAAGGGTGGAACGAAAGCATGGGCAAGTGCCCTGCATGAGGGGCAGGTGGGGGGGGCAGGGAGGGGCAGGCAGAATATATGGAGGAGGGGGTGATGTCCCCCGGGACCCTCAGCCCCTAGCCCGGTGGGCCCCTGTCAGGGGACAGAGGATTTGGCAGTGACTGGCATCAAGGGGTGTGGACCTCATTTCCACCCCAAGGTCACAGGCTCAGTGCGGAGGCTCAGAGCCAGTTAATGACGCCCCATGGAGCATGGTGCACGCGTGTCTGTGAGTGGGGGATGGGGCAGGGCTGGGCCACCTCACCTTGCCGTGGGGACCTTTAAGCAGACAGGGTGGCAGCCCTGGGGAAAGGCACCCCCAGCCCCCAGGGTGCATGCTATGGCCTGGGAAACGCCACCCCCTACCTCACCCTCACCAAAGCCGGAGCAGGCCTCATGCCCCTTCCCCAAGTCCCAGGGCAATGCCGCTCAGGAGCTCAGAGACCCCTACTTCGATGGGCCATATTGGGGTCCCTGGGGTGGGGCCAGGTCACGACCCCTGGCTTCAGCTGGAAGCCCCGTGCTTGTCTCCGCAGCTCGCACTCACCCACCACCATGTCTCAGCAAGAAGGCGTTGGGAGCACACGGGGAGCGTGTGGGGGTCAAGAAGGATGATGGTTGGGGCGTCCGGCTGGCTCCGTCAGTGGAGCCTGCAGCGCTTGCTCTCAGGGTTGTGAGTTCGAGTCCCACATTGGGTGTAGAGATTACTTTAAAAAATTAAGTATTTAAAAAGAAACAGAAGGAGAAGGCATGCTGACAACCAGCCATCCTGGGTCAGAGGCCTCCCCTCCCTTCCCCATCCCTCTGTGAACCTGCTTTCTCATCTGAAAAATGGGCTCATGACCAGTTGTGGTTTAGAACTGAAGGGAGCTTGGTAGGGACAGTGGGAGGAGGAGGAGCCGGAGACTGTCAGCCTAGTGGGCTGGAGGAAGGGGACACGCAGGCCAGCCTCATACGTGGGACACTCACTGAGCCTGGGGACAAGCTGGTGACCAGATCCTCTGGATAGCCCAAGACCAACACCCAGCGCCTGCCTGTTCCCACCTGGGACAGGTGACACGACCTGGCCACCTGCTTGCCCTTCTTCGGGCTCAGCCTGGTGAAATCCTTTTAGCCCCGGTGAAGGCCCCCCGGCTCACCTCCCCCCTCAGCCCTCCGGTGCTCCTGGCCTGGTGGACATCGGGGCAGTTCACCCCATCCCCGACCTGGGCAGACCAACACGTGGTGGGGTTCAAGGGAAACCAGGTGGCGGTAGGGTAGGTCCCTTCCAACAGGGGCCTGCAGAATGGCAGGTCAGCGCCCCTTCCCCTCCCGCCCCTTCGAGGCTCGCTGCCAACACATTTGGCACCGAGTCCCCCTGTGAGCGGGAGCCAGCTCGTTTGCGGCCGGTGTTAATTAAGAGAGAGAGGTGACGGGGGGAGGTGGGGAAAGGCCATGGAGGGCAGCTTCTGACAGATGCCAGGACTGCTCTGGGCCAACCCCAGATGCCCAGGCCTCCCTTGCTGGCTCTAGGGCAGGGCTGTCCCCAGGTCCAGCCCCCTCTCACTGCAGCCCGACCCTTGGGGTGGGGTTGGGGTCGGGGGGCAGGTCCAGACTGCGTCTGAAGGGCTGCAGTGTGGAAGAGTCGGGCCCAGGCCTGGCCGGGATTGGGGGGGTGGCGGTGAGCCTCCCTGCGCTGCCCTCGAGGTCAGCCTGCCTTATAGCTTGGCTACAGTCAGACCTGGTTCATGTCCTGCCACCACCACGATGCCCCTCAGCCCCCCAGCCTCAGGCTTCTCATCTGTAAAATGGGAGCCTCGCACCCCCGTGGCACCCTGTTGGGATTGTTAAATGGGATCATGTGTGCAAAGCACTCAGTCTGTGCCTGGCCGAGGGTCCTCACCGCCCACCGGGATGGAGCTTTCCAGGGGCCCCAGCGTCCTCCAGGGCCCTGTAGGAGCCTGCCTGCCCGCATCTGCCTGGCGGTCCCCTCCTGGTCCTCCTCGTGCCGGGGCTCCGGGTCCCAGCCGCCTCCCGGCCTGCTCAGCCGGCCTTCCTCCCACCTTCCCCGCAGCCCCCCAGCCCTGCTGTGGGAGCACCCGGCCGCTCCTCGCCTCTCCATCTTAATTAGCTGCTTGTATTAATCTCGCAAGTAACGTGGCAACTTGCAGCCCTGGGTTTTCGGGCTGTGGAATTAATTATTCCCCAAGCGAAGAGCTGTCAGCTCTGGGAGACCAGGCGCTCGGAGCCGCCCAACACCACTTAGCAGGGTCCACAGTGTCTGCACGGAACCCCAGGTGCGAGGACGGGTCTGCCCTGAAGGGGCCCCCACTCCTGGCCCCAGTCTCTGCTCCCTGTGCTCCTCCCACAGAGGGGCGGCACCGGGACCCCAGAAGGTAGTTGGGGTGCGGGAGCTGGGGAGGAGCAGCAGGCCCCACCTGGGAGCCCGGACGCCGGAGTCCAGAGGAGTCGAGGCACAGCGGGTCCCCCACCTGGGCAGCACCTGTCTGTCTCGCCCGTCACTTCCCCTCACTGGCCCCAGCAGTGAGCGCCGGGGTAGCTGCGAGGCCAGGAGCCGGAGCCCGGCTGGTGAGGGGCCCTGACGTGCGGGCCGAGTGGCTGCCAGCTTTGCTCTGCCCTCCTGTCAGCCCCATGGAGAAGCAGGAGGGGGCTGCAGGCCAGGCAGAGCTAGAGGGACAGGTCAGCCCCAGCGGCCTGGCCCCGGGGAGGGGGCTGGAGCTGAGGACCCCTCTCTCTGCCTTGGCCTTCACACCAACCCTGGGAGATTCCCTGGGGGGAAACTGAGGCACGGAGCAAGGTGGCTCTAGTCGGCCATTTGTTGAACCAGCTTCGGTTTCAGTCCCAGGGCTCTGCGCCCTCTCCGTGCTGCCCCGGGATGGGTGTTGGGTGCCCCAGCCCTGGTTCACGGGCTCATGTTCTTACCCCCACCCCTCCCCCCTCCCCACCCCCACACGCGTTCCCTGGGCAGTACTCAGCACAGGTGCACAGAGTTTTCTAGTGGCTTCCAGCTGTGTCCCGTGAGCTCCAAGGCCAGGGACCAGGCCTGGCACAGATGGGCCTCTCGAGACGCTGGGTCACCAGAGTGAATGCATGAAAGGGTACACGTGGCCACAGGTCTGCGGCCACTCCAGACCCCGCACAGGGCTGTTTCCGGGGTGAGCAGCTGGGCCCCCACCACCCTGCAAACCCCAGGCCCAGCAGGAACCTTAGCAGGAGAGGGAGACCCTGCCTCCTCCTTCTCGGCCCCTGCCTCAGAGAAAATCCTGGGCCCAGAGTCTGAAACCCCCAGGGCCCTGGCCTGCCGCTCAGGCCCAGCTGCTAGCCCCACACCTCCCCTCTCCACAAGCTGCTGGCCCACCAGCTACTTCCCAGCTGACTGGCCTTTCTCTCTCTCTCTTACAGCCAACAGCTCCCTGCTCGGAGGCGGCGGCGGTAAGTGGGCTCTTCTGTGGCTGGGGGTGTGGGGGGTGTGGGGGGGTTGTAGAGGGGTACATGGGCCTGGGGGTTGGGTTCCTGAAATCTCTCCTTGCGTGGCTGCTTCTCTCCTCTGGGCCTCCTTGCCCATCGTGCCCAGCCTGCCCCCCACAGCCCTCTCCATCACCCCTACTGTGCGCTTACCCCCATTTCTCCAACTCTGACCTTTTCTGACACCCACTCCCTTGGCCAAGCCTGGCCTGCCATTGCTGGGGACAAAGCCAGAGCCCTGGATGGCGGGCCTGGCCCCACTCGCTACGGGAGGACCCAGCAGGTCCCCAGGCTCTGAAGAGAGAGGCCTCCTGGTCTGCAACTAGGGGCCTGGGGGCCGCAGCGTGGCCAGACACGTGAGGGTTAAAGAGACGAGGCCTACGACTGGAGGCTGCAGGTGTGGGAGGGAAAGCCCAGCCCTTCGGCTACAGTTTTCCCACCTCTGCCCCACTCTACCACGACCTCAGAGGGCGGCCCTACAGCCAGGAGAAGGCCTCTTGAAGTCGGGGAGCACTCTGCGGGCTGTGAGGCGCCCCCAGAAGGCGCGTGTGTGTTCACTGTGGCTCCCCACCACCAAGCAGGGGCTCCAGCAGCGCCAGGTGGGCAAGTTGGGAGGGGCAGGGTGGGCCCAGCCTGCAGGGACGTGGCCTACATGCTTGGCAGCGTGTGGCAAGGTGGGCCCAGCCCTGTGCCTCCCTCCCCCACCCCATGCCCACCTCCTCTGGTGAGCCCTGCCCGGGCGGGCCACACCAGCCCCTGGTCCCCGGGCCCCTCAGCCCCCACCGGCTGGGCCGCCCGCTGTCGGCACAGGCGGCAGCATGATTGGTGAGCTGGGGGGCAAGGGTTAATGCGCCGTCGGATAAATCCCGGGGGCCGTGTTTACGGCAGCAGTGGCGGGGCCCAGGCCAGGTTTTAAAAGGGGGAAAAATAAAAGGGGCATTGAGGTCAGGAATAAATAAGAACAGTGCTAAGAGCTGTCAGTGACCGGCCAGGATGCAGGACTCGGGGAGGGGGTCTGTTTGTGGCTAGAGAGCTTTTCCCTCCCTCCCCCGCTTCTCCCCCACTGTCCCTGTGGAGGTCACAGCTATCCCGGAGGCCTCACGAGTGCCGGGCTTCACTGGGGCTGGGGGTCCAGCTAGGACCTTTTGCTGAAGCCTGTCCCTTTTGCAGGACTCGGGGGCTGTCGCTGATTTGCCACCTGCCGTGTTCTGCCTTCAGACATCCCTCTCCTTTGCGTGTTCATTCATCCCCCCAGGGACTGAGCACCTAGCACCCACGGCGTGCTGGGCCCTGAGCAGGGTGCTGGACCAGAGGGGCCTGGTCCCTGCCCTCCCCGAGCTCACAGGTCAGATGAGACCCCCCCCACCCCCCACGTGCTCTGTGGGATGGGGAAGCAGGGCTCTTGGAAGGAGGTGGCGCCTACACGGGGACCTGAGGGGTGGCTGGAAGGCAGCTAGTAAAGAGCCACAGGAAGGGTGTGCTGTCCAGAGGGAACAGCATAGGTGAAGCCCAGAGTGAGGGAAAACATGGGGCATTTGGGGAGACTCAGAAGATTGGAGCCGTCGCAGCCCCCCAAGGGGAGAGGAGCCCGTGGGGAGCTGGAGTTGTAGCCATGCCGTTCTGGGAGACAAAAGACCACAGAAAGGTGTGGGCCTTTTAAATCCTAAGTCAGGTCATTGCCCCTCTTCTGCTCAAAACTCTGCCAGGGCTCTCCCCTCACTCAGAGCCAAGGCCAAGTTCTTAGGGCCCCAGCCACCTGCCAGACTCCCTGCCACTGGCCAGCCCTAGCCTCCCTGCTACCCCTGCCCCAGGCCTGCGCACCGGCTGTCCCCTCGCCTCGGAACCCTCTTCCCCAGCTGCGGCCTCCGGCCTCTCCCTTTGCCTCTGGCCAGGTTTCTGGGCTCGCCACCCTCTCGGGGCGGCCCTCCCTGACCCTCATTGAAACCGCAGCTGCCTGTGCCTACCGCCGCCGCTGCAGCCTGCCTTCCCCACCCCAGCCCACCCCGGAGCTGCTGTCTCCCAGCGCGCCCCCATGCCCTGTAACTCACTTGTCTCTGTCACTGCTGATTGGCTCTCACCCCTCTGAGAACAAAGCTCCGGAGGGCACTGCTGGGTCTCCAGCCCCTAGACCTGGGTCTGACGCCTATGGCAGGTGCTCAGGGTTGTTGAATGAATGAACGAACTGCAGACAGGCAGGGATGGCCCAATGTGTTCCTCGAAGGACTTGCTGGGGAGGGCAGTGGGAGCCACTGAGGGTTTCAGCAGGGCAGGGAGGGGCTCAGCTGTGGCCTGGCGACCTCCCTCTGAGAGGTCAAAGAGCACCTGCTCTGGCCAGACTGAGTGGGGAGGTAGGGAGGGGTCCTCCAGCTCCCCTTCCGGGCTGCCTGCCTGCGGCAGAGATGGATGGGGTGGGCCAGGACCCAGGAGGAAGTGGGCCTGGAGTCCAGCCTTTTAACACCGGCCGAGATTTATGGAGCCGCCGCGAGAGCTCGCTGGGGCTGTCACTCTGCTAATGTGATTGGAACAAGGTGGAGGTGGCAGGGAGGGGACTGCGATAGGGGCGACGCCAGGGCTTGGGGGCCTGGAGCCTGCCTAGGGCTGGAGCCCAGATGGTCCCAGCCCTCTGAGATGTCCTCCGCCCTTGTGTCTGCCACCTGTGCCCATCGCTGCTCTATCCAGCCTTAACCTCCCCCTGACTGCCCGGGTGGGAGCCATGGGCAGCAGGAGCCAGGGACTCGGTAGACCAGGTCCCCACCTGGCTCTACCCAGAACCCGTATCTGTCTTCCCGTGGGGTCATCTAAGGTTTCTCCCTCTCTTCCTGCATCCAACCCCACGGGGGTTCAGCCTCTGCTCACTCCCTGCCCTCCTATCACCCCCCATCCACCTGCCCCCCACCTCTCCATCTACCCCTGCCACCCACCAATCTACCCCAGACTCCTCTATCTACCCCCCCCACCCATCTGTCTTCCTTCCCCATCAACCACGTACCTCCCACCCACCTGTCCGCCCACCTACACTGTCAGCATCCCCATCCCCCTGTCCCCCATCCACGCAAGCATCAGGCAAAGGTGGCCTGCCCTGGCCCCTCTGAGTTGGGCTGCAGGCCCCAGCCGACCCTCTCCCCCTGCTCTGTGGCTTTTTCCGGAGCACACATTCCCCTTTTAGTGGAGGGCGTTATTTCATGTTCGGTCTTTTCGCTTGTCTCTCCACTAGAGCACACAAGATCGCACTCTCCTCGGGACTGGATTCTAGGAGGTTCCAAGCCCATTTATGGGAAGGCTGTCGCACTCTCTGTATGTGGGGCCCTTTCCCGAGAGCCAGCAGAGAGCCGAGATGGCACACAGGCCCCACAGCCCTGCCCTGGGGTGGTGGGGAGGAAAGGGACAGCAGGCAGGAATGGGGGGAGGTAGAGTTGGGGGGTGGGGACAGCAATGACTCAGGAGGAGGCCTGGGGCCTGGCCTGCAGGGCTTTGGTGAAGGGAGCCCAGTGAGTCTCTGGGAACCCCCCCGACTCTGCCCTCACCTTCATTCCTCTCCAGGGCTCTCTCTGAGTGTGGGTGGCGGTGGGGACTCAGGGCTCCTCGGCTTTGCCCTCAGAGAGACCCAGTTTGGTAGGAGGCTGCCCAGCAGAGGGGGCATCTGATTCAGGCCCTGAAGGGTGAATAGGAGTTCGATGCGCAAGGAGGCGTGGAGAGGCGCAGCGGAGCTCTGGCAGGTGCACTGGGGAGACTGGGTGGGCTAGGCCCGCCTACCCACTAGACCCTCAGAACCCGGACCATGGGAGGCCACGCCTGCTTCCCTGCCTCCTTCCTGGAGAGACTTTCACTGGCTCGATAAACATATTTTTTTAAAAAACAGACCGCTCTCCTATTGTAGGATAAGAAGGGAGGCGGGCCCTAAATCAGGATGGGGATCGACAGGGCCCTGACGCGTGTCTCTCCTGTTTATTAGGACTGAAATGTTTACTCGGCGATAAGGAGCCGGCTTTCTCGCGGAGATTTGTGCGCTCTTTTTCAATTACCCCTCGTCTTTCTCTGCCACTTTTGCACTAAAGGGATAATAAATGTATCAGAGCGTTTCAATTATTCATCTAAATCATGACTGCGCCTGCCACGGCCAAGCTTTAGTGACAGATTAATTCAGGGCTGCCTTCTGCTCACGCGGCCGCCATCTCTGCTCTCGCCTGGCCGGCTCCCCGAAGGGCTGGTCCCCTCCGTGCACGCTCACTGCCAACAAGAGCTCAGTGGCCCCAGCAAATCGGCAGCAGCCAGCCCCGGCCCCACTGCGGCCCAGCTGCCCACCTTCCCGCCCGCTGAGCCCTGTGCAGCCCCGATTCCTGTGCCCACACCTGACCCTGGGCACACGGCTCCTACAGCCCCCTGTCCTGGCACAGGGCCTTTGCATGTGCTGCTCCTGGACCTAAGGCTCCTCTGCCCTCCCACCACAACCGTCCTGCCTCCTTACCTTGATGGCAGGGCAGCCGCTCCCACCACCACCCCCTCTGTCCTGCTCCATTTACTAAGGGCTCCCCATGCCCTGCCACCGTCCTGGGTGTGAGCACACAGCAGCCCCAGCACCTCGTGGGCTGGCATTCCATTACCCATGGTGGTGATCAGACTCCCATTTGTGTGGTTATTTAAGTACCAAATACCTCCCTGTCAGACTCTGCTCCGACGGGACATGCACGGGGTGTCTGTCTATCCACCTCCTGGCCAAGGTTAGGTGCTCAGGGCAGACCTGTGTGCAGACCAGCTGTGCCCAGGGGCCCCGCTCACCCAGCCTGGGCACCTGTGCACGTGTTCACAGCCCAGCCCTGGCCCCCTGCGGCGGCCCCTCGGCTTGAGGAAAGCCCACCACGCTGGGGCCCACCTTTTCTCCTCACCACACTGAGGCCCTGGCCTGGGCTGTGGCCCCACCTCCTTTCCTCCCTCCTTCTCTCTCCTATCTCTCACTTTTTCTTTCTGTCTCTGTCTCTCTGCTTCTGTCTCTGCCTATCTCTACCTCTATCTTTCTCTGTCTCTGCCCCTCTCTCTCTTTCTGTCTTTGCCTCTGTCGCTGTGTCTCTGTGTCTCTTTCTCTCTGTCTCTGTCTCTCTGTCTCTGTCTGTCCTTCTCTGCCTCTGCCCTTGCTTGCCCTTCCTGCTCTGTCTCTGTCTCTCCCAGCCACAAGGCATCTCTGGCCCGCTCCCCATTTCTCTCGCTCATGTGCCCACTCTCCATTTCTCATCCTCTCGCTCTCTCTTCCTCCTCCTTGCTCTCTCCCTGCTCCCGCTGGCTCTCCTCTGCTCAGCGCCAGGCAGGCCCTGGGGGATTAGCAAAGCCTCGGATGGGAGCTTCCAAGCTTCATCAGGGCCTCCACTTCTGCCCAGTGGCTGCTCACGGCCACAGTCACGGCAGGGCACAGTGGGCAGATGGGATGGCCTCTGTACCCTGCCTGAAGGGGGCTGGACTCAGAGGAAGTAGGGGCCCCAAGCACTGAGCACCCAGTCCCCAAACTAGTCTGGAGCCCCGCTGTGTGCCAGGTGGGGGTTGGGGGAGAGGCTGGTGTGTGTGGGGGGGGCCTCTGGCCTGAGCCCAGCAAACCCCCCGCAGGAGCATTCCATGGGGAACAGCAACCCCCCCACCCCCACACTCAGAGGCTGTCCCAGGCCACACACTGCCCCTGCTCAAATTTCTCAGGGCTGCCATGGAAGCAGTTCTAGCTCTTTCTACCAGTCCCACAGATGCAGCCCTCCCCGCCCCCTTCCCCCACTTCCCACTTCTCCTCACCCCCAGCCCACCCTGGACTCTCCCTGTGGCCCACCCATGCCTCTGCCTGAGGCCTCCTCCTCCAGCTTTCCAAAGCCAATTCTTTCTCATCACTCAGGGCTCTGTTCAGATGCCACCTCCTCAGGAGAGCCCTCCCAACTGCGCACAGGGCCTGCCCGCTCCCACCCCCTTTCCCTCTTGTCCAGCTCCATCTTCTCCCGATTCAGGGCTTGCAGTGAGGTAGAGCCCCCCCCACAACCCCGTCCCCTCCCTGCATGAGGCCAGCACCTGGCAGCCCCCGCCCCCCGCCCCGCAGCCGGGCACGTGGGAGAGATGCAGAGGCCAGTCATCTCAGGGGGAAGGCTGGAGGGGACCCCAGCCTCACTCGGGGTGGAAGACTTCATTTCATGGACTTGTGGAGGCCGTGGGAGGTTGTAGGGGTAAGGGAGTGACGTGTCCTTCCCCAAGAAAAGACACTGGGCGTCCCTGCCCCAGCCCAGATGGCGATGGCAGCATGAGCAGCAGCCTGCCTGTACTGAGCGCTCAGGGTGTGGAGCCGGGCCTCATGGAGCCTCTCCTGCAGGATCCCAGGGACCCTCAGCACAGCGCCGGGGTTTGGGGGTACCACTAACTGCTCCACTTTGCAGATGACAACACTGAGGCACTGGGTCCTTGGAGGGAACCGTGCTCCCCACTCCTAGCCCTCCATAGGCCTCCTCCCTGGGTAGGAGGGACAGGAAGACTCAGGCCCCCCAACCCAGTGGGGACTCTAGCAGAGGCTTCCAGGGCCCGCACCCCACCCTCAGCGGGCAAGATGCTGCCAGGCCCCTTCCTGCAGCTGCCATGGGGATTTTAATAACGGGAGTGATTTTTGCATGATGAATGAGGTGCCGCCATTGTGTATGTAATGAAGCCTAATGTTTCCAAATGCCCATTTAAGGAGTTGATCTCACCCGGTAATGAACTTCCCATCACATCTTGGAGCTCTTGTCCATCCATCTTCTCCCTGGGGTGCCCACCCGCCTTGGCACCACAAGGGTGGGGTCTGGCCAAGGTGGGCTCTGTCTCCCCCAATAGGCCAAGCCTCACAGAGCAGGGGCCAGTGCGGGGTTGTCGATCCAGTGAGCGGGGCTGTGGGCAGAGGCCAGAGGTGGTTCTGGCAATGGGCATCCCATGGGGTCATGGCTCCTGAGACTCAGCTGGGGCCCAGGAGGAGACTGGAGGCCAGAGATGGAGAGTGTAGGCTGGACAGAGGGAGGAGGGGGCACAGTGCCCCAGGGCTAGGTCATTTCTCTGGGCTTTCTGGCTCGGCTTGTCCTCCTCAGGGTCTGGGGCTTAGAGACATCCCAGAGGTTAGGCATCTGTCCCTGACCCCACTGGTACCCTCTTGGGGACTCAGTTTCCCCAGCCATTCAGTCCTCTCAGCCCTGGCCTTTGGGATCTCTCTGGAGGTGGTGGGGGCCCGGGGAGCCACTGAAGGCTGGACCCAGGCTGGTTGTGGGGGGCCTCTCCTCAGGCTGGGCTCCCAGCCCTGGGACCTTCAGGGGGAGGTGTCTGGGTGGGGAGTGGTCCCTACGGCCCAGACCCAGGTGGCTTCCTGAGCTCAAGAGGTGGGCCCCTCCCCCAGCCCCCTCAGGCCTCAAGCTCATCCCCAGCCCTCTCTGCCCAGGGCTTTCTCAACCAGCAGCGTATCTGCCCCTGGAGCAAAAGAGGCCCCCAAGAGCCTGCTGGGCAGAGCAGCCTTCTGCCTACAGGGTGGGTGACTGGGCCTAGGTCTCCCCTGCCCCACCTGGAAGACAAGTGACCCAGGGGGACCATGTGAGAAAGTGTAGGGCATTTTGATGACGTCTCCCACTGAATCCTCATGCCAAATGGGGAAGGAGGTCCTGTTACCTGGTAGAGTGGGGAGACGGAGGCACAGGGAGGGGAAGTGACTTGCCCAAAGCCATCAGCAGGCTTGTAGGTGAGATTTCTGGGAAAAGAAATCCCAGAACGGGGCACACAGGGGACCAGACCCACAGGGCAGCGGGGGAAATGGGGGAGTGGGGGGTCCGGCCCAGGGCCTGGGGTCTCTTGCCCCCTGGCAGGGACATAGCTGCCCCCCTCTCCCCCAGGCCACAGGCAGCCTCCTGTTCCTGTAAATAATTAATTAGCCCCTGCTTGCTTGTTTGTTTAGCGTGAGGAATGCTCCCCCACTGAGACGCATTTATTGCTGAATAAATTTAAATATCTAATCTTCCCTTCATGAATATTACAGCACCCTAATAGCGGCCAACCTCTCCTAAGCGCCTTGGCAAATGGCCCCCACAGGACCCTGCCTGCCGTCAGCCTCTGTGGGCTCTGGGAGGGTCTGGCTCCAGCCCCTGCCCACTCCTGGGGCCCTCCTGACCCCCTCCAACCTCCTAGGAAGGGGCAGGGTATGAGCTGAGCACGCCCCAGGCCCCTTGCAGGTGCGGAGGCCACACAGTGGGGTGGAGGGGGGCGGGTTGGGGGTACCCAGGATGGCTGTGGTGGGCTCTGCAGGGGGCTGCGGAAGGGCCAGGAAGGGCAGGGTTGAAGATGGGTGTGGGGGGACAGACAGGGCCCCCAGACCCCATCTGACGCACTCAGGCCGGGACAGAAGAGGTCCAGGAGGCAGGTGGACGATCTCCAAGGCAGCCTTGCTGGACAGAGGTGGCTGATGGTCAACCTCATGGGGGGCGCTGAGACCCCCCAACCACGGGGCAACCAGAGCCCCAAAGTCTCTCCGTTGGGAAGGTGATGTGTTAATGTGAAGAGGGGGACAGGGGCCCCACTGCAGGAAAGAGTGGTGTGCAGACAGCAGACTGAGTTTGGGCGAGGAGGGAGGGGGAGCCAGGATGGGAGGGAGGTTTGGGGGGTTTGCGGAGAAAGCCTTCTGTGTTCCTAGAGGAAGTAGAGCAGTCCAGCTGTGTGACCCTGGGCAAGTCTTTCATCTTCTCTGTGCCTCGTGTCGTCTTCTGTAAAGCAGGGAAAATAGTAACACTTCCTAGGGTGGCTGGCAGGACCGACAAGGGGGGATGTGACCTGCTGAGCCCCCAGAGGCGCTCTGGGAGAGGCTGTGTGGGCTGGTACTCAGGAGCCAGAGCCTGGAGCCTGGAGTGGGAGCAGGGGGGTGCTGGGCGAGGAGGCCGAGTGGCCCTTACGGCAGGCTTGTGGGGAAGGACTCAGCAGAGAGACGTCTGAGGAAGGCGCCCACCGCTGCAGATGGTTCTGTCTCCCTGGGCGGGGGGGGGGGGGGGGGGGGGTCCAGGTTTTCTGCTGACTTGGAATGGAGCAGGAGTTGAGTTGGAGGATGGAGGTTTGTTAGGATGTGGCTGAAGGTCCCCAGGAAGGAATCAAGGGTAAACTGGTGTGAATTGGGGTCACCACCTTCCCACCAGGTAGCCCCCCAAGTCAGGTGGCTGGCGAGGGGACAGAACATCTCCCTTGGATGAAACCCCAGGAAGGAGTGTCCTGCAGGTTCTAGGGTTCCGCTTCCCCCCATGCAAGAGGCAGGACAGGGCCCAGGGGGCTGCAGTTCACACAGGGAGACAGGCCGGGGCTCCCTTTGTGCCTGTGGCTAAGGACAGCAGGCTGTGGTGCCCTCTGGCCCTTGGAGACCGTGGATCGGTGGAGCCACCAGGCTGGTGTGTGGACAGGGAGGGGCCCAGGAAGGCGGGGGGGACTCTGTGCTCCACTTTGTTGGGGAAGGGGAGGGTGGCAGGGCTGGGGCCCAGAGCCTGTCCCTCATTTCTGCCTGGGCTGGGGGGGAGCGGGGGGCGCCGGTGGGGGGGTGTTGAACAGATCCCCTAGGCACTGGCGTGGCAGTCCCGAGCTCTGCCCCTGGCCTGGATGAGGCAGGGGATGAGGGTGCTCTGGCCCAAGGCTTCCTCGAGCTCGGATTCCCTCCACCCCTTCATGCCCCTAGGTCAGCCCCAAGGGCCTGACTGCAGGCCTGTCCACCCCTGCAGGAAACATTAAGTCCCTGCAACACAGATGGCGCCGAGTTTCACTTCCGCACAGTGTCTACAGCAGGCCAAGGGCGCCTGCAGGGTGGATGGCACCAGGAGATGGCAGGCAGCTGGGTGCCAAGTGGCTGACACCGCTGGGGCAGGGCGGGGAGGCCCCAGGGAGCGGAGGCTCAGACCCATGCCTGTGCTTACCACCCCCGCAAGCCCTGGACGCCTGGACCCCACCTCCCCTCACTCCCAGGAATACACACAGGGAGCACATTCTCCTGCTATCATACTGTCCTAATAGCCAACACACACATGTCACCTTCACCCGTGCCCTAAGCCCCTTACAGAAATTAACTTGCTTAATCCTTCCCAAAGCCCTGGAAGATAGATGTCTACTATTAGCCCATTTTACAGATGGGGCAGCTGAGAACCAGAGAGGTTAAGTAATATGCTCTAGGCCACACATCTGTGACTGGCAGAGCCAGGGCTGGAACCCAGGCTGCCCAGCTCCCCAGGCCCCGCTGCTGGACACGCAAGCCAGGAGTCATCTGGCACCTCACCCAGAATGGGGCCCACCACGCAGGGACACTGTATAATGCAGGCTGAGCACCACCGGGACTCAGAGCTCAGGGGCCCTGCCTTGGTCCCACTCTCCGCCCCCTCCGACGGCCAGGGCTGCCTTTACCCATCCCTGCACAGGAGAGGAGGGGATGGGATCCAACCCCAGACCCCTCCCAGGGCTCCCCCAACTCCTCTAACCCTATCCATCCCCCACCCCACCCCCGCGGGATGCTCTGGGAAATCGCCTGGTGCCGGCTCCAAGTGAAGTCACAAAATTAGGTTTAATTGGGCCCCACAGGGCACAAAAGAAAAGAGAAGAAAGAGGGGGTGGTCCAGCTGGTGTCCCTGGACCTGGGCCAAGACACTGGGGGTGGGGCTGGGATGAAGGAGGAAGGGCCTTGGTTTGCGCGTCTGCAAAATGGAGAAATGGGGGTTCTATCCTGCCGCTGGGCATGGTGAGCGCCGGCGGCCTGAGCCCAAGGAGTTCCTGACAGGGGTCTGGGGTGCCACGGGAGCTAGGGAGCCGCCGGAGGTGGGTCACGTTCTCCCGGCCAGGGTGCCAACCCCTCCCCGGAGGAGGGGTCTCTGTGGCTGTTTTCCAGATGAGGTGTGGACGCCCAGGGGAAAGGACTTGCCGGAGTGCCCCACTGGCACAGCGGACGCGAGCCGAGCCCGGCCTTGCCCGTCAGGGCTGCTCGGGCTGTGGCGCCTGGGTGAGATCGGGCTGAAGGAGCGTCTCCTCCGCGCCTCCCGCCGGGCCCGAGGTGTTTATCTGGGCCCGCGTCCCCAGGGTCGCTGCCTGTTGAGGCCCCGGAGCCGCCCTCAGATAAACAAGCCCAGGCCCGCCCCAATTAAGCCGGATGCTCTAACGAGGCAACTCGCTAACGAGCAGGGGCGCGCGCCCGGATCCACCTGCGCTCCCCGGATCCGCGGCCCGGTCCACCTCCCCGCGGGGCGCACGGAAGGGGCTGGAAGACCCAGGCTCCAGGCCCCGACCGCATCTGCCACTTGTAATTGGGTGACCCCAGGTTCTTCATTTGTGAAGTGGGTCCTGGACGCGGCCCGGAGGGGTCGCCTTGCGATCGGGTGCGCGGTGCCTGTTGGCGTCCCCGGGCTCCTCGGGCGGAGGCGGCCCCTGGTCGCGGGCCCCGCGGTGGGGCATCCGGGCCAGAGCCGGAAGAGCGACCTTCCCCTTGGCCAGGCACCCTAACCTGCTGCCACGGACCCGCCTAACCTAGCCACTCCGGCAGGGGGAGGACCCCGCCCCGCGCGCGCACCTGCCGCGCGACGGGGAACGGGCAGGGCGGGCCGGGCGCGCCCCCTGCCGGCCGCCCCGCGCCGCTTCCCTCCCGGATCCGCCGCGCCCGCCGCGGCCTGCCTGGGCGCCTTGGCCTCTCCAGATGTGGAACAAGTGGGGGCGGCGGGTATTGCCGGCTGCTGGAGGCCGCGGGAGGAGGCGCGGGGGCCCGGTGAGTCCTGGCACAGCCGAGAGGATTGGAGTATTCTGTGCTCGGGCCTCTGCCTTCTCTTCTGTAAAAGGGGCTCAGGCGTGACGCGGGGAGCCCCAGGGCTCACTGCCCCCTGCCCCACAGTGGACGGCTGCATCCACCGCGCCGCCGGACCCCTGCTCACCGACGAGTGCCGCACCCTGCAGAGCTGTGAGACCGGCAAGGCCAAGATCACCGGCGGCTACCGGCTGCCGGCCAAGTGTGAGTCCCTACCCCATCCCCCACTCCTGTGGGGCGTAAACAGGGCACTTTTTGTAGTTGCGGGATTAGGGGAGCAGCCCCCACAGAATTGCTGGAGGCCCCCTCAGGGGTCACTGATTAACCTTTAGTGCCAGGAGCCGGCCCCCACTCACACGCACCGGGAAGCGGGTGGCGGGAGAGGAATGCGTGGAGCCGGGGAGGGGACGAGCTGAGGGGGCAGTGCCTTCGCTCGCCCACTCTGCCCCACGTCTCAGCCGGGTCGGTACAGACGTGGTGAGGGCAGCACGGAGCTGCCAGTCTCTATGGAGAAGAGCACTTGAGCTCGAGGGCACACCTGAGTCCCTGCATGGGTGGGGTCCTCCCCGGGGATTCTCAGAATTTGGGGAGAGGTCCTGTTTCCTGTCTCCTCCAGGGCCCAGGCCGGCAGGGGGAGCAAGCCTCTGACCCCGTGGACACCCCGGCCGGTCTGACCCCGTCGCCTCTCCTAGATGTCATCCACACAGTGGGACCCATCGCCCACGGAGAGCCCAGCGCCAGCCAGGCGGCCGAGCTCCGCAGCTGCTATCTGAGCAGCCTCGACCTGCTGCTGGAGCATCGGCTCCGCTCCGCGGTGAGGGGGCGGGGCTCCAGGCGGGGAGTGGGGGCGGCCTGGACCCTGGGACCCGGGGAGGAGCCCCGCGCCACCCCCCACCCAGGTGACCGGCGGGAGGCGGGCGGAGAGTGATGCTGTCTCCAATTCCCTCTCACCTCCCGCGCTCCAGGCATTCCCCTGCATCTCCACCGGCGTCTTTGGTGAGTCGGGGGCGGTGCGTGGAGGGGAGGGCGGTGTGGAAGGGGGCGGAGCAGGGCTAGGAAGTGGGTGGGCCCAGACGCTGGAAGGGACCTGGGCGGGCGGGGGGGCGGGGGGAGGGGTGGAGTTGGGCGGGTCCCAGGGGGGCGAGGGGGCGGGCCAGACCCTGGACTCACTCCCGCCCGGCGGGGTCCCCAGGCTACCCCAGCGAGGCAGCGGCGGAGGTAGTGCTGGCCACGCTGCGCGAGTGGCTGGAGCAACACAAGGACAAGGTGAGTCCCGGGGATCAGACAGGGGTGGGGGGATGCACCCCGGCTCCGCTGACTAGCCCTCGATGCAGCCTCCCCCTTCCCTCGGACCAGTTTGTTCTCCTGAGCCTGGGAGGGGGGGCGGTGGAGTGCACACTGCGAAGCTTCCGTGAAGGGTCTGTGGGCACCTCCCCCACCCCCAGGAGCAAGGCAGGTGAAAACCTGCAGCGGTGGGGGCAGCAGTGAGACCAGGCAGCCTGGGCGAGGGTGGCCCCCGCCAAGGCTAAGCCGGTCCTGGCGCAGGTGGACCGGCTCATCATCTGCGTGTTCCTGGAGAAGGACGAGAGCATCTACCTGCAGCGGCTCCCCCACTACTTCCCCGTGGGTGAGTAGCGCCCCCCCCCCCCCACCCCGCGCCCTCGCTGGCTCCACCCCTCCCCCAGCCACCCCAGGCAGGCTCTCACTGTCGTCTGCCTTCCAGCCTAACCACCGGCCGCCCACCCTGCCCAGGACCGGTAAGCAGGGCCTGGCCCGCCACGTGGCTGCCCACTAACCTGCCCACTAACACAGGGGCTCACTCCCTGCCCCCCACTCACCTCCACGCAGGAAAGCCAGGAGGGCAGCCTGGGAGGCTGGGGGAAGCCCAGGGCCCGCACTCCCTGACCATTCTGTTCTGCCCACAGACTCGCCGGGGCCTGCTGGACCTCGATCCCAGCTCTAGGAGGTCCCTGAAGGCTGCAGCTGGGCCTGGGCCTGACCCCCCACTCTCTTCTTTCCCTCAGCACCTCCCCTTTCTCTCAGCAAACCCCCCCCCCCAGCCTTCTAATAAAGACCACCCGTCGCAGCAGGCCTCCTGTCTGGGTGCTGGCTGGGGAAGGAGGCGGCAGCCCGGAGGTGCGGATGAGTGGCTCTGGCTTAACAGGGCGAGAGCGCTTGGTGAGCCGGGCGGGCGGAGGCACGGGCTGGACGGCAGAGGTGGGCGGCAGCACTGAACATTTATTGAGGGCCTGCCCCCAAGGAGCTCACAGCCTGGGGGCAAAGAGCCCACATGTGCTGGGGTGGGGGAAGAGAAGAGGTAAAGGCAAAAAGGAAGGCAATGCAGAGACACCGTGGCCCAAGCAAAGGGGGTGCAAAGCAGGCACAGGCAGGGGGAGAGGTGGGGAGGAACGGCGCCTGGCAAAGCCCTGCCTCGACCTCAGGACCACGGACCAAGCGCTGGCTTGAAGGCTGCCCGTCCCCGGCCAGGTGGGTACCATTTGCGGGGTCCATGGGGGTGCCCCAGCCCCACCACCTGTCCTGAGCCGGGCCCCACAGTTTTGGTCCTCTCTACCCAGGACTGGGCCAGGCAGACCCCCGAGGGGAGGGCGGGCAGTCAGGTTGGGGGCCCTGAGCAGGACAGCTTGGTGGAGTCAGGGCCTAGGAGGGAGCAGCCTGAAGCTTGGGCAGTCCTAGGTCCCTGGGCAATGCCCCCAAAGAACCTCCCAGATTCTTGTGGAAGCCCCTGAGCCAGCTAAGGAGGGGAAGAGAGACATGGGTGCCTGAAGGGAAGGAAGCAGGTAACCAGGAGGGGTCCCCAAGAGGCCTAGGCCCCTCAAAACTGCTCCTGGTGGGGGGCTCGGGTGTGGACAGGGGGGCGGCCAAGAGCCACCCAGCTGGGGGCGGCAGGGGGACAGCCAGACACACAGCGGCCAGGCAGGCAGCAGCAGAGCAGGGACACGCACACACGCGGCTCACCACCAGCATCCCCTTTAATAAAACGTGGAAGGTTGCGTGATGGGGCGGGGGGAGGGGGAGTGAAATAGGACCATTTACAACCACAGAAGACCTCTGTACATGTCTAGCGCCTGGCAGAGGGGAGGGCAGGCGGGGCCGTGGCACACCAGGGCCAGCCCTATTTGTAGAGGATATCGTAGTGTCCCGGCCGGTAGAGGAGGTACACCTTGGGCTCAGAGCCCTCAGGGAAGATGTGCGGGTTGGTGGTGCCGCCCTCGCCGCGGTCCATGTACTCCACCTGGATGGAGACGCTGAGGGCCTGCGCCAGCGCGATGATGTGGATGTGGTCGCTCTCCTTGCACATGGGCTCCACCTCCTGCAGCACAGGTGGGGTGGGGTGGTCAGAGCCCGTGGGGGGGCACCCTGCCCCCCCATGCCCCTCCCCCACCCCATGGCCAGAGGGAAAGGGGGGCAGCACCTGCTGGCAGAACTCCTTGACCGTCCGCCCGCCCTCGATGAAGTGCTCAAAGAACTTGCTCTCCCGCTGCAGGTAGCCGGATGTGAGCAGCCTCAAGTACACTACCAGGTAGTCCGACGTGCTCTGGTCGTTGAAGGAGGCCAGCAGGTCGGCCACGGAGGTCTGCTTCTCCACCTGCTCGATCAGGTCCATGAACTGCCGCCCGAGGGACACAGAGGGCACGGTGGAGAAGGAGACGGGTCAGCCCCACTGTGGCCGGGCCACCCCACCCCCACCCTGGCCGGGAGGGCAATGGGGCTGTGGCTGGGCTCACCGTGTTGTGGAAATCCTCGATTGTGAACTCAGTGAAGCCCTGGGACACCAGGTCCTCTTTGCTCTTGGCAGACACCGCCTTAAACCTGGGGGGAGGGGGCAAGGGAGGCCGGCATGGGCTCATGGGGCAGCAGCGAGGCCGGCCCAGAGGTGGGGCACTGGCCAAGGCCGGCAGGGGGGTGCGGGGGTGCAGCTCAGCACGGAACACCAGAGCAAGGAGCCCAGCCGGGCATCGGGCCTTAGCTGGGGGCTGCACCTCCTAGGCCCCAAGAATGGGAGGGAGCCCCAGGCGGCCCTTCCTAAAACTCCCGCTGCGCCCAGGTGCCCACCCGCCTCACCGCTGCAATTCCTTGCTGTCGTCTAGCAGTGCCTCCAAGTGCGAGAATCCGAAAGCTCGGTAGAAGCAGTTTCCGTCAGGCCTGGTCTTGCGGATGTAGGAGTACTTTTTGTGGAGATCCTGCAAAGAGGCAGCCCCCCCACCCCACCCCCAGGCCCGTCAACACCAGGCCAGAACCAGGGAGGGCCAAGGAACACCCCCCGGTCCTTGACAGAGGTCACACCATAGCAGGGACAACGGAGCTCCCAGCAGCCACCTGCCATCCTTGACCGCTGACTCCGGCGATGGGAGTCGGATGGGAGACCCGCTGGCTGGAGCCCCAGCAGCCTCAAACCCCAGAACTTAGGTACACACTGGCTACTGGGCATACAGGTGTCGTCACCAGCCCCCAGGCCTGCCAGGCAACTGGGCCGTTTCTTCCTGAAAATGGCCAGATGAATCCGTGCTGGTCCAACACGGTTTTTCCAGAGAGCAGTCTTTCAAATCATGTGAGTCGAGGGCAAAAAAATTAGGATGTGGGTCCAGGGCTGGGCTCCACACAGCAGTCCCCGCCTGGAGAACAGCCTCCCTGGTCTCCTCCGCCCGGCGCTGCCCGCTCACAGGCTCAGGTCCTGCTCAGGTCCAGCGCTGCTTTCCTCCCGTCCCGCGATGCCACTGCCTCCGTCTGACCGACTTCCCCACACACGTGGGCCACTGAGGCTGCCAGCAGGCAGGCCTCCCTCCCCTGGGCCATCTCATGCCTGCTCCATTCACTCTAACCGCCCCCCGACCTTCCCAGTGACCTCGCTTCCTTCCTGAGGACTTTCACTGAGAACCCCTGAGCCCCGGGACACCCGCCACAGCCTTCTCTCCTGCTCCCCGGAGGGGCTGAGGCTCCAGCAGCCGCCCCCCTGGTCCACCTCAGAGCCTGTCCCCTCCCTTGGGCTCAAGGACATTGTTCCAGGAAGCTCCCCCTTCCTCCTGCATCACCCATTTTTCTCTCCCTACTGGTTTAGACTCAACATACGAATACAAGGCTGGTTCTTGCTTAAAGAAAAAAAAAAATCCTCTGCTTCACACGAACGAACTCCTTTCCAGCTACCACCCAATTTCTCTCCTTTACAGCGAAACTGCTCTGGACGTCGTCCGCGCCCACAGTCCCCACTGCTCTCCCGCAAACTTGATCCAAGCAGACTTTCGCTCTAGTCAAGGCCACACCTGCCCTTTCAACCCAAGGGCCAAGCCCACTCCTCCCCAGACCGGCTGCCCAGCATTTGCTACAGGGGGGACGCCCCCCATCACATGATCCATCCACCCACCCCACCCCTCCTCGTCCAGCCTGTCCTGTGCACAGCCCGCAGGCCCTAGCCTCGCCGTGTCTTCCTTGTCCTCTCACCTTGTCAGGGCCGCTACCAAACTACACAAGATAGCACGCGCCACCCGCACACACACCCTCCCGTTGCAGTGGCTGCATGGGGGGGCAGGGAGGAGGGCGGCACGCATCACCCCACTCGGGCCTGGGACAGCGTCACTCATCCATCACCACCGCTGCCCTAGGGATTCCAACAGCCGCAAATGTAACTCCCCACCTGCCCCATCTCCGCCCTTGACTCCCAACCTCATGCCTCACCTGCTTGTCCTGTCCGGGCTGCCCAACCCCATGGGCCGGTCCTGACCCCCACAGGGCCCCTTGCCTCAGAGCCCACCCCGAGGGCAACTGCAAGGCGCGGCCCCTCAGCTGTTCTAGCCAAAATCTATCACCACCGCCTGCGCCCCCCCACCCCCAATCCAACACAGATCCAAAGGCTTCAATCCACCAAGTCTCCTGTCCGCAGCTTCTCGTGGCCCTCGGGCACTCCCCCCACCCCCACTCCCACCTCCAGGCCTGCTCCCAGGTGTCCCTGCTCCAGCAGCCAGAGGAACCAGAGAAACCTGTGAACACTCCTCCTCTCCCTGGCCCCAGGCCGTCTCCCAGCCCTCTCCTGCTCCCCCGCTGCACCTCAGCCTGGCCCTGGCCTGCCCCACTCCACCCAGCGCCCACAGCCTGCGCCCCGGCTGCTCCCAGTATGTCACGCCAACGCCACCCTCTTGGCTTGGCCTTCCACCTGACCTCCCACTCCCTCTCTCCTTTCCCGGCTGTACTTGTTTCCAGAGCCCTCACCACCTTCTGCCATCAACACCCGAGGTCCCTCTGCCTGATTCCGTCTTCCCACTGGGACACACAAGCTTTGTAGGGGCAGGAGCGAGTCAGCTCCTCACTCCACTGCCGGTACCCAGACTGGTGCCTGGCCCCCAGCACGTGCTCACAAACGGTCAGTCACAGCACACGATGCACACGAAGAGCCCAGACTGTTGTAGCTATTGGAAAAGCTACTAGAATCATCCCAAGCACTTGCCCTGTGCCAGGCCCTTTGCGGCCATCTAGTGTCCACTACCCTAAACCCTCACAGAGGAGCAGGGGCGCCCGCCCACATCTGCTTGGGTTCTACTGTCCAGGCCGAGGACCATCCCGGCACAGAGTAGGGGTGTCACCGGCACTAGGGCAGACCTCCCGCACAGACCACGCACAGTGGACACTCAAACATTTGCTGAATGACTCAGTGGGAAGAACAACAGAGGCTCCAAGAAATTCAGTGCCGAAATTCACACAGCCGAAAGTGAAGCCAGAACTTGAACCCAGGTCTATCAGGCCTCAAAGCCAGTGCCTTCAGCTCTCCACAGTCCTCTTGGGTAAATCACACTCTGAGCCGGGGGTCAGAGTAGACCACAGGCCCCACACCATAGGATCTGGCCTGCAGGTGTGCTGTTTAGGCCACAGAACATTTTACATTTGAATTAGCTGTCTTCCGTTAGAAGTAGGAGATTCACATCAAAATCATTATTTCTGGGGGCGCCTGGGTGGCTCAGTGGGTTAAGCCGCTGCCTTCGGCTCAGGTCATGATCTCAGGGTCCTGGGATCAAGTCCCGCATCGGGCTCTCTGCTCAGCAGGGAGCCTGCTTCCCTCTCTCTCTCTGCCTGCCTCTCTGCCTGCTTGTGATCTCTGTCTGTCAGATAAATAAATAAAATCTTTAAAAAAAAAAATCATTATTTCTGGATTGTTTTGGAAAAACAGATCCCAGAAACAATGGAGTGATAGGCATAGACACTCCTATTTGCCCTGGGGGCTTCTGGTACAGCTGCGGTACCCTGTCTACCACCTTCCCTGGCCACTTTCCATCACCCACCTCCCTGGCCCCTGATGTGGATAACCCCAAAGGCCCCTCCCTTCAGGAGGAAGGCTTAAAGCATCTCTGATCTTGGGGCGGGGATGGGGGGTAGGGAGATAAGATTTACTAAACCCTCAAGCTGTGCCCACCGGATACTATTTACACACACTCACTGTCTGGGCTCCCAAGGAGAGCGAGTGGTTAAGGGTCTCACCTCAGGCTGTGAGAGAGCTGGGCCTTGCACAGGTCCACAGGCCCCTGTGCCCCGCTACTGCCTAGCGCTCCACAAGATCCCAGAGGCAGGCAGCAGGAAGTGCCTCTGCTAGGACCCGCCTCTCCCAGCCGCTCAGCCCCCTGGGGCGAGCAGCAGGAGACCTCAGCTCCCACCCAGCCTGCACCAGGCCCCACAGGCCTCAACAACCACCCCATGAGCAGATGCTTTCTTCATTCTGATCGCACAGCAGAGGACTCCACAGCTCAGAGACACCGAAGGACGTGCTGAGGACACAGCTGCTGCACGGCAGAGTCAGGCTGGCAATCAAGGTCTTTTTGATTCCCGAGCCCGCACACTTGAGAACCGGCAAGCAGAGGGCTCCCCCAACATGCAACCCTCTCTCAGGCCAGGCCAACAAGGAGCGGGTCTGAAGCAGACACACTCCTACCCCCTCAGCCAAGCTCCCACCTTGATCTTCTGTTGATAGATGTTGTCATCCTCAGCATACTCCTTGTACAGGACCGAAAGTTCCAGCCGCTCCGAGACCAGAGGGTTCTGCACAGCAATCTGCAGGGGGAAGGAAATCCATCATGCTCTGGCACGCAGATGGAGTGACCCACACCTAGCGGCCAGAACACCTAAAGGAGGAGGGCTAAAGCAATCACCCAGTGCCATAATGACCCCCCCCATCCTGTCCCTCCCCAAGACATCCAGAACCTAGCACAGCTTGGAGAGGAGGAGGCTTCCACAGCAGAGATAAGTAACAGGCCTCAGGCCCAGGCTATGCTTCCCCACAACAGGGCCACTGGCCACAGCCCCTCACCTCTTGCTGAATTCGGTCCTGCTGAGCCATGATGGCTTCATCATAAGCAAGACAGTTAACACCTGGAAGAAGGAAGCAAGCCAAGGATTACCGTGGGCCCTAGCTCTCTCCATGCCAGGCAGCTGGGCCAATGATGAGCAGCCAGGACCAGGAAGGGCAGGCCTGGAATCTGCAAGTCTGCATTTCACACACTGCTCTACCCCAACGGTGTGATCTTGGCCAAGTCCCTTCCCTCCCAGGCCCTAGTTTTCGTTTTAAAATGAGGGGGCAAGGTGTACTCATTCAGCTCTAAACACCCCCTCCCCCGACCCTCACTTTCTAACATCAATCCCCAGCAGCCCAAGAATGCTCTGGGGCCAGGCAGAGTCTCTTGGGGAAAGTAAGATGAGGAGGCAGAGTTCCGGGCTGGAGAACAGCTTCCCATAAGCCTGCACTTTACTCCATCACACCCTTCCTCCTCCTGTTGTGCTGGGTTTTCTTAATGCCCCTTTTACAAACAACAAAGGCAGACAGGCGAAGTAACCTGTCCAAGGTCATAACTAGCGAAGGCCTGAGCGCAAACCCAGGTGTGCCTAATTCTAAAGTCTGAGCTCCTTACCACACTATCTACTCTGCTTCCTCGCTGCAGAGGCCTTTCCTCAGCTGGAAAGCGGGGCTAACACCACCACCTTTCTCCCCTCATTGAAGTGTCAAGAAGGAGAAGGCACACTGCTAAGTGTTCATCAGTGAACCTGTGGACCCCACCCTCAACAGCCACTGGTGAGAAGCCAGAAGACCTGAATTCTGGTCTTCCCTCTCTCGTGTGATCCCGAGCAAGTCCCTTCCGGGGGCCTGCGCCTCCCAGCATTCAGTCTCTCCAGTGTGCGGTTAGAAGTGGGTGTGTGTGCACTAAATGATTTTTAAGATCAATCCTTTCGGGCCTGGGCATCCCGGATCCTCAGTGGGGCCCTGACCCGTCCCTTACGCCTCCCTGCAACAGGGCAGTCTCTCCCACTCAAGTGACCTACTCGGTCCCCGCGGCCTAACCGTGGGTGAAAAGGAGAGGGTGGCACCGTTCTGAAAGGTCCCCCTCCAGAGGTCTAAGAAAACAATGCCCAGGCAGGCGGAAAGGGGCTGCAAAGCCAGAAGAGGGGGCTCTACCGGAAACGAAGGCTGCAGTCCTCAGGGCCACGCACGGCGGCCGCCCGCAGCCCCCGGCCGCCCGCAGCATCCCGAGCGGCCCGCCCAGTCCTTTGTGCTCCGCGGCCCGGCGTAACTCGACGCCCTGCCGGGCGCGGGCTGCTCTGGAGAAGGCGGGCTGCCAGGGCCCGTCCTATAGGTCCCGGCCCGACTGCAAGGACTGGGACGGGAGGGCTGGGGACCCGGGAGCCCGGCGGCCGGCGCGGAGGGGCTGGGCGGGGGGCGGGGCGGCTCAGGCCCCGCCCCGGGAGCTCGCGGAGGGAAAGAGCCGCGGGCCTGGGCCCGCCCCGCTCGCTTGCTCGACCGCCGGCCCGGCCGGCCGAGGGTCGCGGCGGCAGCTCCTTCCATTGTGAGGGGGAGGGGAGGCGGTGGCGGTGGAAGAAAGGGCCGTCCGTGCGTTTCGCCTCCGGCCGCCGGCGGCCCCGTCCCCAGCCTCCTCGGGAACCGGCGACCCGGCATCGCCCCTGTTAGCCCGGGCCGGGTGGCCCTCCCCGGGTCAGTACCTTCGGAGTCGCTGCCGAGCGGCTCCTGCTTCTGCTGCTGAGGTTCCTCCGCCGCCATCTTTAAACAGCGCCGCACTGCCGACCGCTTCCGGGTTAGCAGTTGCCCTCCTCCCGGAAGGGAGCCCCTCCTCGTGGCCCCTCCTTGGCAACGCCCCTAGCGACGGGATCCCCCCGGGCGCAGTCACCTGTGCGGCTCGCAGTCAGGTGCGGCTGCCGCCCCGCCCACCCTCCAGCCGCACTCCTGCTGGTCTCCATCTTCCCCTTGCCCGACGTTCCCGACGACAAGAGCCTCCCGGAGGCAATTCAGGTTTCTTTGCACTGGAGTTCGAAGCGCGGATTGTGTTACCGAGATGAGTGGGAAGGTGAGGTTAAAATCACCGGAGGCAGCAGTGCTGCTGCGGACCCCGGAACTCCTGGCACCGCCTGCAGTGGGGAGAGCCTGGCGGAATCGTGCTAACGTGGGAGCCCCAGGGCATCACCGCCCAGTTCCACGGGGTCTCGCTTCTGAGCGGACGTCGGTGTCCTGTTCCGGCGGGGAGAACGTCCCTTACGGTCAAGGCCAAAGTCTTGGAACCTAACTTTGGACTCCGTGCCTTTCTGGTTAGGAGAAAAGCAGCCCCCGCCCCTCCTCTTTTTGAGTTGATAAAAATGGAAAACATTAGTGGTTGCCAGAGGTTAAGTGAAGGGATGGGAGGCTGGAGGGAAGTGGTTGTGATTGTAAAAAGGATGCTGGAGCGATCCTGATGGAAATCGAGATGTTCTAGATTTTATTTTTTTTTAATTTTTTAAAGACTTTATTTATTTATTTGACAGAGAGAGATCACAGTAGGCAGAGAGGCAGGCAGAGAGAGAGAGAGGAGGAAGCAGGCTCCCTGCCACGCAGAGAGCCCGATGCGGGGCTCGATCTCAGGACCCTGGGATCATGATCTGAGCCAAAGGCAGAGGCTTAACCCACTGAGCCACCCAGGCGCCCCTAGATTTTATTTTTAAGTAATCTCTACACCCAATGTGGGGTTCAGACTCACAACCAGAGATCCAGAGTCTCTACCCCCAAGACAGGGATTGAACTCTCCACCTGGAGATCAGGAGTTGCATGGTCTACCTACTGAGCCAACCAAGCGCCCCTGAAATGTTCTATATCCTGACAGTGTAGGAATACTCTGGTATGTGCTGTTCAGTAGTTTTGCAGGATTTACCAATGGCGGAAACTGGGTAAAGAGCACATAGGATGTCTCTGTGTAGCCTATTAAAACTGCCTGTGAATTGGGGCGCCTGGGTGGTTCAGTCGGTTGGGCGGCTGCCTTCCGCTCAGGTCATGATCCAAAGGGTCCTGGAATCGAGTTCCACATTGAGCTCCTTGCTCAGCGGGGAGCCTGCTTCTCCCTCTCCCTCTGCCTGCCTCTCTGTCTTCTTGTACTATCTGTCAAATCAATAAATAAAATCTTTTTTAAAAATTGCCCGTGAATTGGGCGCCTGGGTGGCTCAGTGGGTTAAGCCGCTGCCTTCGGCTCAGGTCATGATCTCAGGGTCCTGGGATCGAGTCCCACATCGGGCTCTCTGCTCAGCGAGAAGCCTGCTTCCCTCTCTCTCTCTCTCTGCCTGCCTCTCCATCTGCTTGTGATCTCTCTCTGTCAAATAAATAAATAAAATCTTTAAAAAAAAAAAATTGCCCGTGAATTAACCAAAAATAAGTTTAAGAAGCGACAAGGGCGGGGTGCCTGGCTGGCTCAACCTGTAGAACGTGCAACTCTTGATTTTGGGGTCGTGAGCTCAAGCCCTACATTGGGGTTAGAGTTTACTTTAAAAAAAAAAAAGAAGAAGAAGCGGCAGGTCTTAGATGCTAAAGATGCTGTTGTTTAGAGAAATTAGTCTGTGGCTCAGTTTCCCAACTTCTTCATGACAGGACAGCAGCGTCTGAGCGCCGGGAGGAGGCTGTGCCTGAGTCCCAAGCAGACCCCTCAGTCTGTGGCTGTACAGGAGTGGAATATGACCGAATATTCTCATGAGCTACACTCAGTCCTGGGGTAGGTGCAGCCAGATTTGTATTCCAGCAGCATTGCAAACTACTATTTATTGGATCATTGAGCCTTGGGGTTGCTTCGAAGCTCAAGAAAGCAAAGTGTCCACCCTGTTTGGACTGGTGCTTACCAAACTGTTCATTCCTTTTTCCCACTTTGACACCAAAATCTGGAACTGCCAGTGAGATCTCCACTTAGCAGAACTGGTATTCCCAAATGAGGAACTAAGAGAGTTGATGACAGCCACATGATTTCTATTTGGCTTTTCAAAGTCTTGAAAACGAAAACTACGTTAAGACCGCTCTGCCTCTACCCCTTCATATTTTGACTAGGGCATCCATGGGGCAGACAGGGACACGAGGGAGCTGGGGTTGGGACTAACGGTCAGGGCAGGAAACAGCTGCTCTGACAAGTGAGAAGGAATGCGAGTTGTGACCCAGTGCTGGAGCACAGCCAGGCTGCCAACACCAAGTAAATACCTCCCTCCCCGGGGGTGTTGGGCTTAAAAAACAGACCTGGGCAGCTCAGTCAGTTAAGTGTCTGCCTGTGGCCCCGGGTGGTGATCCCAGGGTCCTGGGATTGAATCCCACATGGGGTTCCTTGCTCAGCGGGGAGCCTGCTTCTCTCTCCCCGTCTGCTGCTCCCCGTTTGTGCTCGCTGTCTGACAAATGCGTGGATTTAAAAACAACAACAACAACAAAACCCAGACTTGTCCCTTCAGTATACAAATGGACTTGTAAACAAGGGTCCTCTCAACCTGCTGCCCAACCCTATCCCTCTTAGGCAGACTGGTTTGGAGGGGCACCTGGCCGGCTCAGTTGGTGGAGGGTAAGATTCTTAATCTCAGGGTAGAGGGTTTGAGCCCCACATTGGGTGTAAAGATGATTATTAAAAAATAAAATCTTAAAAAAGGGACACCTGAGTGGCTCAGTTAGTTAAGTGACTGCCTTTGGCTCACGTCATGATCGTGGGCCCTTGTGATCGAGCCCCACATTGGGCTCTGTGCTCAGTGGGGAGTCGGCTTTTCCCTCTGCCTCTGCTCCTCCCCGCTGCTCATGCTCTTTCTTGCTCTCTCTCAAAAAAATAAATAAAATCTTAAAAAAAAAATTTTAAATCTTTAAAAAACAAAACGGGGGGGCGCCTGGGTGGCTCAGTGGGTTGGGCCGCTGCCTTCGGCTCGGGTCATGATCTCAGAGTCCTGGGATCGAGCTCTGCATCGGGCTTTCTGCTCAGCAGGGAGCCTGCTTCCTCCTCTCTCTCTGCCTGCCTCTCTGCCTGCTTGTGATCTCTCTCTGTCAAATAAGTAAATAAAAAATCTTAAAAAAAAAAAAAAAAACAGGGGGTAGGAAATGGCCAGAGGGAGGTTTTGACTCTCAAATTGAGCCCAGGATGGCTAACTTTCGCCCTGGTCTTCTGTATGCTGATTTATTTGGCAGTTAATAACTGTTCTCTTACCCTCATTCTGCTTCTTCTATTACTTTTACCATTTTAGGGTTTTGATTCTCTATCCCAAAGCATCTATAATCCCACTACGCATTCACAGGGGTCACTGGCGGAGCTCCGGGCATATATCTCTCCCTCCCCATTTGCCACCCAGAAATGGAGCAGCACCACCGGCCATGACTGTGAATTTTGCAACAAAACAGGCAGCGCTGGCACTTGGGTTCCGACTGCTGTTGAATACAGTCACAAAGGTGACAAGCGGCAGAGGACTTTATTTTCCACTGCACTGACACGACAGGTGCCTCTTCAGAGCCCCGCGGGCACCCCCGCTTCCGTGTCTGATAGGCGCTGTCAGGGGCACAGAGAGGAGACTCCGTACCAGGACCCAGACTAAAAGCTCAGGCCCAGAGACAGAGTTTACAAACAGCACAGAGGCTGTAGGAAACAGCTTTCCAGAAGAAAACCTTCAAGGTGGGCCAAAGATGAGGGCTTGGCGGCCCTTCCCAGGGCCAGCTTGGGAGTCGGGCATCTGCTGGCATGGGGGGACCTGGACCCCAGGTGAACCGTGGCAGCTCTCGCCCCAGGAACCCATGATGGTCCACAGGCAGCCCGCTCCAAAGTCATGGTCTAGGAAGGCCTTGTTGGTGCAGAGGCCAGGCCGGCGAGGCTGGGCAGGGCTGTAGTTTGAGGCGGCTGGCTGGGCGGACACTCGCCAGCAGGATCCAGACCACCTAAGGCAGAAAGCAAGCAGAGGGGGGGTGGAGATGGCAAAGAGAAAACCCCCCACTGCCCTCCTCCCAGACCCACAATAACCCTCACTCCTCACTGGGGCAAACCCCTCCAGTAATGCCTCACATCCCCGATCACCTCTGTCTGCTCAGGATCCGATGCCCCAGAGCCGGCCCCTCCCCGGAGCGCCTCATAGCCCGAGAAGGATGCAGGAGTTTCCCTGTTGCTGCCATAAGAAATCGCCACCAATTTAGTGGCTTAAAATGACACAAATGTTTAACTTTACATAAAGTTCCTGAGGTAAGAGCTCTGGTATGGGTCTCAGCAGACGGAAGTCAAGGAATCTGCAGGCTGTGTTTCCTTCTGGAAGCTCTGGGAACCTGCTTCTACTCAGGCAGGCAGAGCCAGTTCCCTGCGCCTGTACGACTGAGGTCCTCGTGTTCTTGCTGGCTGTAACCTGAGGGCTGTCCCCAGTTCCCAGAGGCCACTGCATCTCTGAACTCATGACACTTTCACTGTCTTCAAAGCCAACCACCACGGGCAGAGTCCTTCTCCGGAGCCATCTCTGAGATACCCATCCTCTGCTGCTCTTCTTGTCCGACTTAAGAACTCCTGTGGTCACGCTGGGCCTACGGGATCATCTCCCATTTCAACAAGCTTACCATGAATCACATCTGTCAAGTCCCAGGATGAGGACACGGACATCTCTGAAGGGGCATTATTCTGCCCACGTCGCTGTTCCTTTACAATCATGAAAACAGGCTCAGAGAGGCCAGATGACTTGCTCAAGGTCATATAAGAAATGGCCAAGCCACGCCTCAAACCCAGGCCTGCTGACTCTCAATACACTTTTCTTAACTTTCTAGCATCTTCCACGAGGGCAGCCTCCCTCAGCCGCGCGTGCCCTCCAGGGCAGATGCCTACACCTCCAGGCTCCTCTGGGTCTAACACACACCCACACCGACTGATTAAATGCTATTTGGGAGCACAAGGAACCTTGTTTTCTCGGCAGGGAATGGACCCAGGGCCCCGATTTGGTTAGGAATGAGAGAGGGATAGTGAAAGGTGGCCAGCTGTCAGACTTGATGGCCATACTGAGCACCAAGGGGAGGATGGGGTTCAAGTGTGACAGGTGATTTGCACCCCACACTCTCCTCCAGCCCCACATCCGCTACAGGACTCAGCCAGCCAAGGAAGAGCAGGAACCAGAGCTGCTGACAGGCTCGCTGAGGACCTTCTCAGATGCGGACTCTGGAAGACGTGGCCCTGACCACTGGCTTCCCACCAACCTGAGCAGTGGCTTGAGATGCACAGCTTTGGGCTGAAGTCGTCCCTCCGCGTTCCAGGAGCACAAAAATGGGGGGACACCCAATAGGAAGCCTTGGCAGGCCGCGTGGTTACCATAGAAACGCTCTTCTGGTGTCACATCGTTTCACGGCAGCCTCATGGCCTCCTCGGTGCCCACAGCAAACCCGAGCCAACCAAGACCCAAGTAGCTCGGAGCCCTCTTTTCAGGAAGCGTGACCAGGAAAGCCTCCCAGAGTGAGACATGAGACAGAAGCCCCCGAGTTGTTCAGGAGGGTGTCGCCATCCCCGCCCAGACAAGGGCTCCTGAGGAACCCGTGGGTGACCGCGGATGCCCCGTGCTCAGCTAACCCAGCCTGGCCCTCGGGATCCCACGTAGATCGTCCCCTTTCCCTGGTCAGTGGCCCAACCCGCACAACCTCTGGGCCCTCTAACCCCAGACAACAAAAAGTCTGGTTTGTGTGGAAGGAAAGCCTTTTAGGAGGCAGGCAACCAACTCCCCACCCCTCAGGGAAGCAAGCATAGGCAGGAGTCGGGTGCTGGGTCCCAAGGGCGACACTCGGGCTCACGAGCATCAGAGACCGAACGAACAGGCTGGGAAAGACTAGACCGAGGGAGGGTAGGAGCCACACTCAGCTTGCCACACGCTCGCGCCTCAGATCCACAGGGGACACTGAACCTGTTGAGTCACTCAGCACACCCCAGCAGAGCTGCGGCCTCCTCCACAGGGGGCGCCCCACAGGTCTGAGCGTTCTTTCCAGACGTGTGCAGTCGTGCAGTCTTTATCCCGGCTCAGTGTGGAGCGCTTCCCAGGCCCCATCCCAGCAGGGAGACACCCACAGCCACCACAGGGTCGCCGAGGAAGGGCGCTGGGCATGGAGGAGCGGCAGAGGCCCCAAGCCGAGAAAGGGAAGAGACAGGGAAGCAGGGAGGGAGGATGAGGAAGCCAGTCAGCCCACGGGCATTTGTAGACACAGGACTAAAAGGCGCCTTGGGGCTGACATGAAAAAGCAAGGTATGATGGAACGCCTCCATCTACGAAGGACAAGCAGCTCCGGAGAAATAGCTGGAGCCCCTGGCCAAGGAGCAAAGGGGAGGCTGGCCCCACGCAGAGGGCTTCCAGCTGCAGGGTCAGCCCCAGCGAGAAGGGCAGACACACAAATGTATGCACAGCACCGCCCGGAGCTTGGCACACGCAAGAGAGCCAGAGGGGACAAGCCAGGGGGGCTGCCCCGTGACAACAGGAGCATGTGTCCTCCCCAGAAGCCAGAAAACACTCAAACACAGGAAAGCAGGCAAAGGAAGCAGCACTCCCAGGCAGCCAGAACGGCTGAACACACAGGACCTGCCACAGGACTGCCAGCCAGCAGGGACGGCCGGCGGGCCGGGCCTCCTTCTCCACACCCCGGCCCAACAGCAGCCTCAGCTGAAGTATGGAGGCAGGAGCCCAGGCCAACCGTGCACCGAGTTTCGGAAGCGAGGTTTAAGTAGACTTTATTGTCACAAGGAGGGCCCTACCCAGAAGGGCCTCATAAACCAATACACGTGGTCCCAGGATGTCACCATGGAGAAATGGAAAGGTCATGATTGAGGAAGAGGTCACTGTAACTGAAGGACATGATCCGGCCAGGAATGCAGCAGACATGATCAGGAGAGGCCGGGGGGGGGGGGGGGGGGGGGAGGGGGGCGGTCAGGTCACAGGCTGAGGGACAGGACAGCCCCCTTCACTCCCGCTTCTTGTAGCTCTCCAGATGCGACAGGACCCAACCGGATGGCAGGAGGCAGCACAGGAAGCAGGCGGTGAGCCCAACAGCGACATCCTACAGAGCACAAGAAAGAAGGAACCGCAGAGTAAGGACTCCCTGAGCAGTCTTCCAGGCAGAAGAAAGCTGGGTGCCTGGGTGGCTCAGTTGTTAAGCATCTACCTTCGGCTCATGTCATGATCCCAGCATCGTGGGATCAAGCCCCATATCGGGCTCCCTCTCCGACTCCCCCATACTTGTGTTCCCTCCCTCGTTATCTCTGTCATAAATAAAATCTTTAAATAAATAAATAAATAAATAAAGCCCCTTCCAGGGAGTCAGGATTCCAGCTCCAGAGGAGGGACACAGCAGATCCAAGGCCTACTCTAGGCCTTGAGGTAAAGGGTCAGATATGGGGGTGGGGAGCAGCCTGGGTTAGGATCCACAGAACAATCAATCCACCACGAGATGATAAAGTGAAGGGACAGAAACAAGGATTTAAACCTGTTTGGTCTATTGGGATCCAGGAACCTTGCATAGTCTGATAAGGTAAAATGTACTTCCCCTTCTTTGCCTTAAAAAAAAAAAAAAAAAAAATCTCTTCTGGGTGCTTGGCTGCCTCAGTGAGTGAAGCATGAAGCTCTTGATTTCAGGGTTAGAAGTTCAAGCCCCACACCGGGTGCAGAGATTACTTAAAAAATAAAATCTTAGGGCGCCTGGGTGGCTCAGTGGGTTAAGCCGCTGCCTTCAGCTCAGGTCATGATCTCAGGGTCCTGGGATCGAGCCCCACATCGGGCTCTCTGCTCAGCAGGGAGCCTGCTTCCCTCTCTCTCTCTCTCTGCCTGCCTCTCCGTCTACTTGTGATCTCTCTCTGTCAAATAAATAAATAAAATCTTTAAAAAATAATAATAAAAAAAATAAAATAAATCTTAAACAAAACACCCCAAAAGAACCCCTCTCTTCACATCTCCTTTCCAGGACTGCTATTCAACCTTTGAAGCTGGGGACAAAAAAGACTTTCACAGCCACCTCCATATTCCCCACAGCAGTTACGATCACAGCACAAGTTGGTTAGACCTGAGTTCAAATTTCTTCTTTGCTACTGGAGGTTTGACTTCTGACAACTGAATACAGTGCTCCTAGATTTCGGATCCCTCAACCACGAACTAGAAAGGATGGCCCTTTGTTCTCAGGGTCCCAGGCACGGGCGCAGCAGTCTTGCTAGTGCCCAGCACGCAGCAGGCGCTCAGCAGACACCAGGTGCCATTAGGGTCGCTACCATTTCTTCAATCACAGAGCTCTTCGGCCTCTGATCCTCACAGGGGCCCGCTGACTTGGATCTCAAGACTGGCATTCAAGGTCGAGTTCCGCCGCGGAGGCAAATGCATAAAAGCGCCAAACAGGTGAAAGTCATTTAGGGTTAAACTCTCCCACATTTCTGGAAATTACCAAGACCCGCCTTCCCTAATAATGAACAGCGGCAACAACCATCATCGTCGCTGACAGTCGTCAGGCACCCCCAGTAAACGATAAGGCTTAGAGAGAGGGCTAAGGGCTCGAGACTGCACAGCGTGTAAGCGACAGGAATGTGACTGGCAGGATCTGACCCGAGATCCTAGGGTTGACTGATCCCCGACTGTTGCCCGGGCACTGTCCCTCTCGTTCACGCCCTCCAGACACGCCCGAGCCAGCATTGCAGTCCCCCGCTAGGCTGCGGGCCGCGAAGTCCTGGGTGCCAGACCCTCCAGCCCCGAACTCGCCGCAGGACCCGTCTGGCCCGCTCCATCTCCCGTGCCCTTCCCGCCCCACTCCTCACCATGGTCCCGAGCTCCTCCCGCGGCGGCTTGGAATGCATCTGGGCACGCTGCACCGGGAGCCTCCGGGTGAGACCCGTCAGGCCCCTCAGCAGCCGCACCACGGGCAAAGACATAGCTGCACGGAATGACTATGGACAGCAGCCCGCAGTAGCCCAAGGTCGGGAAGTCAAAATGGCCGTGCGGGACGGAAATTCCGGCGCCGGGGAGGCCGGAAAAGAGCGGCCCGGAAGTCTCCCGGAAATGACGCAGGGACACACCTCCCGCCCCGCCCCCGTCATTTTTTGGCGCGTTCCTCGAAAGAGCCAATCGACGCCATCCCACCACCGATGGGCGGGGCATGAAGGGGCGTTTCTTTCAATTGTGTACCCCCTCCAATGTCAGTTGAGTGACACCAGAATCACCCAATCACATGCCCAGAAACGAGGGGGCATTCCTGACTCCTCCCTCCATTCATACTCTTAAATCACTCTATTCAGAAATTCTCCTTCTCCGCCAGGCCTCCGTTATTTCTGGCTGGACCCCCTGACACCAACCTTGTAATTGAATTCTCATTAATGTTACCCTTTCCAATTCCAGTCTCCATGCAGTGGCAACCGGTCTCTCATCCCCTTCTTTTCTTCTTTCCTTCCTGGCTCCCTCCCTTCCCATCTTTTTTTAATATATATATTTTAAGATTTTATTTTTTTTAAGATTTTATTTATTTATTTGACAGACAGAGATCACAAGTAGGCAGAGAAGCAGGCAGAGAGAGAGGAGGAAGGAGGCTCCCTGCTGAGAGAGAGAGCCCGATGCGATGCGGGGCTCAATCCCAGAACTCTGGGATCATGACCTGAGACAAAGGCAGAGGCTTTAACCCACTGAGCCACCCAGGCACCCCAATTTTTTTTTTTTTTTGACAGAGAGAGAGATCACAAGTAGGCAGGCAGAGAGAGAGGGGAAGTAGGCTCCCCATTGAACAGAGAGCCCGACATGGGTCTTGATCCCAGGACCCTGAGACCATGACCCGAGCTGAAGGCAGAGGCACCCCCCTTATTTTTTAAACATAAATCTAACAAAGTCATACACTTACTTAAAAAAACCTTCAGTGGCACCCCACTGCTAGACAAAATTCCAATTCCTGGATATCAATGTCCAGCCTCATTTCTACTTACTCCACACTTTCCTCCTTGCTCTCTGATCCTCTCCACCCCCAAGCCTTTGCTTCTTTGTATCTTAAGTTCTACCTAGAACACTTTTCACTTACCTAGCCTTCCTCTTTCATGTCAACTCCTACTTCCATGCCTCTACTTACTGATACAGTTTACTTTATCATACATATATATATAATTTTATATTATATATATATATATATATACATAATTTTAGATTTCATTTATTTGACAGAGAGAGACACGGTGAGAGAGGGAACACAAGCAGGGGGCGGGAGAGGGAGAAGCAGACTCCCCACAGAATGGGAAGCCAGATGTGGGGCTCCATCCCAGAACCCTGGGATCCCAACCCGAGCTGAAGGCAGACGCTTAGCCACTAGGCCACCCAGGCGCCTCTATTTGCCAAATATTTACTAGTCCCTACTGTCTGCCAGGAACTGTTGCAGACAAGGTGGACAAGGACTCCTTTATCACAGAACTGACATTCCAGAGGGGAGAGACGGACAATAAACAAGCACTTAATGAGAAGCTATCCAAAGTGCTCTGATGTGATAGGAAGTGGCAGGGAGGGTCGCACTGCATCAGGAAGCCTGTGCCACCTTTGTTAAGCACTACCCGAAGGGTCAGTCTCTGTCCTTAGATTGGGGGCCACAAGAACAGAACATGTGTCTGGTTTGCCACTGTTCCCAAAGAGGCCAGCACACGTCACGAGGGAATTGCTATTATTTCAAATTTAATTTTTTTTCTTTTTTTTAAATATTTTATTTATTTATTTGACAGACAGAGATCACAAGTAGGCAGAGAGGCAGGCAGAGAGAGAGGAGGAAGCAGGCTCCCTGCCACGCAGAGAGCCCGATGCGGGGCTCGATCTCAGGACCCTGGGATCATGATCTGAGCCAAAGGCAGAGGCTTTAACCCACTGAGCCACCCAGGCACCCCAGTTTTTTTTTTTTTTTTTTTTTTCTTAACAAATGAGGAAATAAGCTTAGAGACCTGGGTGATCTGATCTGCTCAAGATAACACAGCTACAAGGCTGCCTCGCCAGGATTCCAGGGCAGGTCTATCTGCTCCAAAACCCATGATTTTAATGGTCACATAAGCTACTGCAGAGGGAGTTTCCAGAAGTTCCAGTTTGGACATCATGGGCAATGGCATCAGACACTCTGGCAGGGAGTGGGGGTGGGGTAGGGTGAGATGGCAAGATGAAGCAGGGAAATTGAGGGCTCTGTTTTATTTTTATTTATTTATTAATTTTTATTTGACAGAGAGAGAGATCACAAGTAGGTAGAGTCAGGCAGAGAGAGAGGAGGGGAAGCAGGCTCCCCGCTGAGCAGAGAGCCCGATGAGGGGCTCAATTCCAGGACCTTGGGATCACGACCTGAGCCAAAGGCAGAGGCTTAACCCACTGAGCCACCCAGGCGCCCCTTATTTTATTTTTAATTAATTACCTCTATTTTTTACAAGGGACTTTATTTTATTTATTTAAGAGGAGAGTGACAGATGGGGTGCTTGGGTGGCTCAGTGGGTTAAAGCCTCTGCCTTCCGCATAGGTCATGATCTCAAGGTCCTGGGATGGAGCCCAGCATCAGGCTCTCTGCTGGGCAGGGAACCTGCTTCCCTTCCTCTCTCTCTGCCTGCCTCTCTGCCTGCTTGCGGTCGGTCTCTGTCTGGCAAATAAATAAATAAAATCTTTAACAAAAAAAAAAAAAAAAAAAAAAAGAGGAGAGTGACAGAGAGAACATGAGCATGTGCAAAGGGCAAAGCAAGGGAGAAGCAAACTGTCTGCTGAGCAGGGAGCCCCACTTGGGGCTCCATCCCAGGATCCTGAGACCAGGACCTGAGCCAAAGGCAGACACTTAACTGAGCCACCCAGGTGCCCCAAGCGACTTCATTTTAGAACAGCTCTGTCTTGGGTACTGGGCTGGGTTAGTCCGCAGAGCATGCAGCTCTTGCTTTCAGGCTTGTGAGTTCATGCCCCATGTTGGGTGCAGAGTTTACTTAAAATCTATATATTAAAAAAAAAAAAAAAAATAGAATGGCTCTGTCTCTGCTGTTTTTCTTTTCCTCTAGGCCCCATTTCTGAATAAGCCAAAGAACCTGTTCCCACTTCAAGGGGGAAGCAAGGAAGTGAATCATCCTCTGAGTTTTGTCCTAGGTCCAAAACACCTGGTAACGCCTAAGAGCCAGATTCCAAACACGTTCCAGGCCATTAGTTTCCAACAATCCCTGTCTGACACTGGCATCAATACCCCTACCTTCAGTAATTTATGGATCACACCTACTGTTCGCCTGACGCTAGCCTGCGATCAGAGCCTACCCCAGATTCCTGAAGGGACGCGTACCCTAGATCCCTTCCCAGTACAAATCCCTATCCCCAGCGATGCTGAAACTTAACTCTCCTTTCCCTTCCAAGTTCTCCCAGACACTCCATCTGCCAGTCTCTAGCTGTCACTTACACTACTCAATAAACTGTTTCCAGTTTCTCTGGCTCGTGTTTGGTTTCTATCCTGAGTGAAACTGAGGCCCCTCTTGGCTGGTTATGGGCAATCCCCGCCCTGGGTCTTCGGACCCAGCCTGCCTGCAACAGAGAGACTGGGAAAACAGGGGCTGTGGAAGAGAAACCTCAGCCCCAGAGGGGCAGGGAGTGTGTGTTGGGGTTGGGGGGGGGGGGAGGCTCACAGAAAGGTAGCAACAGGCCCAGAGTGCCCCCAACAGACTGTGCCTGAACTTCTGGAGGAACGGGGCTCCCAGGCCCTGAGCTACCCAGGACCCTTCTCCACTCCTCCCCTCCTCCTCCTCCCCTTCCTGACAATTGTTGACATCCCTGTGGTCTGGGCCCAGCCCCACCCCCCCAGCTACCAGGCCCCTTTCCCTCACCCTGCCCCGGCCTTGGCAAACAGCCCAAGACAGATGTTTCCAAACCAACCCCCCCCACCACCTCCATCCCAAGAGGCACAGCCTAGGGGCATCAGACACTGGTGGCTGTCTGTCACTGGGAGAAGGAAGGGGCAGGGACCTCCCTGTTGCCCTACTGGCTTTGTCCTTCTGCCAAAGCAATAATGCCCAGATTAGAGCACAGCCAGGCAGGAGGCCCAGAGACTTTAGGGCGGGCCCTTCTGGGGTTCCCTGGGTTACTCCCTGGGGAACCACACATTCTCTGGCAGGAGGCAAAGGAGAGGTTTCGGTGCTCTGTTCCCCAGCTCTCCTCATCGCCCTGGTGATCCGGCTTCTCTCAGAAGCTGGGCAAGGAAGAGCCAGGTGGGGCCTGAGGGCCGCCCCTGAGTCTACAAACCCCAGGGCAGGTTTGCACCTGGGTCTGCCTTTCGGATTCTTACCAACAAGACTGCTTTGGCCCCAGCCCCCCTCCAGGGACCTGTCCCCCAAGCCAGGGACAGCCCCGCATGGTGCATGATACAGCAAAACAGCACAGAGCAGAACCCCGAGAGAGCACACTACAGCCACAGACAGCAGGGGAGTCCCACAGACGTGCTGGGGAGCGGAAGAGGCCATGCTAGACACACTGAGGACTGCGTGGTCGTCCCCCCCCCCCCCCCCCCCCCCCCCCCCGCCACGGCAAACAAAGGGTAGCAGCAGGGGAGGGGAGCAGATGTCAGGTGGTGGGACTCCTGGGGGGAGGAGGGAGGGCACAGGATCCCCCAGAGGCCCGCTAGTGACAAAATCATGTTCACTGCAATGATTCCATCACGAGTGTGGCTGTCTGTTCATGACTTATGCAAATTTCTGTTTGTCTGCTACACTTCAGTTTAAAAAGTTCAAAACAGATAAGAAAAATGCAAGGAAAACAAATGTGTGATATGATCTCATTGTCATAAAACAAATAAATATCTAGAGAGATAGGTGCCCAAGGATAAAAGGCTGGGAGGGGACACACACACACACACACACACACACACACTCAGATTCTTGGAAGGCTCTGGCTCTATGGGCATGAGGCCTAGAGGTCCCAGTCTGGGTCCTAGTTCTGATCCCAGGGCCCAGACTGTCCCCCCACTCCCCTCTCCATGAATGGGGCAGTAGGAATAGATCGCAAGCCTTGGGGCTGGATAGGGACGCTGGTCCCCACTCCTGAGACCAGCATCACCATCCAGGCCCCCAAGGTCCTGAGAGTCATATATGGGCTGAGGAGATACTAGGTCCCCCATCTCACAGCTGCCCCACCCAGCCCCACCAGCCATACAGGCAAGAGAAACACTGGGGACCCCCACCTTGGGCCTGGGACCTTATTCAAGGTGCTGGCCCCACAGCGGCTCTGTCCAAACATGGAACCCATGAGGCCTGGGGAGGAGCTGCGCCCTCAGATGCCCCCTCCCGCAGCACACACCCCTTCAGGAGCTCACCACCTCCCGGAGCACCTACCCCCGCCCCCCCACTCCGGAGCTGCTAAGAACCTGGCCTAGACTCTCCTCCTGGCATGGGGAGTGGGTGCTAGGCACTGGACCCAGGCCGGGCAGAGGGGAGGGCTACGGGTGAGGGAGCCCCCCACCAGGGTTCTCACTGAGGACAGCCATAGCCTGTCCACAGGCCTGGAAGGTACTGTCTCCCGGGGGGTGGGGGGTGGCATCAGAGGCCCTATCCAGAAGGGGCTGTAGATCCCAAACTAATTTGCTGGGTTACCTAGAGAATGGCCCTTTCCCTTCCTGATTCTCAGGGGTTCCCCTATCTGCAAAATGGGGGCTTTCCTGCAAAGTCCAGCGGGAGAAAGAGGTAGGAGGGGCTGTCATCACCAGAAGGCGAAGGCTGACAGGGAAACCTAAACTGGCACTGGTCCAGGCAGGGCAAGGAGTCACCAGGGTGGGTGCAGGCCCGGAGGGGCATCTGCTCCTCCTGGGGCACAGCTGTCAGACAGCTTGGGGAGGGAGGGAGCGAGGGAGGGAGGGAGGTGTAGAGCAACAAGGGGGTGCTGCTCTCCCCAGTGGAATGCAGCTGTCCTGCCCAGCACCCCAGGGGGTGGCAGCTGGTTGGAAAGTTTCAGCCACCCCCCCCTCCACTCTCCAGGAGCCAAGCCGAGGTTAACCCCTTCCGGCCCACAGCCCACAGCCCACAGCCAGCAGCCATGTGTGACGGCACTCAGGCTTGGTGAAGCCCAGGGGCGCAGGCATGGCAGGGGCTGCCCATTCACCATGGCTGACAGCCCACAGGACTCCCGGGAGGACTTCGTCAGGTCTGAAAAGCTGCTCCTGGCTCCATGATCTAGATGGGTACCTGGGACCAGAGGAGCCGTGGAGCTGCCAGGCTGGACCACCCCCCAAGCACACCCAAGCACCCCTCCCACCCCCAGCCCCATCTCCCCAGGGTGTGCTGGTGGGCCTGGGCCAAAAGGAGCATCCTGCGCTGCTCGTGGAGGCCTCAGTCAACCTCAAGGCCAAAAGGGAAAAGATGATCCAGGTCATGGTAGAGGCCTTGACCTTTCTTGCCAAGTCTGTGTGCCACTGCCATCTGCCTCTGGCTGTAGCCCTGAGGACCAGTGTACCAGAGCCCCAGCCCTCACTCCTCTCCTGCAGTGACCCTCTGCCTTCTGGACCCCTAGCCTGGACCCCCCAGCTCCTAACCCTGAGTTCCTCTCTCAGCCACAGGATCCCTGGCCTTTTCTCCATCCTGCAGCCCAGGACAAGTCCCCCGTTCTTTCTCATTGTTCTCGATACCCCATCTCTCAGCTGGGCCCCCAGAGGGTCCTAAGACCTTCTACCTGACAGCCCCATCCTGGGACCCCCACACCCCTCCAGCCACTTTCCCTGTGCCTTCTCACTGCCTGTACCCACCACTCAGGCACAGCTGCCCCAGGAGTGCAGGCCACCTCTTTGGTCCCCCTCTCAGTCTACTCCCCGGGCATCAGACCAGACCCCAGGGATGGCAGCGCTCACTGTGGGCCCCTCTGTGAGGGTTGTACTCTGCCCCCCCACCCCCCAGCACTGGGCCCCGGGCTGCCCGGGGCCTCACTAGCTCCTGAAGATCCTGCTGAAGCAGCCTGGGTACTTCCTGTCACAACTGGTGGAAGGGGAGGAGTCAGGCGGCCACCCCAGGCCTACTCCCTGCAAGCCTCCACTCCCGGACCAGGGCAAGACCCCCAGCAATACGGGGTCCCCTTCCGTTCCAGGGCCCTGGAGCAAACAATCCTTCAGGGAAGAGGGCTGGACCCAGTGGGGGTGGGGGGGAGAGTGCAGCGGCCGCCAGCTCCAGCTCTGCTCCCTCCCCTTGGCGCCTGGCTGTGACCCCCCAACCTGTTCTCCAAGACAAACAGCCTCAGGCCCTTCTCAGGGCCCTTCCCGCTAACTTTGGGCTGGTCTACACTAATCACCTAAGCCCGGGGCAGTGCTGTCAGACCTCAGTCCCGGCCTGGGGAGCCCTCCCGCTGCGGGCCCAAGGCAAATGCTCACCTCCCTCCCACGAAGATCACACAGCAGGGACTCCTAGAGCCACAGCGTGGGTTTACAGGTTCATCTCTGCTTCCACACGGGCCCCTCCAGGAAGTGTGCACATGTGCTGTGGGAGGGCTTGCTCAGGGGCTGCTCTCCAATCTGGGCGGGTCATGGGATGCAGAGGGGACTAAGTCTGAGGGGACTAAGCGGGCTGCAGGTTCTGAAGCTGGGACTTCCGGTGAGCTCTGGCACAGCCTGCCTCTCCTTGAACCCATCACTCCTTCTTCCCCGTCCAGTTGATGGGGAGATCACATGGGACGTCCAGGAAAAGCCAAGGTAGGGAGCCCTACAGTGAGGGCCAGAGGGCTTCAGCTGCCCGCTCGGCTCTGGAAAGAGCTACAAAGCTGACTGACGGATGAGTCATCACTACAGGCCACCGGGCCACCGTCCCAACACCCTCCTCCAGGCCTCCTTTGCAGCAAGCCTGTGTCCCCACAGGACGGCCACCCCTCCACCTTGGCCTTCTCAACAGGCCAGCTTTGTTTCTCTAGGCCAAGCCCTGAGAGGGAAGACAGGGCCTTGAGACCGACAGGTGCCTGGATCCACGAGGCGACCTAAAACTCCATCAGCAAGTGTGGTGCTGATGTCCAGAGCTCTTTGCCGACCACATCCTGCCTGGGCGCCACCGTGTACCTGGGCACTGCAGACTGGGCACGGGAAATCACAGTCCCCCGCACCCGAAGATCAAGGCGGTTGAACAGACACTTTCAAAACCTGGTAGCGGAAATCACGGGGCAACCAGGTTGCTTCCACTGGCAAAACAGTCCTTTTCAAACCAGCTCATGCCCTGAGTAAAGGGGAAAACTCCTGCGGGGATGGTGCCTCTTAGTCCGTCAGCTCGCCAGTCAGCTCGCCAGCTCCCGAAGGTGTGTCACCCGGTACCACTGGAGAGAAGCAGCTTCTGCTGCAGCCACAGGGAGGGCTGCAGGCACTCACCGGAGGAGCAAAGAGGGGTCCTAGCCCCTCAAAGAGATGGGCACAGTCCCCAGGCAGCAGGGACCAAGGAGGGGGTCCATACCCTTCCAATCCTGCCCATTTGCCCTGTGACAAATGGATGTCATTCCAAGGAATTCCTGCCTGGGATTAAAACAGCCTGCAAGGAACAAAGAACTTGGGCGGGAGGATGGCGGGGACAGAATTTTGTCACATGGGAAATCTGTTGTATGATTAGCCCAGTGAAATGCTCTCTCCCTTCCTAAGGGTTGTGATGCCTCTCTTGCTGCTCCCAAGGTAAGGCAACAGCACAAGCCATCCCCGGGAGGGAGGACACTTGGGGACGGCTTGTCTCACTCATACGGACACCCACCAAACAGCTGTTAACCCTGCTCCCCCTTCCCCAGATCATGGCCTTGCCTGAGCACAATACTCCCAGGGCCCGGGGCTCCCCCTGGCCTCCTCCCTCCCCCTACCCCCCACCTCCTAGCAGATAGGATCACCAAGCAGAAGCCTGGTGAGGCTGGCCCCTGCAGTGTCCACAGGAAGTGCTTCTGAACCCCAGAAGTCCTGTCCTAGCTTACTTCCTGCCTCTCCTCCCAGCTCACCCGGGGCCAGGGACTGGCAAGAGTCCTGCCCGGGAGAAGCTGTGTAGCCCCGTCTGTCACATGCCAGGGGCCGAGCCTCTCCCAGCTCATAACTTTCCTGTCCTGTCAGGCCTGACCAGTTACCCTTCCTCTGAGCCTTTTCCTTTTGTGAGTGGAGGGAAAAGGGCTTTGGAATCTTTTTAAGAGAAGAGGAATATTCAGAGTAAGCCGACAGTGTGAAAGGGAGGAAAGAAACACTAACACTCCCAACCTAGTGAACTCCCACACAAGTGCACACACGTTTAGCCAAAATGTCAAATGTTGCAACGCCTGGCTTGGGACTCTGTCCAAGATGCAAAGCAGACATCCCTTGTAAGACTTCTGACCCCCACCCAGGGCCAGTGGGAAGTGGCACACACATTCCCCCCTCTGACTGCTCGCCGCAGACACCCTAAAGTTTCCTCAGGCCAAGGCTTCTTTCGCAGCAAGGGGCATGGGGCCGCACAGCTTTGTGCCTCCCAGGGTTTCGGCCCAACGATGGGACAGTGTGACGGCCTGGGGTGTCCCCCGAGACCACACTGCCCATGGCACCCCAGCATCAGGACACGATCCCAGCTGCTGAACAAAGTATCTTTTATTTGTGACATACAAATACAACCAATGCAAAAAGAGATCACTTTTCCCTTTGATTCCAGTGATAACAAGTTGCTAAAGAAAAAAAAAATATATATCAAGGAGTTTATCTTCAATTTCCTCTTAAAAAAAAAAAACAAAACAGAAAGGGTTAAAAAGAACCATACGCATGTCATACACACATTTGACATCAACAAAAATAACCTGAAATAGAGTGAATACAACTAAAAAAAAAAAGGAAAATCTTAAAAAATATTTTAACATGCCCTAAACAAAACACACAAAACAGCCAGAGAACAAAAGGCCTGCTCTGTTTCTCAAAACCAAGACCTGGGGAAGTGGAGAAAGACGGATGTCTGAGACGTGAACGGGCCCAACACCAAAACACAGGGAGCTGCTGGTCTCCTGCCCCCACGCGGGCCCCCGAGCCGCCCCGCAGGAAACAGGCAGCAGAGGCTGCGGGAGCAGGTGTGGCACTGAGCCCTCCATCTGCCGGTGGGTTCGGTGGCAGGTGTCCGACGAGTGCAGAGAAAACAACATACACTGAACTCACCTTATGAGGAATTTACAGTGGGGTTCCTTTTGATCCCCTTGAGTGGGAGGTATCAGAAATCCATGATCTAAGACAATAAATATTTATCTGTTCTGTGTCAACAGACAGGGATCAAAGGAAAAAAAAATTCCTAAACATGCTTCTGTCATTCCATGATTCCTGGAAGGAGCCCACCAATACCCTCCCAGCAATTTAAAATGCCCCCCACCCCTCCCTCCACAGAACCCCCTGGGAGGCGGAAGGCAGGGGCAGAGACGGGCTTACTCCAGTGGAAAGCTGCAAGGCCTTCTCTGAAGGAGTGCCGCGTCGCATGCTGCCGGAGGGGTCAACAGCATCACACAGCACTCTGCGGAAGGCCGGGCTGGGCAGGGGAGGCCAAGCGCACAGGCCCCTGCACGAGCAGGAAAGTGGGGAAGATCAGCTCCGGGGAGACCCGCCAGCAGAGACCACCTGAGTCAGGGCAGAGCGTGGGGCAGACTGTAAAGTCGGAACAGACAGACCTCCAAGAGCGCAACTCCACAAAGGCTAGAACCTTTAAGACACTCCCTAAAGCAGGGCTCAAGGAGGTCCAAAGGGAGGTGGCAGGTGCTTTTTCCTGGATAAGGATTTGGTCGTTTTCTTCCCTGGAAGGGGCACAAGGCCCAGAGACCAGGGCAAGTGTAAGCTCTGACCCACAGTCTCCCTATCCCGTGAGAGAAGAGGAAGGCCTTCTCCCTCTGCTCCAGTCCGAGGCCACAGGGTGACACTGGAGATGGAGGAGAGGAGAGCAGCGGTCTGGCCACCGAGAGGCATTCCTGCCGCAGCTGGGGGGCTGCCAGCCAGGGCGGTGGCACCAGGCCTCACTGAGGCAGCGAGGGGCAAGGCTGGGGAGTGCAGGCAGTGGGGCCTGCTGCTGGCTGGGGGCTCTCTGCAAAGGGAGGGCAGCGCCCCCCTCAGAGAGTGATCAGCACCAAGATATGAGAGGCAACAGCACTGAAGAGGCCGGGAACCCGAGGGGTCCTTCTGGGGGAAGATGAAGGGCTCCCTAATGTAATTCTTCCCCTTGAGAGTAAGAACAGAGGTACTGGGTGAGGTGAGTTGGGGGAGGACAAGTGGTGGGGGGGGGCAGCGGAGAGGAACTGGCAGGACGTCTGGCTTGTTTCTGTGACAGGACAGCTCAAGTCACTGCCAGATCAAGAGGTTTGGCTAGAAAGCAGCAAAGTCCAGAAGCCCAGAGAAGCAACTCTCTTCCTGGGGGGGGACACCCACCCCCCCAGCCACACCTTGCTCCTGGTCCTCCCATCGACGACGAGGTGGAGATGGATGGAACCTTCCTCCTACCGGGCCGGTCCCCTGGGATGCCTCCACACTAAGTGTCCGTCCACAGAAGCACAGCTATAAAGAGCTCCCTGGCCTCCCAGTGTCGTGGCACAGGAGACCTTCCCTCGATCTCCATCAGAGCACTCGGCTACAAAACCGGACTCCCTCCGAAGCCGGTCTCTACGTCCAGAGCCTGCACCCAGTCCAGTCCTCGTTGGGGACCAGCCAGACCCTGACCTGGGGCTCCAGGACTTTTCTAAAGATGGGTATAAAACAGCCCATTTGTCCAAGTGTGTGTGTGGCGGGGGGAGGGGAGGGACTGTCAGGAATCCACCTGCAGAGCAGCTGGGGAACCTCGTGCTCAAGGGCACAAGGGCCGAGCGAGAAGGCAGCCGCTGCGAGAGGGTCCGCGTCGTGCCCGGCCTCCGCCAGCCCCTCCCTCAGCACCTCTCCTCTCTGCTCCTTCAGCGCACACGGTCCTTCCAGGAGGGCGGAGGACGGGCGGCTCGGACCGCTCCACCTCGGGGTTCTGTGCGCTCGGGCCGCAGCCGGGCACGCGCAGGGCTGAGGAGGCCACAGCTCTGAGGGCACCTGGCCAGCGACATGAGCCCAGGGAGAGGACAGGCCTTGGAGAGAGCATTCTAGCTTGGGAGCTCAGTGGCAGCAGCCGCCACAGTGCCCGCCCGCATGGGAGTGCTGGCTGTCCCCAAACTTGGTCCTCCGGCTCAGGATCTCGTAGGAGCAGTCCTCTCCACAGCAACCAGACATGCTGGGGGAAGAGTCATCGATCTCGAATCTGCAAGGCCGGCAGGAGGAGAGGTTTGGCTGCAGGTAGCTGACGGCCTTCCTTCCTAGCCCAGGAACTTTTCTACCAGCCACACTCACAAGACCCCTAGGAGTGAGGGCGCAGCCCCAGGGCATGCCTGCACCATCCCCCCAACCCCAAGGCCACGCCCCTGGACCACTGGACCAGGAGCTCAGCCTTCAGGATGAATGAGTGTCAGGACCAGGAGAAAGCCCCCGGGGCAGGCACCCCCCACCACCCAGAGGGCCCCACACCCGGGCCCAGTTCCTTACTGCAGTGCTTCTCGGAAGAACTGGTAGGCGCCATGATTGTGCTTAAATACAGTTAACATCACTTTCTTCATCTGTGTGCTGAGAAGAAAGCAGAGAGAACACCTTCCAGAAAGAGAAACAGAGGCTAACTCATGCCTCCTCTTTCTGTCTCTGCCTGCTGTCTCCCATTTGCCCCTGAGAAGCGCACCTCTGAGCCCCAATCTAGCCTCCGTGCTGGGCGCTCACAGCACCCCCTGCTTCCGTTCCGGGGCTGATCAGACCGCGCGGGCATCGGGCCCCCACTGAGCTGGCTTCCTCGCCACGTCCTCTCTGCACCCCACTTTTCAGGCACAAGAGGCACTCAGAAGCACTTGCTGCTTGGAGCCACACGTACAAAAACGGGAATCCCAGCAGAGGGGAGAGTAGCTTTACTGAGAGGGTTCTAGATGCCTCTCTTCTGAAACATTCCTATGAGCCTTGTCCTCCACCGAGGCTCAGAGAGCAGTGTGGATGGCTCAGCAGATTGTGACACACGGGGCGCCCTTACCTGTTGGCCATGAGCTGCAGGATCTGGATGAGGAACTTCCCCAGGCCTTTCCGCCGCACCTTGCTTTCCAACTGCACCTCGTAGCTGGGTGAAGAAAGCAGCCAAGTGAGCCCGGGGAGGCAGGGCCCATCAGAGGACCTGGGGCCCCGGCAGCCCGCAGACCCCGACCGGCGCAGCAGACCCTGCCACGCGGCTGAGTGCCCAGAGCAGCGCCAGTGCGTCCTCCCCACGGCCGACCCCAGGCTGGGGCTCCTACCAGTACAGGACTTCATCCCCGCACTCCACGTCAAACCGGAAGTGAGAAAAGGCAACAGGGACCGAACTGCTTTCCCAAGCAATGAGGTACCAGGCTCGGTCATCTGTCATTTCCTCGCGTTTCTCTCGGTCCTTCCAGCCCCATTCGCTCTGCTCATACCTGGGACACACGGGGCAGTCAGGGCGGGGAGGCCCGGAAGGGGAGGAGTGAGGCCCCCCTCCCGTCAGGGCGCGCGCTTACATGGTCTGCATGTTGGTCTTGGTCAGGTCGAAGGCCCAGGCCACAGTGGCTGGCTCCAGTCCAGACACTCGCTTACACTCGATGGAGACGTTTAACCTGAAGAAGACGGAAGGGTGGCGAGTGGAGCCAGTGGCAGGCCTGCAGGCGGCCCGCTGCCCAGACGACCTCCCAGCGCAGCGGGCCTGGTCTCGGCTCACCCACAGAGAGAAGCCGAGCTTGCGCCCTACCTTCCTGGTCGTGACTAGAGAAGGTGCCACTGAAGGAACGAAGACTTTCGGGCTGAGACTGACAACTGTCATCGCCGGCCCACTGCCCTGACCACAGTCCCATTTCCTGCCCTGCGAGGCCCTCACCGGTGTCTGCACTTTGTAAACTTCCATCCCTCTCCGCTACCGCTTTGCTCTCTCCAGCCTCTACCATGCTTCGCTATGAATCCTGAAGTCTTCTCCGATTCTTTAGTTCCTGCCCGTGGGCGTTTAGTCTCTGAACTGACTCCTCATTGGGCAGCCACAGCACCTTGAAAATGGGTCACCTCAGGCCTTTTGAGAAGGCCTGGTCCCTAACCCCCAGAGGGGTCCTGCCTGCCATTTCCTCTGAGGACACAGCAGGTGTTCTCAGCTGACCAACCCAGGTGGAGCGGGGTCCAACCCCACGCAGTTTTCTTACACTCACAAATGCCATAGACATTAAGGTCTCATCGTTTATTTACTTCTGAAAGAAACGTTAGTAAAGCACAGTTCAGTTCCGTGGCCGAACTGTGGAACCCCAATCTCCAGGCAGTGCCACATTCTGACAGGACCAAAGTCAGTGACACGAAGTCCTTAAAGAGGTCCCAGGTCAGGCCCTTCCAATGGCCCTTGACACGACCCCTCAAGAGAATGTCCCCATTCGAAATGACTGTCACCTCTGCTGTCTGGCCCGCCATATGAGCTGCACATGCGCTCAGTCTTGTAAATTCGGAACATCTTGGCTCTGAAGAGTCTTCCTTTCTTTGTAAGTGCTGGCCATGGCCTAGTCAGAAACACCCCAACATGGCCTGCCCTCTGGCTCAGCCGTCTGTTTTCCAAAGGTTGGTCTAGAGGTATGAATTCTCTACTAATCTGAGTTCTCTCTCTCTCTCTTTCTCACTTGAGTTCTTTAAGTACATTAAAGCAGGGTCACAGCCACACAAATCACACAAAATTCCAGGCACCAAAGGATCCCAGAGTTAGCTGGCAATGCCTGCTTCAGAACTGTTCCAGTATTTCTGAAAGTCAATAGGAATGTGGAATATGGAACACAGAAGACATCACAGTAAGGGATCTCTAAACTGTGCCAGAGGACTTCCCAGACACTGAAAGGTGAGGCTACTGGAGGAACTGTACTACGTCTGATCACAGGAAGGACACATTAACGTGATACTACGAAATTCAGACAAAGCCGCGAAAAGCAGATATAGGGTCACCTACTAAATATTCATTTCACGGGGCGCCTGGTGGCTTAGTCGTTAAGTGTCTGCCTTTGGCTCAGGTCATGATCCCAGGGTCCTGGGATTGAGCCCCACATCAGGCTCCCTGCTCGGCGGGAAGCCTGCTTCTCCCTTGCCCACTCCCCCTGCTTATGTTCCCTCTCTCGCTGTGTCTCTCTCTGTCAAATAAATAAACAAAAATCTTTTGGGGCGCCTGGGTGGCTCAGTGGGTTAAAGCCTCTGCCTTCAGCTCAGGTCATGATCCCAGGGTCTTGGGATCGAGCCCCGCATCGGGGGTCTCTGCTCAGCAGGGAGCCTGCTTCCTCCTCTCTCTCTGCTTGCCTCTCTGCCTACCTGTGATCTCTGTCAAATAAATAAATAAAATCTTAAAAAATAAATAAATAAAACAAAAATCTTTTTTAAAAAATAAAGTGATCATTTCATAGTTCATATATTTACATCTATCTGTCTTGTTCACTGAAACACTCAAACCAGCTGCTACTTACAGAACTGGACATAATCCTCTTTCCTCCTCAAAACGACCTTACAAGTCTGGCTTCATCACTCCATTCAACAGGCCAAAAAATGGGGCTGTCTGGAGTGTGCCTTGTCTGAATACAATTAATCAGAAGAACAGTTTTGTTTCAAACCCATAGCTGTGATTCTCTAAAACCATAACCCATTTTTCCCTAAGCCGAGAGCAGCTCTGATAAAACAGATTATGCTTCCTATTTTATAAACCAGAAGGACAGAAAGGGGAAGGGGGCTTTAACCCAGATCCTACAGCAGGAAACTGGATTAGTAGCAGTAACAGTAGTGATAACACTGACCTAGGTTTTGGTAAGCTCCAGGTTCGAGGCACTTCATACCTAATCCTCCCCAAACCATCTATTATCAGACCCACTGCTGATTAGAATATGGAGGCACAGAGAGATTAAGTCCAGGGTCAAGGGTCATACAGCCAGTTAAGTGGCTTTTTAAAAAAATATATTTATTTATTAGACAGAGAGAGACACAGTGAGAGAAGGAACACAAGCAGAGAGAATGGGAGAGGGAGAAGCAGGCTTCCCACCAAGCAGGGAGTCCAATGCGGGGCTCAATCCCAGGACCCTGGGATCACGACCTGAGATGCTTAACCACTGAGTCCTCCGGGCGCCCCAGTAAGTGGCTTTTAACAATTACACCATATACTTCCGGAAAGAGCCCTAGATTGGGAATTAAAAGCCCCCTCAGCAGCCAGGGAGAAACTACGTGGCTTAGGAATCTTATTCAGCTTCTCTGAGCCTTGGTTCCCCTCTGCACAAAAGGAGGAAGTCAGCCTAGACGATTTTTTTTTTAATTCTTTTTTTTAAGATTTTATTTATTTATTTGACAGAGAGAGAGACACAGCAAGAGAGGGAACACAAGCAGGGGCGGGTGCGAGAGGGAGAAGCAGCCTTCCCGCCGAGCAGGGAGCCCGACCTAGGGCTCGATCCCAGGACCCTGGGACCATAATTTGAGTGGAAGACAGCCGCTTAACTGACTGAGCCACGCAGGCGCCCCCTAGACGAGTTTTCCAGTTTGTTTCAGCTCTATGACTCTTTTTCTTTTTAAAGATTTTATTTTTATTTTTTTTTTAAAGATTTTATTTATTTATTTGACAGACAGAGATCACAAGTAGGCAGAGAGGCAGGCAGAGAGAGAGAGGGAAGCAGGCTCCCTGCTGAGCAGAGAGCCCGATGTGGGACTCGATCCCAGGACCCCGAGACCATGACCCGAGCCGAAGGCAGCGGCTTAACCCACTGAGCCACCCAGGCGCCCCTAAAGATTTTATTTATTTGACAGACAGAGATCACAAGTAGGCAGAGAGGCAGGCAGAGAGAGATGAAGAAGCAGGCTCCCTGCCAAGCAGAGAGCCCGATGTGGGGCTCGATCCCAAGACCCTGGGATCATGACCTGAGCTGAAGGCAGTCAGCTCTATGATTCTACACCTGGAGAGAATATCAAATCCTAAGGAAACATTAGTCTAAGATGATGCAATCTTTGTTCATTTACAGATTTCTCTGTTACCTAACCAGGCGCTTTTGTATCAAGACACTCAACACAGCTTCTCCTTTTTTGTAACAAAAAAATGAGAAAATGTGGGTCGGAGGAAGCACACTCCGGGAAAGTGAATTCCTTCACTCAAGGAGACAACAGTTAGGAGTGCTAAACACTTACCCATTTCGATCGTATTTCTTGAACACTGGGAAAGCCTCTAGAGGGTCTCCAAGCTGCGGAGGGAAAGAAAAGAGTAGCACAAACACGCGCGGTGCAGTCGCAGGCTCTCCCTGCAGCGAGACAGTGTGCAGAGCCAAGCTGGGAGGCCTGGCCCTCGACCCAGGAGCAGCGGCCGGACAGCGCTCCGCCTGCCTCGGCTCTGAAAGCACACGAAGGCAGGGTCTAGTAAGGAGGCCCAAGGCAGTTAAGTCAGCTTCATTTCACAAGGTAAGGAGAGACTCTGCGAGCCTAACACGAATACTGGCCTGTAGGTCACATGACCCCAAAACCGGAGGGCATGTGATCCACCTGCAAACTTCCTTTCTGTGGGGGCTTGACCTCGTGATCCCAGATCAGGAGTTGCCTGCTCTACCAACTGAACCAGCCCGGTGCCCCATCCGCCCACATACTTTTTCTTTTTTTCTGAAGCTTTTTCTTTTTTCAGATTTTACTTATTTATTTTCAGAAGCCTGTACACGTGTGCAGGCTCAGGGGGAGGGGCAGAGGAGGAGAGAATCTCAGACTCCATGCTGAGCGCGGAGCCCAGCACAGGACTGGGTCTCGAAACCCTGAGATCATGACCTGAGCCAAGATCAAAAGTTGGACACTTACCTGGCTGAGCCGCCCAGGCGCCCCTTACCTGCGTACTTCTAGGAAGTCCCCAACTAACCCCACCGTGTCAAAAACCCAAAATGGCACAATCATGTCCCTGAACCACCTCTTTATAAATGTAGACTGCTTACGGGGTGAGCTAAAAAGGTAACAAAAGGGGCGCCTGGGTGGCTCAGTGGGTTAAAGCCTCTGCCTTCGGCTCAGGTCATGATCCCAGGGTCCTGGGATCGAGCCCCGCATCAGGCTCCTGGGATCGAGCCCCGCATCAGGCTCCTGGCTCAGCAGGGAGTCTACTTCTCCCTCTCCTTCTGCCTGCCGTTTCCCCTGCTTATGCTCTCTGTGAAATAAATAAAATCTTTAAAAAATAAAAAAAGAGAGAAACAAAAAATGGGATATGGAATGGGAGCAGGAAGGATGGCCAGAGCCTCTTCAGCCCTATTTGAAAGCCAAGCCTGCTCTTTGCGGGGCCACCTGGGTGGTCCGCTTCACCACTCCTCCCTCCTGGACTCTGGCCCCTGAACCAGGCTGCTGCCCCTGCCCCCGGTGCCAGCACAGTCTTTGGTACTTCATAGTCAATAAATGTCTGAAGGAATGAATGAGAAAACTATACCATATGTTACCAGGGACGTTTCCTCTCCAAAATGCAAAATCCTAACAAAATTTTCTCCAGAGGGGCTCCTGGGTGGCTCATTGGGCGCCTCTGCCTTCGGCTCAGATCATGGTCCCAGGGTCCTGGGCTCTCTGCTCAGCAGGGAGCCTGCTTCCCCCACTCTCTCTCTGCCTGCCTCTCGGCCTACTTGTGATCTCTCTCTGTCAAACAAATAAATAAAATCTTTAAAAAAATATTTTTTTTTCTCCAGACCCTCTTCCACTGCTATGGAAGGAGACCCACAGAGAGAAGCAGCCACTTCTGTTTGTTTTTTTCTTTTTTTAAGTAGGCTGCCCTCCCAGGGCGGGGCCGGAACTCAAGACCCTGAGATGGAGCACCCCACGCTCCACCGGCGCAGCCAGCCAGGCGCCCCCAGCCACTTCATCTGAATTCCCATTTCCCTGCACACCTAGGCCAATCCCTGGCCCTCCCCGCAACTCTCAGGCTCGGCTCATTTTCCTCAGTCGGCCAGTAACAAAATTCTGCCACAGGGTGGCGCCAAACGAAGTCAAATGAAAAACCAAGCTCAAGTTCTAGGAGGAAGGGACTTGGGAAGCAGGGGAATCACCCTGTTGGCCGCGTCCACTTTGGCACAGACGGCATCCATGGCTGCTCGTTCCTCCAACCGCTTCTGCTTCTTCTCCTTCGCTTTGCTTGACTTCCTCTGCAACAGGGAAAAGCAAAGTTGGCTGGGAGGGCTGTGGCCAACCAAAGACTCTTCTTTCCCTTTGAGGAACCTTAGAGTCAGGCCCGGGGTCCACAGGCCGGTCCTCAGTGGCGGGAACTGCCAACCCTGGCTGCTGCACACTTGCTGGGACGGGGAAAGACGCACGTGTTTTCTAGTCGTGAGAGCTGGGGCGCATCACCAGACTTCTCAGCTTCCGTGTCAGAAAGAGTACTGATCCTGGGGAAGCAGGGCCACCGTGAGGACCCGGTGAGAGCACACGACAATACCTGCGTAGGGCCTGGCCCCCAGCAGGTGCCTAATAAATATGCACTCATCCACTCGCTCCTAAGGAAGGAACATTCAGGGCAGGTTTCAAGGAGGAGATTCCATCTGAGGTAGCCGCTGACAGCTGTTCCTAAGGACAGGTTTATTCAAAGCCTTCTCAGTGTCTTCCAGCTTCAGAAGACAAAGATCTGGTCTGCGGGAGCCCCTCTGGGTGTTGGGTCCCCTTTTTCAGCTGAGACCAGAGCACTCTGGCTTAAGGAGACAGAACTGTTCCCCAGAAGCACTGTTCAGCCAAGGGCCCTAAGCAGCAGGCACCCTGCACACCCAATATCGACAAGGGCAGAGGCGGACCTCAAGGGGTTCACCTGCGGAAAGAGGCCATGCGGACACATGGTCTGCAAGGCCATGGTGCAGGGCACACAGGCAGCGGGGGGCGTGGGGAGGGGAGCAAAGGGAGCATGTCCTTGCACAGGGGCTCCAATGGCAAACCACCCTTAACCGCATATAGAGCAAATCCTATTTTATGGCTCCCATGGGGGTCTCTCAGGCCTACACGGATCCTGTCACCCTCCTGTAAAAAGCTAGTAACACAGGAGAAAGAGCCCAGGCTCTGGAATCCGACAGACCTTACCCAGAGCCTCTTCCTGCTCTGCAGAGTGGTGTTCGGGCCCCAACCAGTCCTCCTCTGTGTCTGCTTCCCTTGTCTGCAGGAGGTGCATGAGGCTCATAAAACCTCCCTTGAGGTAGGAGGCCGGTGAGACTTACTCTGGCATCGCACACAACCAAGGAGAATTCTCATTCTCGCTCCCTAGGAAGACCAGGGCAGCACGTGCCCCCAGAGTTGCTCACCCCCCAGCCCAAATTCCAAAGGCACCCGAAGGCACTGGCGGGATGGCTTTGCTTTTTGACCCACTTCACTGCCTCTTCTGACTCCACCTCTGTTTCCTGAGCTCGTCGGAGAGAGGCTGTACTCCCTCCAAATGCACCTGAGCCCTGACGCTGGCACCGGCCAAGGGGAAGTCGAAAAACCAGATGCTGGGAAAGTTTCTCGGGATAAATTCTACCCTCAGCTCTCTGGGAATGATACTAACTCTTATTTCCAGGGACCAGGGGGCAGAGTCCAGACACAAAGAACTCATAAGGACTGCTCTTCTAGGTGTCAATTCGTCCTACACCAGCTATTGTATGCTGCTGAGCCCCGGGCTCCCATCCCTTATCCCCTCAAGCAAGGAGCAGACAGAAGAGCACAGACTGTCTCCGTAAGGCTAGGACTGGAGGGGACAGAACCAGGCCCCCTCGACCACACACAGGCTTTAGAGCACCCATCTTTTCCTCCGGGGGTTTGAATTTCAAAACATCATGAAAGGCGCTCAGCTCGCAGAGTACTTCTGCAAACATCTGCTTCGGTTCTCAGGGCAAAAACCAGCACCTCCATTCCCACGTGAGAAAACTGAGGCTCAAAGGCATAGCGTTCCCCCAAGAACAAATGGCAGAGGGGGACTTATTCCCAGGGGTTGGGCCCCGGACCTAGTGTTTGTTCCTCCAGCCCCGCTGTCTCCAGTGGGAAGGCCGACATCAATGTCAACAGACCCTTCCTCTCAGTCCTGCCCAGATGCAGTCCAGGCCTCCGGAGCTGTTAAGGCAGCCACTCGGCAATTCACTTCTCATCACCCTTCAGGCTCAGCAACGGCTGACTACGCACCCTGCCAGCTGGGCGCTGCCCCAGGCCCTACCTCTGCTCCGAGGGAGGGAAACGGAAACCCGAGACAGCCGGCCTCCAGGAAGGAACATGAGCCCTGGCATCACTCGGGCCAGGCCAATGCTCCTCCTGCTGCCCCCGCATGACCTGTGAAAGCAAGTCCGTCTCCGGAAAAATGGGGACACGGATGCTGGCCTCACTGACTCCCTGAAAGGACAGGTCAGAAGTCACCTCAGGGTAGAGGCAACCCCCGCCCCCGCCACCCTGCGCCCTAGTTCTCTCTCCACACAACACAGAGCTGAAAGATCAAAGGTGCTGAAAAGCGAGTGTGACTCCCGGGACCCAGAAAGCACTGAAACGTGGGTTCGCTCCAGAGCATCTCATTTCTAAGCACAAGCAGTAATTCCTAAGCACAAGCAGCAGGAGGGCCGCCCCCAGGCCTCCAGGAGCTTTACGGGCTCATTCATGCAAGGGAACAGGCCAGCCAGAGAATCCTCAGTGTGAGGCTCAGGGCTGCCGCGGCCCGGGACGGCGGATGATGAGAGAGACCCCTACGTGCCTAGCTGCCCGCACACAGGGTATGTGGCAGGCCGTAGCAGCCCAGGGCAGACAGGCAGGGGCTCTCCCTCAAACCTAGCACACACTAGGAAAAGTGGTCTCCTGCTGTTCCAATTAGCTTTGCCCTGCCTCGTGTAGGTAAAGCTATCCTGCGGGGACACAGGAAAATTCTCCTAATTAAAATGGGAAATAAGCACAGTGAACAGTAAAGCTCATTGTGGTTAAGTGTCTTTCCCAAGGGAGCTTTATATAATAAAAAGAGTGTGGGATTTTTGAGTCAAGAGACTTGGATTTGATTCTCAGCTCCTCCACTTAGAAGCTGTGTGACTTTGGGCAAGTTACTTAATCTCTTTTCAGCAAGTCACTTAGTTTCTCTGGATCTCGATCTCCTTATCAGTAAAAGGGGCTCACAATGCCTTTACCTCACAGGACTGTTATGAGGACAAAATGATACAACGTACTAGATATAAAAAATAAGGACTTCTGGTTAGGAGGATCCACTAACATCACACACTCTGCTAATGCTTTAATAAACAGGTTTTATTTTAGCCTCTATAGTAACAAGTTATGTGTGCCCACTTCTTTGATGAGCGAACTGAGGCACAGAGAGGTTAGAGAACTTTTCAGGGTCACAGAGCCAGTGAACAGAATTCTCAGAGAGGTCTCTCCATACCACCCTCTCCCTCCACTCACACCAGACGGTAACACTCTGTGAGCCAGAGGTCACACCGGCTTCATTAACCAATGCACACCCAGTCAGTGCTCAGCAAACAGCAGGTACTAAGCCCATACCTGTTTAATGGCTCAGCCAACATTCAAATCCAGGTCTGAACCCTAACATCCAAGCTTCTTCCATGACACCAACTGCACGTGTGCAGCACGCGTGCTAAAGTGTGACGTAGGTGTTTTCACCTGCAGCTGGGAAACCCCCCCCCCCCTTGCGAGCTCTCTCGAAGCAGTATCTCCACATGCAGTCAGGACTGCCAGGTCTCACAGAGACACTCAAAACCCAAACGCGCACAGATGGGGGCAGGAGGCACCTTTCAGACAAGAGATTTGGCATCTCTTAGATTTCAGTGTCAAACCTTCACCCCCCAAAGTATCCAGGATCCAGAAAAAAAAAAACAAAAAAAAACTCCTTTTTTGGGGAAGGGAGCCAGATATCTATATTCCAATTCCTAAAAGACAACAGGTCTGTGGCAGCAAGGGTGAAGGAACTTTGAAGAGAAGGGTGATCCAGCTGAGGTCTCTTAGTCTGAGGTCGGCTGTCTAGTGGAGCAGGGCCCTCCCCCTCGATGGCGCCTGCCACAAACACCGACCTTCCTGACACGGAGGTGGGGAGTCCACTGCCCCCACCCAGGAGGAAGGCGGATAATGACAGGGTTCCAGCACGGTTCCAGGGAGGAAGATTCAAGTCTCTCTTTTTTTGCAATGAGTTTTACGCCAGAAGAGACTAGGCAGGGGCCGTTCTGAGAAACACATCTGTGGAGTATGAGGAACAGGAGGAAAGGAAGCAAGGGTCGCAGCATCGCTGAGTCTTGCTCTTTCAACTCAACCAACAAAGGAAGTGCTGAACCAGAATGGCATGTTCTGCTTCTTGTCTGCTGCCCCGTCTGCAGTGGCTGATGCTGGGTAGACACCGAGTGATCCCAGGGACACAGATTTTTACCTCATTTCAACAAGAGCTGGAGTTTGGGACCTTTCACCAAAACCTGGGTTAAATACGCCTTGATTTTCTACACACGAAGTACACTGTACCCCAAATTCCTTGCTGAAACAAGACGACATGGAACCTGAAGTGCTTGGACATGGATCAGAACTACTGTTTTGGCCTAACAAGTTGACTTGTTCAGTCAATTATCACCCGAGAGAAAATCTAGGTTAACAACAATAGGGACAAAGTAATGGGTTAAAAATAGCACAGATCTATTTTAGATAACTCCAATAAAGGTTGAGAATACAAGCAGAAACAACAGCCACGATTTCACGCATCCACTATCTCATTTAATCCTCTCCTCTCTGGGGCGCCTGGGTGGCTCAGTGGTTTAAGCCGCTGCCTTCCGCTCAGGTCATGATCCCAGGTCCTGGGTTCAAGCCCCACATTGGGCTCTCTGCTCAGCAGGGAGCCTGCTTCCTCCTCTCTCTCTGCCTGCCTCTCTGCCTACTTGTGATTTCTCTCTGTCAAATAAATAAATAAAATATTAAAAAAAAAATCCTCTCCTCTCTGAGGGGGGCGGGTATCATCATCCAGTTTACATAGAGGAGGAAATTCAAATTCAGAAAGGCCACGTCACAGGCACAGTATCACGCTGCTAGCCAAGAAGATGGGGCTGGAACCGAGGCATCTCTGGGTCCCAAGTCAGGACTCCTTAAAGGTGGTAAAAATTCCAGGTAAAAACTATACAGTACCGGGGCACCTGGGTGGCTCAGTGGGTTAAGCCTCTGCCTTCGGCTCAGGTCATGATCTCAGGGTCCTGGGATCGAGCCCCGCATCGGGCTCTCTGCTCAGCAGTGAGCCTGCTTCCTCCTCTCTCTGCCTGCCTCTCTGCCTACTTGTGATCTGTCTGTCAAATAAATAAATAAAATTAAAACAAAAACAAAAAAAAAACTATACAGTACCAGGGAGCAACGGTTCCCTTCTCAGGAGAGTGACTGATACTACTCTAACTGGAACTTAGGAAGGTGAGTTCACAGAAGTATTTGAATAATTTCTGCCCAGCCCTCTATCAGCTCATGCCAGAGAAGGGCGCACCTCCAGGCTGCCACACACAGAACAGGTGGTCACTATTCTTCTGGGTCTGGAGCCATCAGTGCCCCTCCCCACCCCCCATCAATTCCCTCCCTGCTCACCTTCTGCACAGCTTCCCCCTGCAAAGCCACCTGCAGCACTTAAGAGTACTAACGACCCAAGGAATAATCAAAACCACTCTGTTGCATCTGGGAGGACTAAAGAGCAGCCCTCCGTTGGAGGGGAAGAGGGCGTTTTAGGAGCAGGAGGATCCTGGTGGAGAGATTTGGAAAGGGTGTAGGGAACCCCGCTTCACTGAGTATCGAGGTAGCGGGAAGCACAGCCAGTGGCTGAGGGCTGGGGAGGCCCGAGGCAGGGTCTGGCCCCTGCTCACTGTCTGTGTGACCTTGGCTGGGTGCCTCTTCTCTGGACCTCAGTTCCCTGCAAGCCAGGGGCGGCCTAGGAGGTGGAAAGACGCGAAGCCGGTGACAGCCAGGTGATGGGTGACCCCTGGGGGCGAGGGGTACCCCAGGGTCCGCCCGGGGGTTAGGGGGTGGTCAAGAAGATAACAGGTCAGTCAGGAAGGTTGGGGGGGGCGCGACGCGAGGGGCGGGGGACACCCAAGGGGGTGGGGCCCGGAGAAGGGGGCTCCCCAAGGGATCTCCGGGCTGCGCCGAGTGTGGGGATGCTAAGAGTGTGGGAGTCGGGTCATGTGGGGGTTGGGGGTCACGTGAGGCCGGAGGGGGTCGGGGTCACGTGAGAGGGGGTTCAAGGAACAATGGGGGCGCAGGGGGACGAACGGAACCGGGAGCGCTGCCGGCCCTCGCGTCTCCTTTCCCTGCCTCACTCACCCCCATGGCGGCAGCGGCGGCGGCGACCCTCAGCTCCTCCTTCCCACACTTGCCGGTAGAGAGGCGGCAACGGCAGGGACGGCGGCAGCTACACCAGAGCGGCGGCGGGCCCCGCACCGCGCATGCGCCTCGCGGGCTCTCCTGCGCGCCCTGGCGGGCACCGCGCCGGCGCAGAGCGGGGGAGGGCGCGAGCGGGGGAAGCGCGCAGGTGGAGAGCCGGGGAGGCGGGCCGAGGGTCTCGCACCCGAAAGAGGCGGGAGGCGCGGAGCAGCGTCGCGCTAGGAATGACGTAGTGCCCGGGCCCGCCCCCTCGTCTCCCGGCTGTGTCTGTAGCTATGGCAACGGCCGCGCCTGGCGGGTAGAAGCGGGCGGGCTGGCGGCTGGGTGTGTGGCTGCGCTAACCCCTGCGCTCCTCCCCTCCGCCGCGGGCCGACCGCCGGCGAAGCAGCCACCCTCGCACAGGACCAAACGCGTCCTGACCTCGGACGCCCCAGCCCCTCCTGCAAACCCTCGGGCACCGGGGGAGCTCTTTGAAAACGTTCCCACCCTCTAGATCTTGAACTCTTGAAATTCCTTTTCTAACCGGAGTCCCGTTATTCATTCATCCGTCTTCTAAGTATTCATTCACCCTCCGTCCGTTGGCTCTGAGTCTCAGCGAACATTTACCAGCGTCTACGCTGTGCTGAGCCCGGGGGCCACAGAGAGGAGCAGTCCAAAACTTCACTGTTTAGAGGGGAAACAGGCGTGTAACAACTATTTAATGGAGAGGGGTTGGTGCTGTGGCAATGAGACCTCAGGCGTGCAGTCCTTCCCAGCAGGCCAGTGTGACTCCTTGCATCCCAGTCCCGCGGGGAGCTGTGTGCGCTCTACACAACCCTGCGCCCTACACCAGGATCGATCTCCAGGGTTGGAGCCAGTCTCCTGAGAGCTCCCCGGGTAAGGTCATACTTGGGAAAGTGAGACAACCGCGGCCCAAGACTTAAGCTTCACAGACTTTGTCCGGCTCTGCTCATGATCCCATCTTCAGTGCCCAGCGCAGTGGTGGCCCCCAAACGGGTACTCAAGCAATATTTATCGGGTGCTCACCGTAGGCTAGGCACTGACCCCGCAGCGAAGAAAACAACCATAGCGAACAGAAAAGGTACTGCCTCGCAGAGCCTGTATACTAAAAGGAGGAGGCAGATAATAAACTAAATAAACAGGTAAAATATGTGATAAGGTAGATGATAACAGTCCTATGGAGGAAAATAAAGCAGGGAAAGGGGAAAGGAAAGGTCAGGATTTAGTGCTTTATTATTTTTTTTAAGATTTTATTTGTTTATTTGACAGAGATCACAAGTAGGCAGAGGCAGGCAGAGAGAAGCAGGCTCCCCGCCGAGCAGAGAGCCGGATGCGAGGCTTGATTCCAGGACCCCGGGATCATGACCTGAGCTGAAGTCAGAGACTTTAACCCACTCAGCCTCCCAGGCGCCCCAGGATTTAGTGCTTTAACTAGGATACTCAAGAAGGCAAACATGAGGTAACATTTGTATCAAGATCTGGAGGAGGGAGGGGAGCAAGTCATGGATACCTGAGGGCATTCCAGGCTGGGGGGTACAGCCGGTGCAAAACCCCCAAGCAGGAATATGATGGGAATGTTTGAGGAACCGTGTGGCCAGAGCAGAGCGAGCAAAGGCGGGTAAGTAGGAGGTAAAATCTGACAGGTAGAGAGAGGATCATTTACAGCGCTTGTACATTTTGTTTTGTGTTTTAAGTAAGCTCTGCCTGCCCCCCACCAACACACATGGGGCTTGAACTCACAACCCTGAGATCAAAGTCACATGCTGTACCGACTGAGCCAGCCAGGTGCCCTAGGGTTTAGAGGTTTGAAAGACTTTGGGATTAGAATGGGCTGGGACACCACTGGAGGGTCTGAGTGGAGGGGCCATGGAGTGGCTTTTGTGCTCATGGGACCAGCTGGCTGATGAGTTGGGAAGAGAGTGTAAGGGGAGGGTCACAGGAGGACCTATGCAGAAGCCACTGGTCCTGTCAAGGCGAGAGCAATGAAGCTTGTAGCAGGTGGACAGCAGTGGACATGGGAGAGGCAGTCAGGGTCTGGTGTGTATTGAAGGCAGCCGGATGCCGGACTGGATCCCAGGACCCTGGGATCAAGACCTGAGCCAAAGGCAGATGCTTTACCGGCTGAGCCACTCAGACGCCCCTTTTGAGTTTTTTAGCTTGTGCGATGGGAAGGGTGGAGAGATCTCAACAGAGACACAGGCAACTTTGGAAGGAGCAAGATGAGGGCGGGTCTGGGGAAGATTAGGAACTGCTTTTTGACCATGTCAGGTTTGAGATATCAGATTTGAGATGTCTTTTGTACGTTCTCATAGAGACTTGGAGTGATCAGGACCAGGCAGGAGACACACATTTTCCCGCAGCCAGCGTGTGATGGTAGTTCAAGCTGGATGAGACTATGGAGAAATGTAGGTAGACTGGAATGAATGAATATTTTAGCCTGCACCCTGTTCCTTGGTCAGAAAATCTGCTTGCTTGGAGTGCCTGGCTGACTCTCCGAAAAGCACGTGACTCTTGATCTCAGGGTCATGAGTTCCATCCCTACCTTGGATGTAGAGATTACTAAAAATAAAAGTAGAAAGAAAGATGAAAGAGAGAAAGACGGGGCCTGGGTGGCTCAGTGGGTTAAGCCTCCGCATGGGGCTCTCTGCTAGGCAGGGATCCTGCTTCCCCCTCTCTCTCTCTGCCTGCCTGTCTACTTGTGATCTCTCTCTGTCAAATAAATAAAATCTTTAAAAAGAGAGAGAGAGAAAGACAGAAGGAAGGAAGTAAAGAGGAAGAGAGAGAGGGAGGGAAGAGAGGCCTGCTTGCCACCACTCTGGGGACCAGAAGAGGGAGCTAAGGGAGGGAGGAGGGTAGAAAAGGTGGGAAGAGGGGACCTGTGAACTTGCCCTTGGAGGAGGAGGCAAGGAGATTCCACGGGAGGGAACAGTATTTGCAGAGCCAGGGAAGCAGGAAGGAGTGGGCTAGGGTGTTTACAGAGGGAGGAGGGGCAAGGTGGGAATCAGGTACAACCCCCACCCCAGAGCAGTCCCCACCCTGTTTCAACTTCCCCTGTCTCCTAACCCAGACTTCCCTTGTCTCCTTACCCACTTTTGTTTCGGGGAACAGATACCTGCCATCATGACTGCCTTGTGCCCTGTCTCTTCTCTTCTCCTTCCTCTTGAGTCTCCACCCTCCTCCAGGCTCCTGGAATTTGCTGGACACCTGACAAAGCCTGGGAAGTGAGCCCAGCAGTCCCCTGGGGAGGTGACATCACCTGGGCCCCTGGGAGGCCTGAGAAAGTCCAATGCCCTATCCCTGCCCTACATCAGTATCCTTCCCTGCTGATTATGGGCTTTTCTCTCCTTGGGGCTTCCCTGGTCTCCTGGGGTGGAGGACTGAGCCTGCTTTGGGGTCAGACCAGCCTGGGTTTAAAATCTCTCTCTCTGAGCTACTGAGAAGGTTTGAGACTTTAGGCAAAGTACTTCAAGAATCAGAGACTCGGTTTTCTTATTTCTAGAGTGAGACTACCCACAGCAATCATTTTCCTCCCAGTCTCATCTTCCAGGCAGGTTGGGAGAATCTCAGGAGCTTAAATGAGATGGGACGTGGGAAGGCACCAGGCCTGGCCTGAGGCAGGAAAGGAATTCCCTCCCAAGGTACAAAAGTTCATCTCCCCACCCCATTCCACCCTTTCCTGCCTCCCCTCCCTGACAAACCTCTGCCCCTTTAGACCAGGATGTCTACACTGCCTCATAAACCACTCCCGGGCAGCAACTCCCCACCCCCACCCCCGCCCGCCTCCTCTCACACCCCTGGGTACAGGACCACTGTCTGCTCCTCTCTCCCAGACCCGGTACCCCTCCCTCCTGCTTCCTGGACCCTTCTTCCTCCAGCTCCTCCCAGGACAGCCCCCCACCCCACCCCGCAAACATTGTGCTTTGCCCTCCCCTTGCCCCACAGCCCTTAACTGCTCCCCACTAGTCTTTCATTCGTTTACCCAGTGGAGGCATGGAGGCTGCTTATCTTCTGGGGAACAGGCCAGGGAGATGACACCACAGCACAGCTGGGACAAGGCCGACTTTATATCTATATCCTATATCGTGCCATCCCCCAGCAGAGGGGAGTCCCAGGATTTCCCAAAAAGAATCTGAATGTGCCCCACCCTCCCCTTCCCACCCCCTGGGGAACTGAGCCTCCTCCTCCAGGGCCTCCTCCCTTCAGGGTCCCTCCCTTCCCTCATCCTTTCCCTCCTGAAGCTCCTTCAGATGCTTCCTGCAGTTTGCCAATGGACACGCCTCCGTCCTTATCTTTCTGGACCTCCTTGCCGGATCTGACCTGTTCCTCACTCTTTCCTCCAAACACCGCTCTTTCCTTGGACTTTGTGATACCCCGCAGGCCCCTGTTTCTAAAATGCACATCTGATCAGGCCAGTGATGCATTCTGAGGTCCCAGCCTCTGTTAGGATTTCGGGGTGGGGGTGGGGGGGCGCTGTGTGCTTGGCCCCTGCACACCTGCCCGGGGGTCCCCCTCTCCTTGCCAAGACTCTGGCCTGGCTGTTCCCTTCATCAGAAACCCTCTTTGGTCCTCACCCCTAGGGTTCTAGCCTGGATACCAGAACCCTTTTCTCACTCTCACTGACATAGCCTGGGCCCGCTTTCTTGGGGGTCTCCCCATGCCTGTTCTACTTCTCACAGCACCGAGGCCCCTCGCTGTCACCAGCTCCCCCATAAGACCGTGGGCTTCCTGTAACTGGGGGCTTTGCCTCCCTCTTCCACCACCGTCATGGTTGCCAACACCATTCAAGGAATAAACTTCAACTCACTCTCTGAGATACAGATTTCCCTGGGTGTCCTGTGTTTTTTGTTTTCTCCTCTCCCTCTGGGTGTCCCGTATTTTTGTACACTAAATTTGGCAACCCTAACTGCCGTACCCCTGGGGCCCAGCTCAGCGTCTGACGTGGCTTTAGTGCTCGGCAAATGTTAGCTGAAGGAATCATGGTGGCAGTGATGGTGGGGGCACGGGTGTTGTGGGGCACAGGCCCAGCTCAGCGTCTGACGTGGCTTTAGTGCTCGGCAAATGTTAGCTGAAGGAATCATGGTGGCAGTGATGGTGGGGGCACGGGTGTTGTGGGGCACAAAGGAAAGGCAGGAGGCTCCCTAGAGATGACACCTGAGTCCTGGCAGATGGCGCCAGGAGGTCATGGCCTCAACCAGCCCCTCCCAGAGGTGCCTCCTATAATGAGCTTGAATAGTGCCCCAGAAGATATGGTTTTTTTTTAATAAAGATTTTATTTATTAGAGAGAGAGGACATGAGAAGGGGGAGGGGCAGAGGGAGAAGCAGGCTCCCCACTGAGCAGGGAGTCCAATGCGGGGCTCTATCCCAGGACCCTGGGATCATGACCTGAGCCAAAGGCAGACGCTCAACGACTGAGCCACCCAGGATCCCAAATGGCAGGTACCTTATATGAGAAAAGAGAGAGATGGCTCAGTTGGTTAGGCAGCTGCCTTGGGCTCAGGTCATGGTCCCGGCGTCCTGGGATCGAGTCCCACATCGGGCTCCTTGCTTGGCGGGGAGCCTGCTTCTCCCTCTGCCTCTGCCTGCCACTCTGTCTGCCTGTGCTCACTCTCGCTTCTCTCTCTATGACAAATAAATAAATAAAATCTTTAAAAAAAGAGAGAGAGAGAGAGAGATTGAGGTTTGAGACACACACAGGGAAGGTGGCCTTATGAGGACAGACAGGCAGAGACTGTAGGGATGCAGCTAGCAGCCGAGGAACGAGAGGATTTCCAGGAGCCTTCATGGGACGGATGCTCCCTGAGAGGGTCTAAAAGGAATCAACCCTCCCAACACCTTGTCTTTGGACTTCTGGCCTCCAGAGCTGTGAGAAGTTGACTTGGTATTGTTCTAAGCCACCCAGTGTGGGGTACTTGGCTAGGACGGTCCTGGGAAACTAATATGCTCTTTGGGCTCCATCTTTCCTAAGCTCCCTCTGTCAGACTTTTCATGACTCTTGCCCCCAGAATCCTCTACGGGACCAGAGCTCTTGTCCTGCCCATGGCAGCCCGCTAGCAAAATGGCCCCAGTGACCCTTACCTCCTGGCCTTTGTGCCCTTACCCAGTTCCCTCCCACATTAACTCGGGCTGACTTCTGTAATAATAAAATACTGTAGAAGTGATGGGTGGGGTTTCCAAGATCTCAAGACCAAACTTCTGCCTTAGGCGCTGGGATTGGTCCCTTGGGGGCAGAGGCTGGGGTGGGGGGGAGGGGGAGGAGAGAGAGGATGGGGTGGGAAGCCAGAAGCACAAGCAACATCATGGAGAAGTCCCTATGGGGGAGAACTGAGGTTTTGCACGAACAGCTGACCCCAACTTGCTAACCAAGTGAGTGAGCACATTGGAAGAGGATCGCCCCACACCAGCCAAGAGTTCAGACGACCGAAGCCCCAGCCAACATCTTGATGGCAAACCCACAGGAGACCCCAAGGCAGAATTGCCCAACTTCACTGCAGAGATTCTGACCCACAGAAGTGGCCATCTTCATGTTCACATGGCATTCTCCCTATATGGCTTTCTGCGTCCAGATGTCCCCTTCTTACAAGGACATCAGTCATATTGAACCAAGACTCACCCTAATGACCACACTTTAATTTGGTTGCCTCTGTAAAGACCCTATCTCCAAATAAGGTCACATTCTGAGGTCCTAGGGATTAGGACTTCCACACATGAATTTTGGGGAAGGACAATTCAGCCTCTAACAATACCCCAGGACCCTGTATTTAGGATCAAGGTCTTTCTACCCCTAATTCACTCTGTTTCCTTCTCTCTGCCTCACCCCCTCCCATTTTGCGCTCAGGACAGACATTACTAATCCCTCTTGGCCCTGTTTCTGCTGAGGCAAAGTGTGGACACAGAGTCCCCTCATCAGCCATCACCAGGCAGCCTGCCCACCAATGCAGACTGGCGGAGGAGGAGACAATGGCCAGTAAACTCATGTTGAATGAATGACTGGATACCTCTACTATAAGAGTTCATAAGCCACTGCTTGTCTGCCTGTTCTGGGTTATCTGTCCCTGCAGGCTCACCATTGGGCCCCACGAGCCTGCTTTCCATCAGGAGCCATAGCTCTCTTTTGTGGTTCTCATCTTAGGAAAGGTGGGTACCTGGGAGCCATGACTTAAGGTCCAGAGTCCATGTCTGCCAAGAAAGAAACTCTGCTCCCCGCTTCCTTTTGTTTGGAGATCAGCCAGAGTACCAACACAATTGGTCTAATCTAGCCATTGGAATCCTTTGCCAGGGAATGGTTTAAGAATGAACCTGCTCGGGGTGCCTGGGTGGCTCAGTGGGTTAAAGCCTCTGCCTTCGGCTCAGGTCGTGATCCCAGGGTCTTGGGATCAAGCCCCACATCCAGCTTCCTGCTCGGTGGGGAGCCTGCTTCCTTCTCTCTCTCTCTACCTGCCTATTTGTGATCTCTGTCAAATAAATAAATAAATAAAAATCTTAAAAAAAAAAAAAATGGACCTGCTCAGGGATCCTTGGAAAAGGTTTTTCTCCCTGATAAAGAAAGAGGCCAAGGAGGAAACCCTGGTCCTGTGACCCTCCCCTCCTACTCTGGAAACTATCCTCCGAGGATGTGATGCCCGGAGCAACTGCAGCTGCCTAGTGATCATGAGGGGAACCTGATGCATCGAAGAGGCAGAGCTGAGGGATGGAAGCCCTGGGGCTTGGTAACCATGAAGCTCTGTTAGTGGTAACCACTGACCTCCACACCACCAGGAAAAGGCTATTCCCCCTTTACAGGAGTAACCGGCAAAGGCATCTTAACTGAAAAGATGTGGACACGGGGATATGAAAACAGGCCTCTGTCATCCGCTGGCTTGAGGTCAGTCCCAGCTCTGGCACTTTCAAGTTGTGTGATCTAAGGCAGGACATCTTCGGAAGCCTCAGGTCCTCACCTATAAAATGAAGATTTCTAGGGGCACCTGGGTGGCTCAGTCAGTTGGGAGTCTGCTTTGGCTCAGGTCATGATCCCAGGGTCTAGGGATGGAGCCCCACATTGGGGGTCCTTGCTTAGTGGGGGGCCTGCTTCTCTCTCTCCCTCTGAAACTTCCCCTGCTGTGCTCTCTTTCTGTCAAATAAATAAAATCTTAAAAAAAAAAGATTTCTAGAATATCTACCTCGTGGGGCTACTGTGGAGGGGCTACTGTGGAGGACTTGAGAAAAACCAGGTAAGGCATTTTGCACACAGTGGTTGATGCCTATAAACATTCATTTGTTTATTTGCCAATTCAACCAATAGTTATCAGACCCTCTACTATGCATTTGTATTAATCTAGGATCTGGGCACGTGGCTCTGAACAAATAATTGGTCATCAAATAAATTGGCTGTTACATGATTATACGAAGTTGGCTCTTGGGGCACCTGGGTGGCTCAGTCGGTGAAGCACAGCCTTCGGCTCAGGTCATGATCCCAAGGTCAGGTGATCGAGCCCCACATTGGGCTCCCTGCTCAGTGGGGAGCCTACTTCTCCCTCTGCCTCTCCCCCTGCTGTGTGCTCCTGCCCTCTCTCTGTCAAATATATAAATAAAATCTTTAAAAAAAAAAAAAAAAAGAGGGACGCCTGAGTGGCTCAGTTGGTTGGGCGGCTGCCTTTGACTCAGGTCATGGTCCCAGCATCCTGGGATCGAGTCCCACATCGGGCTCCTTGTTCAGCGGGAAGCCTGCTTCTCCCTCTGCCTCTGCCTGCCACTCTGTCTGCCTGTGCTCGCCCACTCCGACAAAAAAAAAAAGAAGAAGAAGTTGGATCTTGCTCCTACTGTTTTGTAAGTCTTTGCCTTACCTAAGGAGCTCCCAACACGGCAGTGTGAATCTGGGGAGATTTGGCAGAAGTGATTTCCCGGAACCTCTGGAGTGAGAGGGGCTGGGGCAGTCAGAAGGGCTTCCCTTTGCTCAAATTGAGAATTGGCCAACAAGGAAAAGGAGAGCAGCGTTCCAGGTATGAGGAATGACACATATGAAGACTCCAAAGGAATTGCAGGTTGTTGGGGTACCTGGGTGGCTCAGTGGGTTAAGCCTCTGCCTTTGGCTTGGGTCATGGTCTCGGGGTCTTGGGATCGAGCCCCGCATCCGGCTCTCTGCTCAGCAGGGAGCCTGCTTCCCCGTCTCTCTCTGCCTGCCGTTCTGCCTACTTGTGATCTCTCTGTCTGTCAAATAAATAAATAAAATCTTAAAAAAAAAAAAAGCGTAATTCCAGTGGGATAATGTTGACAGATGTGCTGCTTCAGAGACTATGGTTGCAAGTGACAGAAAACTGAAATCAACAAGGCTCCATCAAGGGAATGTATTGGCTCGTATGACTAAAACTTCAGGGGATCAGTGGCTTCAGGTGAGTTGATCCAGCAGCTCAACGATGCCACTGAGAAATCAGTTTTTCCCCCCACTCTCTTCATGGTGACATCCACAGTGTTGGCTTTCCTTGATGATCAAAGATGGCAGCCAGCATTCCTGGCTCAGCTCCCTGGCCTTCGTTCCATATTTGCAACGTGCTAATTGGGTTGCTAGTACTCTTTCTCAACCAATCATGCTGTCCAGGGCCTTGAGAAAGGCTCACATTGGGGTTCAATGGCACCATACGGATCCTCAGAAGAGAAAGGCAAAGTGCGAATGGATGTCAGCAGGTCAGACTTTCCGTTTTTTAAGGTTTTATTTGTAAGTAATCTCTATTCCCAACGTGGGACTCAAACTTAAAACCCTGAGATCAAGAGTTGCGGGCTCCACCGACTGAGCCAGTCAGGCACCCCAGGAGGTCAGATTTTGAAGGAGATGGGTCATGATCAGAAGCTAGAACTTCAGCCAAGGGTAACAAGAAGTGGAGGACTGACTTGATCAGATTGGATTTGAGAAAGATCACCTTGGCTGCTGAATAAAGAATAGATTAGAAGGGAGCAGGAAAGGAGGCAAGGAGGCCAGCTGGGAGGCTGGCTCAGTGATGGGATGGGGGACAGCCGAGGGGGAGGGGATTGACAGAAATTGGAGACTGATGGACTTGGAAGTGAAGCAGAGAGAGGTGTGCAGGGCAATGTCTCTGTCTCTACTTTGGGTAAGGATGGGAAGGAGAAGTGGGAGGGGGACAGGAATGCAAATGGCTGGTCAAAAGGCTGAGGTCTATATTGGACAAGATGAGCACGAGGTCCCTGAGATAACCGCCGGCAGATATCCAGAAGGCAGTCGGTTGGATATGGCGGTCCAGAGCCTGGGAAGAGGGTCTGAGCTAGAGGTGGAGGCTGGAAAGTCCACAGCCTGGGAGTTAGGGTTGTGGACTGGATCTGAAGCATCAACGGTGAGCATCAGGAGGCAGGCAGGAGGGGAGACTGGGGCGGTGGGGGGGCGGGGGACTCACATCTGGAGTGGGACGGCCCTTCTCTGTCCAGTCCAGACAAGGAGGGAGACCGTGCCTGCCAAAAGTCCTTTGCATTTAGAGAAAACAGCCACTGGTGACCTTGGCAAGAAAATTCTCTGCGGAGTGGCAGAGGGTGAATCCGCACTGCAGTGGGTTGGGGAGTGAGTGGGAGGTGAAGACAAGGATAAAGGGTGTGAACAACTCTTTTAAGACGCCCAGCTTGAGAGAGAGAGAGAGAGAGAGAAGGAGAAGGCAGCAGTAGCTTAGCTGAAAGGGACAGCCAGTGGATGGTGAACATGAGACCGAGGGGTGCATGTGTGTTGGTGTGCTGGTGTGTGTGTGTGGGGTTACCTGCGGGCCCATCAGTGGAGGGGGAGACCCAGGAGCCTGGGAGTGAGTTGGCCTTGAAGAGAGAAGATGCAGGTATATCTGGGAGAGGAAAGAGCTGAAGCTCTGGGTGTTCGGGCAAGCCTTGGAGGGGGCTCCTCCCAGTGGCCTCAATTTTTTCTGGAAGTGGGAGGCGAGGTCGTGTGCTAAGAGCCATGCAGCAGATGGGGCAGTCGGGGAGGAGTGAGAGGGGGCAGGAAGGATGCTGGCTGCCGGGTCAGGAGCCCTGCATGTGCCGGGTTGGAGCCGACTTGCTCGCGGGAGCCAGCGGTCCCAAGGGAGGGGCCGGGCGGAGGGCATGCAAATAGGTGGGCTGGGCCAGCATTTCCAGGGCAGATGGGGCACCTGGGGCACCAGGTGGGGCTCAGCAGATGGTGAGCAGACCTGCTTGGCTGGATCAGAAACAGGCTAGAGGGGCGCCTGGGTGGCTCAGTGGGTTAAAGCCTCTGCTTTCGGCTCAGGTCATGATCCCAGGGTCCTGGGATCGAGCCCCGCATCAGGCTTTCTGCTCGGCAGGGAGCCTGCTTCCTCCTCTCTCTCTCTCTGCCTGCCTCTCTGCCTACTTGTGATCTTGGTCAAAAAACAAACAAACAAACAAACAAAAAACACCTAGAAGGCCCTTGAGTCCTGGGCTGGTAGAGAAGTTCCAACTTTGCCTGGAAGGCAAAGGGGACCCATGGAAGGTTATTGAGCAGGAGTGGGCCATGATACAAGCAGTACTGAAGAATCTGTATCCCGAGGGGTGCCTGGCTACCTCATTTGGAAGAAGATGGGACTCTCGATCTCGGGATTGTGGGTTCCAGCCCTCTAGATTGGGCATAGGGATTACTTTAAAAAAAAAAAAAAAAGAATCCGGGGGCACTGGCTGGCTCAGTTGCTAGAACGTGTGACTCTTGACCTTGGGGGTGTGGGTTTGAGGGGTTAAGAATCCCACTCTTGATTTCGGCTTGGGTCATGATCTTGGGGTTGTGAGATCGGGCCCCGTGTTGGACTCCATTCTGGGCATGGAGCCTACTCAGGATTCTCTCTCTCCCTGTACTCCCCACCCCACTCACTCTAAAATAAATAAATAAATAAATAAACAAATAAATAAATAAAAAAAAATAAATTTAAAATCTTAATAAAATCCGTATCCAGCTATGTGTGCATGATGAATTAGAGAGATCAGACTGAAGGTGGGAATCTGAAGTGGTTGGTGGATGGTTCTGAAGGGTGTCAGGTGTCAGAGGTCACAGAGGAAGAGTTTTTAGCGCTAGAGGTCAGACCCAGGAACCCTGGGGGGCAATGACCTTCAGGCAGTCCACAGAGCATGGGCCCCTTCAGAGAGAGAGGGGGGATTTCCAGTCCTGCTGGTGGGTGCTCCAGAGGACCCTTAATTTCAAGGGAAACCAGCACTGATAGAGATTCTAATTATAGTCCATCCGAGATGATGTGGGACCTCCCAATGATATGGTATCAGCATTATCGTTCTCTGAGAGAGGGACACAATGAGGCTCAGAGAGGCCAAGTGTCTCCCCTCAGGCCACACAGCAAGCAAGAAGCAGAGCCAGGACTCACCCCAGATCTGAGCTCAGTAGCCCACACTGCTCCTGCACTTTCCCTGTTCCCTTTTTTTTTTTTAAAGATTTTATTTATTCATTTGAAACAGAGATTCAGAGACAGAGAGAGAGAGAGAGCATGAGCGGGGTGGGGGCAGGCAGAGGGAGAGGGAGAAGCAGACCGATGTGGAACTTGGTCCCAGGACCTCAGGATCATGACCTGAGCCCAAGGCAGACGCTTCACCATCTGAGCCCCCAGCTGCCCCACTTTCCCTGTTCTTGTCTCCTCTGCCATTTCTCTAAGGGTTCCTGCCCCACCTGAATGTGTTCTGGGAGATTCTGGTGGCCCTGGGCCAAGGAGCCTTGCTGGGGATTGGATCTAAAGCTCAGTAACTCTAAATGGCCCAGTGTGGGGGTGGGGAGACCTAGATCCCATACACTTAGCCCAAGAGAATGGGCCCCTTGGGGCGCCAGGCTCAGTCTCCCTGGGAGGACATTTGTGGCCAGGCTAAGGCAGGACCCCTCGGTCCACGCTGTCACCACCAGAGGGCGCCGGCTGTCATCCAGGTGAGGGCAAGGGGAGGCCCCCTTCCTGGCTTCCGGAGAAACGGAGCTGGCTCCTGCGTCTGGAAGCGCTCCCCACCCCACCCCCCCACCCCCTGACAGGGTCCAGGGAACTCCTGTCACCTTCTGTGTCTTCTTCTGTGTCTCTCGGAATGAAGGTCTTGCTGACCCTTCCTCCCCAGTTCCTGCTTTGCCCAGGGAGTCAGATTTCCTCAGCGTGGGTGTCAGGAAGCCTGGGGTCTCCTTGCTGACCTCCTGTCTCCTGCTCTGCCCTCCCCCAGCACCACTCCAGATGCTTCGAGGGCCTCACCTCCCTCCTCTCGCGGCCAAAGCGCAGAGGCAGTGCCAAGCACCGGATCGTCACCTCTGTCACCTTCTCTCAGCTCTTCACAGCCCTGGATGGGAGTGAGGGCTAGTGTGGGGGACCCTGAGCTGGACCCAGACAGGGGGAGGGCAGCACCCTGGGCCCCAGGGGGCTTGGGGAGCCGGAGGAATGGGATTCCTATCTGGGCAGGATTGAGGGGTGGGCGTCCTGGGGGGAGCTCCCCCCGCTGCTTCCATGCAGGAGGCCGTCCTTTCCATTTCCCCAACTCCATCTCCCCGCCCCAGGCCTCCAGTCCAGGGAGGCACCTCCCCCTAGGTCCCCCCAGCGGCCCAGCCAGGTTTCACCTTAGATTCGGCCAACCTCCCTCCCCCACCCCAGGGCCCGCCCGCCTGCCTTCCTCCTTCCCCGAGCTTAGCCCCTTGGCTGTGGCTACCGAGGGCCTGGCCGGGGTCCCAGGCACCACACCACAGCGGCCAGCCTTGCTGGGCCAGAGCTCGGGACAGTCCCAGTCAGTCTGGCAGGGCTGCGGGTTCAGGATTGGCTGGAGCTGCCCCCGCCTTTGGAAGGAGGGAGACGCGAGGGGAGGCCCGGTAGCTCTCTCAAGGTCACCCTGCTTTTCTCTCCCAGCATCCCTGTTCAACATTTGTCCCTCTTGTCTCACCTTGCCGATAGAGGAGGCAAGATGCCCCACGGGCAGAGGACAGAGGAGCCCAGGGAAGAGGACGCTTGTGGGGGGGGGGGGCTCCTGGCACTCATTCCTTCTGCAAATATTGAGTGCCTACTGTATGCGAGGCGCTGAGGACACAGGGAACACAGTGGACACAATCCCTGCCCACAGCCCAGCAGGGAGACAGACAGGAAATAAACAATCACACAAATAATGTAAACTCATGTCCCTTAGCAGTGCAGCAGAAGCCCCAAGCTGGGATTCGGTCTGGCTTCCCTGGGGATCTCAGGGGTGAGGGGTCTTATCTGGCTTAGGAGAGGAAGGCAGGCCTCAGACAGGGTGGGTGGCTTTTTGGAGGCCCGTGGGGTGCGGTGGGCGTGCACCCCCCCACCCCGCCTGGGGCTGAGCAAAGCCTCAGTTTCCTCCACCGGGAAATGTAGGAAATAAAGGTGCCCGGATCACGGGTTTGCTGCAAGGCGATGGGCTGCGTCCTGGCCTACAGCCCTCAAAAAGAAGGCACTGTCATCCTCCCCGAAGAAGGGTGAGTGGGAGCTCACTAGTGAAGATGGCGGGGAGGTGATTCCCAGAGACCAGCGGCTCTCACAAAGCTCAGAGGTGGCCTCAGGGAGGTGAGGGACCCCAGTTCCAGGACCGTGCTACCGAGCTTTGCTGGCCCCTCCGCCGCCTAAGGCTGGAGGAGAGGAGGGGCTGGTCCCTGGGCTGCCTCTCCGTCTCTTCCCTCCCACACCCCCATGTTCCTGGCCACGTGGCACCTCTGCGCCCTGGGCCTGGGCTGGGGGAAGATGATTCCTGACCTGGATGCTGGGGGGAGCCAGGAAAAAGTGGGTGGGATTTGGGGTTCCACTGAGATCAGGTCTTATGGAGGAACAGCTCCCCCCGCCCCTCGCCCCACAGCCCCCCGGGCGGCAGGGAGGGGGTGCTGTCTCTTTAAGAGCCTTCAGGCTGCTGGGAGCAGATGGCCAGGCCGGCCGGGGCCCCTTGTCCTTTGTGTGGCTTTGTACAAAAGAGGGGGCCAGCTGGGGAGGGGGCAGAGGCAGCAGGTGGGAGGGTGGGGCCTTGCCCCTCCCCCTCTTAACTCCCTGCCATTGCCCCTGGGAGGGGGCTGTTCATTAGGAATAAGCCTCCTCTCTGGACGCCTTGGCCCCCACAGTTGCCCCCAAACTCCTCGGATACCTCTCCCTTGTCCTGTCCCACCTCCTGGGCAGAAGCTTCATTGCACCAGGGCCTGGGGACTACCCCCACCCCCACCAACTCCAAGGAATAAGCCTCCCCTCCTTGCCCCTAACCTCCAGAGCAGAATCTTTCTGGGGCCCTGAGCTCCAGGCTCTAGGGAGAAGTGGGAGCAGAAAGAGATTTTTAAGGGGGGCCAGGGCCGAGGGGAGGGTGGGGGGGGAGGGGGACTTGAGATGGGGGGATGCCAGTGACTGGGAGTACCTGGGGGAGCCCTAGAGGAGGAAGGAGGCCAAAATAAGTATGATGCTGAGGCCTGGGGGTGAGGTCTGGGCCCTGTACCCCAGCTAGTTATTAGCCCAGAAGGAAGGCAAAGGTGGGGGGACGGGGGTCCAACTGAGGCCCTGCCTACCTGGAGGCCCCGGGGTGGGCAAGATGGAAGACTCCATCATATGGAAGAGGGCTGCCACAGGAAGGGCTGCTGGCCAGCCAGGAGGGGGTTGGAGGTGCAGGGCACCAGGAGGTGGCACCTTGCCACTCAGGAGGGGTCAGGCTGGGAGCCTCTTTTCATCTTGGAGCAGACCCCCTGAGGTCAGACCTGCCCTTGGCCCATTTATTCTCCTCCTTTGTCCAGACCTCCTTCCCCACCCTGGGGCTTGGTGCCCAATCCATGATTTAAGAGGAGGAAAAAGACTCCCTAGGTCTGGACCGAGGTGTGGCGGGCTACGTGGCCGCGGGCTGGGTGGCCCCATGTGGCCCGACAGCGCCGCAGCCGGGTGGGGTGGTGCCTGACTTGCCTGGACGCCTCCTAGGAGCCCCCAGGACCAGGCGGCCCCAGCCGGGTCGTGGCCCGACCGCAGGACCCCGGCCGGCTGGCCGCATGCAGCGGTGGGGGCGGGGATCCCTGGCTGGGCCCCGGGTTGCTTCTAAATTTAGGAATCTGATTACAGAGTGGCCGAGAAAGGGAAGGGAGAGGAGGGTGCTAGCGCAGGATCGGCTCGGTCTGGGCACAGCGGGGTGTGCCCGGTGGAGGTGTGTCTAGGAATCTAGGGCTCCGGGTGGGAGGGGCGGCAGGCGGGGGCTTCGGCCTGTGTGAGCTGCAGCACGTGCCCTGGGCGGCAGGGACGGGCACGGGCGCAGCTCGCAGGCTCCGAGCCGCCGCCGGTGTGTGCGCTGGCTCTTTGTGTGCCTGGCAGGGTGGCTGGGTCTGGCTTTGAAAGTCTCTGCCCACCCCCTCCCCCATCTCCGTCTGTGCCGCTCTACCCGCTTCCCGGTCTGTCACTCTGCCCGCGCCGGTCCTGGGGGAGGGGGGATGCTGCTCCCAGCTGGGGTGACAGTGAACCCAGTGGGGAGGAGACCCGGCTCCTCCCACTCCCTGCGGTCCAGACCTTCCCCTACACCTCCCACTCCCCAGTCCTCGGCCCCTTATGCCACTGTTTTGGGGTGCATTCTGCAGCAGTTAAAGGGAACTGAGGTGACCCCTGGGAACCCACAGATGCACCAGAAGCTAGGCTTGGGCCCAGTAGCTCTTGGAGGAATTCATTCCTCGCCTGTCCGGCCTCCCATCCGCTCTGGCCCCCAAGGGCGCAAGAGGGAGGGGGTCCCCCCTTGCGGAAGGGGGGGCGGGGAGTTCCTTGGCAGGAAGGGAAATGGAAGGAAAAGCTGGGCTCCACCCGGTCGGGCGGGCAGGCGGCCTCAGGGCCCCGGGGGCAGGCGGCAGTAACCCGAGCCCACTGGTGTGCGGGGCTGGTGTGCGCGTGGGTGGAGCTGACCCCCGGCTACTCCTGGGGGGCAGCCGGGGTCTCCCCCCAGGGGCAAGTCCGGGAGCCCCGCGGCCCCGCGGAGGGAAGCGCTCTCCACCCCGGCCCTGACCCCACCCACTGGAGGTCTAGCCCCGGCCCCCAGGCCCCGCCCCCCGGGCCCTCCCTCCCACCCCAGGGCCAGATGTTCAGCTGGCGGAGGCATCGGCTGGGGGAGGGGTGCTGAGGCCGCAGCCGGCACTACTTCCCTGCCAGCAGCTTCATTGTGTGCGCGAGGAGCGAGCGGCGGCGGAGAGCGGGCGGGCGAGCAGCAGCCCGAGCGCGGCGGGGAGAGCGAGCGCGCCGGGGAGGGTGCGAGGCGGCGCCCGCGGCTGCGCTCCGCCCGCCTCCCGGCAAGTCTGCCCAGCGCGGCGCGCCGTGCGCGCCGTCCCGCCGCCGCCGCCACCGCCGGGACCCCGCCGCCTGCCGTCGCAGGCAGGGGTCTGGTCGGGACAGGGGTCCCCGCCCGGGGACGGGGGCATCCCGGTGCAGCCGAGAGGCGTGCAGCCCGCGGGGGGCGCCACTTGCGCCGCAGCGCCCGCCCGCTCAACTGCGTGGGCGTGAGGGCGTTGGGGCCCCCGGGGCGCCCCGAAGGCAGGGTGCCCCGACTTCTCCGGGGGAGCCCCAATCCCGTGGAGCGTCCGGAGCGAGCGCGCCCCAGCCGCACCGAACCTTGCGCTCATCCCCCGCGTACCCCACTTCTGCACAAACTTTTCTGACGCCCTCGCCCGTGGGGGTCGCGGAGAGCGCGGAGCTGTCCGCAGGGCTCCCGCCCCGCCGGACCCCGGCCACGCTGACCTCCTGCCTCTCGTAGCCTCAGTGGCGACCTCTCCAGGCCGGGCCGGGCACGGCACTCGAGGCGAGCGCGGCAACCACCGCGGCTCTCCGAAGGCTCCCGCGCCCCCCGGGGCAGCTGGGCGGGGTAATGCCCTCGGTGATGGAGAAGCCGAGCGCGGGCTCCGGGATCCTGTCCCGCAGCCGGGCCAAGACGGCGCCCAACGGCGGACAGCCCCACTCGGAGGATGACAGCAGCGAGGAGGAGCACTCGCACGGTGAGCCCGGCGGCCTAGGGTTAAAGGTGCACTGGCACCGGGGACGCGAGTGGGGCGGGGGGAGAGTTGCCGACCACGGGCGTTTGCGACTCGTGGCTCCTGCCTCCTAGGACTGGAGCCTCTAGCTGGCTTCTTCCCCAAGCCCGGGGTCTGCCGGCACGGGGAGTCTGGAGGCTGGGCCCCTAGCTGCGGAGGAGGCGGCCCTGCCCACCCCCGCCCTGCCCGCCCTGCCCGCCCTGCCCTGCCCTCAGTCTCTAAAGGACTCAGGCGGGCCTCCTTGGCGCAGTTTGGGCCGCTCATACCTTGCCACCTTACGGGGGACTGAGGTCTGGCTGGGGCAGGGGCTGGAAGGACACTTCCACACCGAGCTGTGAGGCTCATGTGAGGAGGAGCCTTGGCTTCCCTGCAGGGCTATGGTCCAGGTCTAGGGGCAGCAGACCCCCCTCCCCCACCCCCTCCACACCCCCCCCCCCCCCCCCCCCGCCAGAACAAAGGGCTCTGCTTGGCCTGGGCTCTAAACTGGCCCCTTGTCCCCGCCACCACCCCGCCCCCCCACCCCCTCCACTATGGGCTATGACTAGGCAGGGTCTCTCATCTTCCAGTTTCTTCTGTGGCTGAGGGTAACTGAGGGGAAAGATCAGGGAAAAGTGAGCCTTCTAGAAGGTGAGGGCCCTGGGTGGTCAGGAAGGAGAGCCCCCGGCCAGCGCCCCCCATCCCCTCCCCACCACATCCTCCTGTCCTCCCCGCCTCCCTCCCTGGAGTCCTGACTGCCTCCCCCTGGCTCCACAGACAGCATGATCCGCGTTGGAACCAATTACCAGGCCGTAATTCCGGAGTGCAAGCCTGGTGAGTGGCAGGACAGGCTGCGAAGGGAGGGGAGCAGAGGGCCCATGGCTTGGCCCTGAGCCCCACCTGGGGGAGCCCTTGGCTGGTGCCCACTGGGAGGACAGGCAGGCAGGCAGGCGGGCGGGGGTTGGTGGCATGGGCTTAGCTTTCCTGCTCTGCCTTCCTGTCTGGGTCTCTGCCCCTTCTTCCCTTCTGGGCCTCACCTCACAGGCCCCACTTCTCTGCCACCCTCTGGCCATGGGTCTAGACCAGCGCTGCTAGGCTGAGCCGAAGGTCTTCCCCTTTCTGGTCTTGTGTTTCAGAGAGCCCAGCCCGCTACAGTAACAAGGAGCTGAAGGGGATGTTGGTGTGGTCGCCCAACCACTGTGTGTCAGATGCCAAGCGTGAGTGGGCAGGATCCCGGTTCGGTCACATCCTTGGGAGCTGGGGGTTTGGGTTCATGCCAGTCAGTGACTGGGCTGGAGGCTTAGGTATGTGGGTTCAGCCCCTGCCCTGGGGCTCAGGCTCAGGGGCCTAGCCCCTGGGGGCCTCCCTCCATCTGGGCAAGCAGGCTTGGGTCGGGAGTGGTAACCCCTTCTCCAATACCGGGCCCCTCCCATCCCTGCAGTTGACAAGTACATTGCGATGGCCAAGGAGAAGCATGGCTACAACATTGAGCAGGTGAGCCTTGGCCCTGTAGGTATCGGGGGTGGGGATGGGACAGTGCTGGGGGCAGCTGAGCTGAGTTGTTCCCTCTCCCGGGCCAGGCGCTGGGCATGCTCTTGTGGCATAAGCACGATGTGGAGAAGTCGCTGGCCGACTTGGCCAACTTCACCCCGTTCCCTGACGAGTGGACCGTGGAGGACAAGGTGCTGTTTGAACAGGCCTTTGGCTTCCATGGCAAATGCTTCCAGCGGATCCAGCAGATGGTAAAGCCCCTTCGCCCCAGCCAAGTGTTCCTTAGCCCTTCTGGTTCTGATGAGCCTGCCCTGGGTGGGCGGCGCAGGGTCTGGGGTGGGCCCCAGCCTCTGGCATTGCCCTTCCAGCTCCCTGACAAGCTGATCCCCAGCCTGGTGAAGTATTACTACTCGTGGAAGAAGACCCGTAGCCGGACCAGCGTGATGGACAGACAGGCTCGGCGGCTGGGGGGCCGAAAGGACAAAGAAGACAGGTGGGGGTCTTGGGGGCCCCGGGGGAGCGCACACTGACCTCTGGGGAGGGGGTGGTCCTGGCCTCTGCCTCACTCCCTTCTGGGCCCCTGTGTCAACAGTGATGAGCTTGAAGAGGGCCGGGGAGCCGTTAGTGAGGGAGAGCCGGATGCTGGAGACCCTAAGAGAGAGGTGAGGTCTGGCCCTGCCTACCCGCCTGCCCTGTCCCCGGGCTCCACACCACCCACCCCTCTCCTTTCCCTGGCAGCCTCTGCCCTCTCGGCCCCTGAATACTCGGCCAGGCCCCGGGAAGAAGGAGGCCCAGGGATCTCAGTACCGTCACCACCCGCTGCGAACCCGACGCCGCCCACCCAAGGGCATGTACCTGAGCCCTGAGGGCCTCACGGCTGTGTCAGGAAGCCCAGACCTCGCCAACCTCACTCTTAGAGGCCTTGACTCACAGCTCATCTCCCTCAAGCGCCAGGTGGGGGCCTCAGAGAGGAAGGGGCTGTGTGGAGGGGGTGGCGGGCAGCCCAGGGAGCTACAATTTTGGGGACAGCTAGGGTATAAGGGGAAGAAGTCCAGATGCCCCGACTGCCTCTGCCCCATCCTCTAGGCTTTTGGGTAACTGGGTCTTCTTTTCTGGGCCTTTTGAAGAAAGCCCTTTGGTCCGTAAGAGGGGGACAAACTGCATGGGGTGGGAGGGGGGAGCTGGGTGGTGGGTGGGTGGCCATGAGCCATGTTGGCGCAGTCCAGCCGTGGCCAGAGTTGGTCTTGGTGGCCTCCCTGGCAGGAGAGCTTGATGGGTCATTGCTCGGCCTTCTCAGGTACAAAGCATGAAGCAGACCAACAGCAGCCTCCGCCAAGCGCTGGAGGGGGGCATTGATCCACTGCGCCCCCCGGAGGTGAGGGGGCTTCAGGCCTGGGTGCAGCAGGGGCTACTCCCTTGCCGCCCAGGGGAGATGAAAGGGGTGCTGGGGGGGGGGAGGCTCTGTTTAAATAGTTTTGAGTCCAAAGGATCAATCTTCTGCTCTCCAGGCCAACACCAAGTTCAACTCTCGCTGGACCACCGATGAGCAGCTTTTGGCCGTACAAGGTGGGTTAGACTGGGGGGGGGGGCGTCATGGAGAGCCCCAGGAATCTTTCCCCACCCTCCAAGGAGCTGGGGCAGAAGGGAAGGGAAGGTTCAGGGAAGGAAATATTTCTAACGGGGTGTTCACCCTTGGCTGCCCTCTCGACCCTTGTAGCCATCCGGAGGTACGGCAAAGACTTCGGGGCTATTGCAGAGGTCATTGGAAATAAGACCCTGACCCAGGTGAAGACCTTCTTCGTGAGCTATCGGCGCCGCTTCAACCTGGAGGAGGTGCTGCAGGAATGGGAGGCCGAGCAGGATGGGGCCCCCGGAGCCCCAGTCCCAATGGAGGAGGCTAGGAGAGGGGCCCCCTTGCCGGCCCCAGCCCTCGAGGAAGACGATGAGGTGAGGGGCTGAGAGGAGCGAGGGTTGGAGCCGGCTGCGGTCTTAGGTGGGGGCGAGGCTGTGCTGGAGGCTGGTCTCCCTTCTCTCACCGCTCAGGTGCAGATCACCTCCGTCTCAACGTCTGTGCCCCGATCGCTGCCCACCGTGCCGCCTCCGCCGCCGCCTCCTGCCTCGCTGTCCCAGCCACCGCCGCTGCTGAGGCCGCCTCTGCCCACGGCGCCCACCCTGCTCCGCCAGCCGCCCCCACTCCAGCAGGGCCGGTTCCTCCAGCCCCGCCTGGCCCCCAACCAGCCCCCACCACCTCTCATCCGCCCTGCTCTGGCTGCCTCCCGCCACGGTGCCCGGCCCGGTCCTCAGCCCCCACCCACCCTGATTGGAGCCCCCCTGGAGCCTCCAGCACCCTCACTCTGAGCCCTGAGGCCCTCTACCCACCAGAGGCTCCAGAACCCTGTTGCTGGCCATCCTTGGACACCTCTGGCTTCACTGAGGACGGAAGGGACTCGAGCTCTTGGGCAGGTCTTTCGAAGTCCCAGAGCTGCCAGTGGGCACAGTCTGGACCTGTGGGCTCTGCAAGATTCTGGCAGTGGAGTCTCTCGGTGCCCACCCCAGCCAGGGGCTGGGGCTCAGGGGCCTTCTGAGCTGGCCTGAGGGTCCTTGCTCTTCCTGGCTGGGGCTGGAATGGCTGCCTCCTAGTCTGCTGGGGCTTGGCCTTTGGGTCTGGCCCTTTGTGTAGAGGGGGTAGTGATCTTAGCTTGGGGGATGGGGGAAGAGGACAGCCTTGGCTGTTCTTCCTCTTTCTTTTAGCAATAAAGTCCGGGTGAGGTGGGGAGGGGGCTGGAGGGGGAGGTGGGCAGAGAGGTTCCTTCAGGGCCTGAGTGTGGCAGAACTGGATGGGCAGCTCTCCTGTCTTCTGGAGTCTGCCGAGAAGTACTAAGCTCTGAGGGTGCCCACTGGACCCACGGCCTGAAAGCTTAGAGAAAGGAGGGCTGGGAACATATGCAGACATGGGTTTATTTTTCAATGTTTTTAAAAAATAAATAAAATCTTCCACGTTCACGAGTGCTCTCTCTTCCTTCTGTGTGGAGGGCCCTGGGCTTTGCTTCCTGTCTGTGCCCTGAGGATGGGAGGGAGCAGCCACCCAGCACTGGCCTCCCCCAGGCCCCAGACAGGAATCCATTCTCTCCTGCAAGGCAGGCGGGCTGAGCCACATCTTGCCCAGGGGGACTGGGTCCCTGCCCGGCTGGGAGAAGAAACAGGAGGAGGCAGCTCAGATTCCAAACATTCTCTTTATTACGTGTTTGATCCAGAGGAGAAACTAAGTGCGGGTGTGGGAGGGTGGGTGGGGAGGGGCCACCTTGCCTGGGAGCCCCTCCATGGGCCACCACCCCCTCTGGGAGCCAAGCCATGCCCTCCCGGCCCCTCAGAGCACCCGGGCTGTTCCACTGGGCAGGAGGGGTAGGGAGGGAGGAGGAGAGAAAGGGAGGGAGGGACGGAAGGAGGGGGAGCCCTTGGTCGGAGCCTGAGCCTGAGCCTGAGCCCAGAGCCCGGAGCCCGCAGCCCGCAGCTGGGGCTTGGGGCAGGAGGGCTGAGGTTGGCTATGCCCCTTCCTGGGACCCTAAGGGCTTGACTTGCCATGGAGCCTGGGCTGGGGGTGGGGTGGGTGGGTGATGAATAGGAGTGGAGTCATCATAAATCAAAAAAAAAAATAAAAATAAAAATAAAATAAAAAATAAAACCCATCACAAAAAAATGTACAACTCAGGTGAGGGTAGGGGCAGCCTCTGTGCAGGACCCCCCTCCCCCAGTTTCTCAGGAACAGAAACAGCAGAGAAATAAATTAAGGGTTGCAGCGGCCGCCACCAGCCAAGCGCCCATAACCAGCCACTCCCACGCTGGCCGAGGAGGTTAGCAAGCTGGGAGTCACTAGGCCGATCTGTCCCCCGACCCCCGGGGGAGGGCAGAGGCTCCCGGCCCCCCGCTGCCCTATCTAGCCTCCCACCAGGCGGCCGTGGAGGCCCTGGGCAGTGTCTCCTGAGAGGAGGGGCGACAGTGTCAGGAAGAAAAGGCAAGGCCGGGAGATGAGTGGTGAGGGGAGTCACTGCTAGGGAACTAGCTGGTGCCCAGATTAATGCCAATGAAGGGGGCAGGGGAGAGGAATGGCGAGGGGCTGTGCTTTCAGACAAAGGCTCTCCCATAACGGAGTGCCCAGCATCCCTGTTCCGGAGACTAGCAGCCCAGGCGGCCCCCTGGGGGCCGAGGAGCCTATCTGCCCTGCAGTCCCCTCCCCTCTCCCAGCGGGGTGGGGGGGGGGGTGTCAGCCCCCTGCCTTCTGCCCAGGAGGGGTGGGAGAAGATGGCACAGACTTTTGAGGAGGGGAACAAAAGTCCCCACAGCAGCTTGTGGAAGGAAATGCCCAGCTCTGGGGAAGGAGGGGAGGAGGGTACAGTGTGTGGGGGGGCCGGAGCCCCGAGCCTCGCCTGCCAGCCCAGGGCAGCCGCCAGCACCCCCCCTGACCCCCCCCACCTCAGGGCTGCGCAGCGCCCCGCCCCTGGCCCCTGGCCCGGCCATCCAGGCCTCCAGCCCTGGGGCCTGAGGTCAGGGGAAGGCCACCTCTGGTGGTTTGCTTGGAGGGGAAGGGGGGAAAGGAGAGGGGAGAAGCCCAAAGTGGGCCTGGCGGAGGGCCTGACAGGGAACTCCACCACTCTTGCCTGAGTGTCCCAGCCCTGAGCCGCCCTCCCGGGAAACCCCACAGATCCAGTCTCGACTGTCCCAATGGGGCAGGGAGGAAAGGTGGCCGCTGGGATTTTTTTTTTTTCTTTTTTCTTTTTGGTAATAAAAAATTTCTTGGTTTAGGCGAAATACTCTGTGCAACCGCAGTACCGAGGGGGAGCCCTGCCCCCCCCACCCCTCCCTCCCCTTCCTTTGCCTCCTGTGGGGGAGAGGGGGGAAGGGGGACTTTCCGGGCAGGGATCAATGTTGGGGGTAAAGGACCGTCTCCTGCACCCCCAAACATGGAAGAAAAAAACCAAGGGAGGGAGGGGAGAAGTGCCAGCAGGGGGAGACGCGGCAATCCGCGTCCGCAGTCTGGCCCGGGTGGGTGGGAGCCAGGCCCCAGTAGCTCCGTCCGGCCGGCCCACCTCCAGCGTCCCCCACTCCCGGCAGCCCGTTAAAGCTTGAGCTCGTTGGCTATTTTGGAGGCAATGTTTTTGAAGGCCATGGAGGTGCCCGATATCCGCTTGAATCGGACCCCGTTGAGTGAGAGCCGCGGCAGTTTGCACACCTCCATCTCCCACTGCACGAAGTTCTCGTGGCCCGGCGCCCCGTGCATGCACAGCAGCATGTACTTCTCGTGCAGCTCGCTCTGGCAGCTGTTCGCGTCCAGCACCTTGCGGATCTCCCGCATCATCTCGTTGGGCTCCATGGAGCTGGTGGTCTTCATACTCCACGTGAAGCGCAGAGAGCGCGGCTTGGCCTCCCGGAACTCCTCCTTGTCCTTGTCATTGCTTCCGCCGCCCACCACGTGAGGTCTGCAGAGAGGCCAGAGGCAGGGGGGCAGGGGGTCAGGGCATGGCCCGGGGCACCCCACCCACGGGAGAGCCACCCTGGCAGCCGGCCCCCCCACGGAGACCAGAGAGGAGAGCGGGAGGGTGGCCCGGAGGCGACAGTGCCGTGGGAGGGAGCATCAGACCTGGTGGCAGGGGAAAGCAGAGGGAAGGCGAGAGGGGTGGGCAGTTTTGTGACCTCCGTCTCTCAGGAAGGCAGAGAAGGGGAGGAGAAGCCAGGCCCTGGCAGGGGAGGGGAGGGGAGGGCGACAGTCCCATGCTTTTCTCTGATGAGCGGAGGGTCAGGGAGGAAAGGAGAGCACGTGCTCAACAGCCCTGAGTGGTTCGCAGACGGGACAGAAAGCAGCGGCTGAGGTACGGAAAGGAGAGCTGGTCAATGGGTAGGAATCTGTAGCCCCAACCGCCCAGCCTAGGGCTCCTGCTTCCAAAGGCACCGGAGCTGAGGAGAAGGGCCCACACCTACTGCAGCTGGGGCATGGGGCTTCTCTGAGGAAAGGGAGGCCCCGAGACGGTGGGGACAGGGCAGAGCCACCAGAGAAGAGTCGGGGGGCAGAGAAGGAGGAGAGGTGCGGGAGGCTCGTGGCAAGCCCACTGGCCTGGGCGGGGCTGGTGCTGGCTCCAGCCCTCTCACCTGAGCGTCTCCACTCGGTCTTTGCTTTCAGGTTCATTCAGGTTCCTCAAAAAACAGAGCGAGGGAGAGTTTAGTGCTGGGACCTCTCGCTCCTTCCACCGCCGCAGACCCAGGTGAGGGTGGGTCTGGTGAGGGTCGGTGAGCGGAACCCTAGCTCTGAGGCCACTTGCCCGTCACCTGGCAGGCCACCACGGCCCTGCAGCACCTCACACCGGCAGACAGACTGTCCCTTTGCAGCAGGGCCTGTCCCTCCCCATGCTCCCAGAGATGTGTGCTGGGGAGGCGGAGCCTCTGGTCCCGGGGAGGAGAGGGGTGCGGGTATGCAGGCGCGCTTGGAGCACACAGCACACAGCCATGGCACGAGGCCGCTTCCCCGCCAGCCCATGGCCAGGGCCTCACGCCGTGGATGGGTCTTCTTCGACACCAGTACCCGGGGGCCCTAGGGCCTCAGTCCTCTTGAGGGGAAGGGGCTGGGCTGGGGGGGGGCATGGTGTGTGTGGGTGTCAGAAGGAAGCCTCTCTCAGGAGGCTCAAAGGGCTGAGAGCTGGAAACGTGAGCAAGCCTGGGGGCGGGTGCCTGGAGATGGGGTGGGGGAGAAGAGACACGAGGCCGTCCATGGACAAGCCCGCCTCCCCCATTCTTTTAGAACTCCCCCTGCCTGCCAGGCTGCCAGGCCATCTGCTTGTACAGAAGGGAGGACAGAGGGCAGGGCAGGGCCAGCACCTTGGGAGGGTGGGTGGGGAAGAGGTCTGGCCCCGCTGAGCGGCTTCTCCAGCTCCTGGCTGGAAGATGGGTGCCGGGAGCCGGGAAATTGGGGGCTGCAGAGGAGGGCAGGGACGTGAGGATGAGAGAGAGCAGCAGCAGCACATGGAAAAGGAACACGAAGACACAACAGACACACGAATGCACACAAGCGCGCTGCGAGCAGGGAGCCCGGGCTGTGCAGGGGAAGGAGCCTCTGCTCTCCCCGGCCCCACCTGGTCCCTGCCCTGTGGGTGGAGGCGCCCGGCCGGGCAGGCCCCCACCAGGGCCCGTGAGTCAACAGCCAGCCATGCAGGGAAGAGCTGGGTGGGGAGCAGTGGGTGGGAAGGGGAAAGCCTAGGGACCCTGGCTTGGCCATTAGTCAGTTGGGTCACCGACGTGTCTGCCAGGGGTCCTAGCCCCAGCACAGAGCTGGGGCTGACAGCCTTGGGGAACCAGTGCTCCCAACCCAGCCCTTGGTCTTCAGCTTGGTATTCGGCCCACCCAGGCTTCCAGAGAGGGTGAGGATAAGGCCAGAGGTGGCAGAGCCAGGTTCTGGCCTAAGAAGGGAGATGCCTGAGCTGGGGTGAGGGGGATCTCCCACTGTTTTGCCAGGGCTAGGAGGTAGACGGCTCCAGCCCTAGAACATCCCGGCCCCTGTCTCTCTGGAGGCCACAGTCCCTATCCAGAGAACATGGGCCCAGAAAAGCAGCGTGGCTTGACTGTGGCTTGACTCGTCCAGATCCTGCGGGAGGCAGGAGGCGTGCTGGGTGGGGGCGGGGCAGGCCTGGTTTTGCAGGAGCTGCCAGAAGGGGGTGCTGTGCCCACTCCTGAGGCAAAGGCTCCTGAGGGCCTGGAAGCGTCAGACTGAAAAGCCTTGGGACCCCGGAGTCCCTGTAGCACCTCCAAAGTCCTGCTGTCCCTAGGACAGGGGCGAGCTCACACGGCCCTGAAGTGTTCAGGGGACCAGAGAAGGGAAAGACCCAAAGACCCAGAAGGAGAGCCCGTCCCAGATGCACTTGCAACCCTCCTGGAGCTCCTTCACAGCGCATGCACAGACGGGGGGAAAGGGCCAGGGAAGGAACCCAGTGCTACCACCAAAACCCAAACCTGGGGTGTGGGCGAGGAGACAATCTTAAAGGGAGAATTCCCTGAGAAGGTCCCCTGTGCCTCGGGACAGGCCCCTCATTTTCAAAGTCACCTGCCCTGAGCGGCCGCCCAGTCAGAGGCAGTCTTCATCCCTTTAAGATGGCAGAGAGAGGGCCACACAGACGTGGTTAGCAGATGGAGGCGGGAGCAAGAGCCAGAAAAGGGGAGTTAATGACGGAGGCAGGACACAGGACACAGACACACACACACACACACACACACACAGCGGGCTGAACGCCTACCTTCTGGCAAACCTGAAAGACAGATTTCTAAAAAAACAAACAAAAAAAGACAAAATAAAAAAAGAAATAAAAAAAAAAAAAACCAACAAGACAGTATGTGGATAAGCAGGTGGGGAGTGGGCTTTACAGGTTCGAGGGTCACCCCACGTGGAAGAGCCGCTCAGCGAGACTAGAGTCCTAGACGCCCCGCCCCGCCCCAAGCCCTGCGCTCTGGGACCGGAGAGGCCGTGGCTCTGGCTCTCGGCTACCCCGGAGCGAAGAGCAGCGGGAAGGGCGGTGAGCCTGCTGCTGCTTCCCGAGCTCCGCCGAGGTGGGGACACAGGGAGCATCCCGCCAGGCGCGATGGCTTGGGTGCATCCTAAGAATCAAAGCTGTCTTTTCAGGGTGGCTGGGGCCCAGGTGTGAGAAACCTCATGAAGAGAAGCCCCACCCTGCTCGCCACCTCGGAAAGCGTCAACCCACGGCGCTGCGAGGGAAGAGGCTAGCCTGGCCCCCAGCGGCTACTTCATTTATGACAGGCCTTCATCCTGGTGAGCCCTGGGGAGGAGGCGGCGGCTGATGCCGAGGGAGCGACCGCAGCCTGACCTAACCAACCGGGTCGGGGGAAAGGAGGTCAGAGGGGGCGAGCCAGAGGACCAGGAAAAACTCTCCTTGCCGGCCCAGCCTGGCTCAGGCCTCATGACTTTGCAGCTGCGTCACCAAATATAAGTTTCCATGGGAACCCAGGAGAGAAGAGGGGGGGCTTTTATTTTAGCATCTGAGTTCACACTCTCCTAGAGAGGAGGCGGCATTGGCCATCTGCTCTCGGGGCCAGAGAACGAGGGCTGTGTACAGGAGCTAGGGAGAGCCTGGGAGGGACAGACGGGTCTCGGATCGTGAGATGCTGACAAGCACCCAATTCCTTAGGCTTCCCAAGGCCTCTTCCAACCCCAAGACCCAAGCCTTGTGTCTGCAGTCCCCACCCCCACTCCCAGGCAGGTAGGAGGGCCTGGCCTTATTCTCTCTGCCACTCTAAGCACCTCCCCACCCCGACTCACCTGCGTACAAACTTGGAAGTGAATTTGCTGAAGATGCTCCCCGAGGCCCCCCGCCGGCCCTGGCTATTGCCAGAGGGAGAGGCTGGGGTCACACCGTAGGGCAAATTCTGCTGGTCCCGCACCTGCCGGAGCTGTCCAGCGTGGAAGGTGCTTCGACTGGACACACCCCGGGGAAAATTAGTTCGGTCTGGGGCTCCACCACTGCTGCTGATGTTGTGGGCGGAGGGGGAGGCGACAGGGACACGCTGGGGGGCTGTGCTGTGGGAAAAGAGGTGAGGGCGGAGGAGAGGTGTCAGGGCACAAGCCGTTACCGCCGAGCACCTGCAGCGCCCTGGGCTGGGGAAGGGGAAGGGGATGCTACGGCAGAGGCAGCCATCACGGAGGACACAGAAGGAAAGGGGTGTGACCACCGAGGACACCGGCAAGGAGGACATCTAGGCGGACATCTAGGCGGAGGTGGAAGGAGATGGTTTGGGGGAGGGAGGGAGGCAACGGAGGATACGTGTGTGGAGAGCAGTACAGGCCGGAGAGAAGTGGCTCCTTGGGAGCTAGGCACACTGGAACCTCAAGGGGACAATGCTGACCAACCCTCAAGGATTGAGTCCCTTTGGTGCTGACTGTCCCTGGGGTCCTAAGGAAGTCCAGGAAGGCTCAAAACAAAAAGGCTTCCTTCTGGAGCCTCAGGACGGCTTCTTGCATATCTGTTCTGAGAGGGAGAACTGGAGGAAAAGAGGGGCATTAAGCTATTTTTTTGTTCTACTTCCTGACTGTAGGGGACAAAGCCATTTCTTGTGGCTAAGATGCCAAGAGCAGAGCAGCACCCTGGGGCCGGGCTGGTGGGGGGTGGGGAGGGGAGGGGGTGGGATTTGTGGGACGCAGGGGGTGGGGCAGGCTGAGGGCACCCGCCGCGCCAGCTGCCCCAGCACACTTGCCTGGGCCGCGGCACCTCACAGTTACTGTCCGTGGGGGGCAGCCCAGTGGCCTTGTTGGGGTGCACGGAGGCCGACATGGATTTCTGGTGCTGGCGGGGCCGGGCCGCAGAGACCGCGGCGGAAGCAGAAGCCGTGGAGGCCCGGGACCCTGGCATGGTTAGGCTAGGAGACAAAAGCAGCGAAGAGGCCTGGGTTAGGGGTGGGTGGGAGGGGGGCAGGAGGTTAAGGTTAGGAAGCAAGGGCAGGGCAGAACGGTTGGGGGTGAGGGATGGGGAGCGAGCTCCGGCAGGTGCAAGTCAGGTCAGGTCAGGTCCGGGGAGCAGCAATGGGACTCCAGTCAGAGCGGAGGAAGGCTGGGTTGGGAAGTGGAAGGCGGGTGAGGAAAGTGAGGGAGGCCAAAACCTGGGGGAGGAAACCAAAAGTGCAGGAAAGCCGACAGGAGGTACTGCCTCCGGGTTGCGCTGGTCTCCTAGGAATTCTAAGAACAAGGATGTTTTGCCGACAGAAAGAGCAGGGTGTTGCTAAGGGGAATTTTCATTAAGCTCAGAAAAGGAGGAGCCAGGAAGGCAACACACCAAGAGATGCTGGTGGTCAAGGCTAAAGGGGGATCTGTTTGGCTAGGCCCAGCCAGGGTCACCCTCAACACGTACACCCTTCAGGTGGGCAGCTCGGGGTTCTGCTCTGAGCTGGGGAACCCCAGGCAAAGCCTCAGGCGCTGACGCCAAGAGGAGCGCGGCCGCCATGCCCCGGCTGCAGTCAGGAACCAAGAAGGCGGGGGCGCCCCACGGGCTCAGTCGGAAGGGGTGTGATTCTTGACCTCGGGGTCGTGAGTTTGAGCCCCACACTGGGTGTGGACATTGCGTAGATAAGTAAGTAAACGACAACAACAACGACAACGACAACAAAAAGAAAGAAAGAAAAAGAAGGAAGAAGCCAGAAAGTAGCCGAGATGATCATGGAGTCTCCCTTGGTCCGCCCACTGCAAGAAGTAGTCCCAGGAGCACAGGAGAGGACACGGTGGCAAGGGTGGGGGGCAGAGCAGGCGGAGGTGCCGGTGTGTGGACAAGCTGGACTGGACAGAGCCAGGACGGAACTCCGGAGAGCAGGGAGGGAGGGCAGGGCTGCCGACGGACGTCACTGCCGTGAGAGAGGGCTCAGGGGCAGCGTGGTGGGCAGGGCCCGGGCCGGCTCACCTGTCTTTGCCGTTCTGGATGGAGGCCTGCCCAAGGCTGGCCCTCTCCAAAAGCGGGGAATTCCGGCTTCGATTTGTGCTGGTGGAGAGGACGCTGTTCTGTGGGGAATAAAGGGCAGAGCTGTATCACAGAAAACCAAAGTGTTCTTCTGTTCACAGAACTGGCTTCCTCTCCGCCTTCCGGCAGGAACAGACGGGTAGAGAAAAGAAAGGATTCTGCTTTTCCTCTTGGGGGTAGGCTTTCCACAGTAAGCAAAAGTGGCCTGGGAGGTAAGACCTGGTGGGTGGCCAGAGGGAGCTGCTAGGAGAGGGCAGACCCCACCGCAGGAAGGGAGCGGGGAAGGGAGCAGGGCTGGGTGGTGGCGGGCCGGAGGGACGCTCACCGTGGAAGGGGTGGGGGTGGTCTTCTTCCTCTCCAGGCCGGGCAGGGGGCTGGCAGGCACTTTGGCTGTGCTGCTGGCCTTCCGCCCTGACTCCCGGTCTTCCTCAGGCCGCTTATTTTCTGCGTTGTTACTCTGCGTCTTCTTAGAGTAGGAATTAGACGTGGGAATGGCAGGACCAGCTGCTGGGCCAGAGGGGCGATGGCAACAGGTAAGGGCGAGGGGCCCACCGAGTGGCGGCCGCACACACGCACGCGCGCGGCGCTCTCCTACAGTCTTGCCAGCAACTTGGCAAACCCCAGGTCCCAGAGGGCGAGGGAAGTTACGTGGCTCGACCTAAGGCTAACAAGTGGCTGAACTGGGATTGAAACTCAGCGGTGTCATCCCCAGCCCCCAGAATCTGTGCCCTTTCAGGAGAGAGGTGAGTCCCCACCTGCAAGTCCCCCGAAGCACTCACCCTGGTCACTGAAGCGCCGCTGCTTGGGGTTGGCTGAGACACTACGCTGTACCTTGTGGGAGGGGGAAGGGGCACTGCTGTTGGTCAGATCGGCAGAAGGCCGGGGCTTCAAGGTGATGGTGTCGCCCTCCAACTGCAAGCAGAGGCAAAGGGGGGCAGAAGTCATCGGAGATGCGTATAGACAGACCCAAGGACACACCAGCCTGCCTGACACAGAGCCACCCCACACTCACATGATATAGGCCCCTGCAGGACCCAGGTGTACCTGAACACTCCAGGAGACATGTATGCCCTGACACAGATCCTGACAGAGCCTAAGACCTCCCCTGCCCAACACCGGACCCCCCTACCCCCATAGAGGGATGAGCCTGTGTGAAAGTGTGAACACACTTTCACACTCGGAGACCACACCCTCCTGCCCCTGGCTAGATACCTCCCGAGCAGGCTAAGGTGAGAACCGAGAGTCCGACACTACCAGGCGGAGAGCAGGGAGACTGGAGTGCATGTGGGGACACGCAGATGATGAGCGAGACCCCACTCCCACACACACCCACAGACTCACACACAGGCATGGTTACCCAGATGGGCAGAAGAGCAAAGACGAGGCCTCCAGATGAAGAGACGGGAGGGTGGACATACATGCACACAGATACACAAAGCCAGACAGAAGCACTAGGCAGAAGCAACACAAAGACTCAAGATTCCTATAAAAAAGGCACAGAGACCCACACATCTGAACACCCAGAGATGGACAGTTCCAAATGCAGAGGGACACAAACACACAGAAACAGACAGAAAGATTTCTAAATCAACAAAGAACTGATCCTGGGGCGCCTGGGTAGCTCAGTCGGTTAAGCGTCTGCCTTCAGCTCAGATCATGATCCCCGTGTCCTGGGATCGAGTCCCATGTTGGGGTCCCTGCTCAGCGGAGAGCCTGCCTCTCCCTCTTCCTCTGCCCCTTCCTTCCCACACTTGTGCTTGCTCTCCCTCGCTCTCTCTCAAATAAAATCTTTAAAAACCCAACCATGCCAAACCAAAAAAGACAGAGAACTGATCCAGCCTTATCAACACAGACGGGGCCAGATCTACTCACCCACGCGGGAACCCAGGCCCAGGCCTAGACCCCACCAGCTTTCTTAGTCATTCTGTGACGGAAACCAGTGCAAGCAAAAGCCAGCGAGCCTTACCCACCAGTGCTGAGGCTTAAAGTTCGTCCGTGGAGAGCACACCTACTCAGAGAGGAGCTGCTGCCCTCCACGGCTGCCAGAAGCACGGGGGTGCTGGTGACAGCAGAGCTGGCCGGCAGGGGACAAAGCAGGGGACACACACCTCGGAGCTCTTGTAGCCCAGGAGCAGGTAGGTGGCCATCACCTCGTTGTACCTCTGGCCCACCAGCGAGTCCTGGATCTCCTCCCGCGTGTAACCCATGGACACCATCAATTCTGCAAGGGGGGACATACTGTTACGGCTGGTCCCGAGTCTGAGGGAGTTCAAGTTCACAGCTTGCAGAGCCTCACCTGTCCGTCGGGGGTCCTTGTAGTCAGGGAGCGGCTCCACGTAAGGCTTTAATTCATCATCTTCATGACCCACATTCATCCATCGATCTTTCATGATTTGCTGGGGAGCAAAAAAAAAAGGGTATGGACAGGGAGGAAGGGGACTGAGCTTGGAGGTGTCCCTGGGAACGTTCCCTGGACTTTCCAGCCATCCGGGCTCCAGGCTGCTCACCTCTAAAGTGCCTCTCTTGCTGGGGTTGAGAATGAGAAATTTCTTAAGCAGGTTTTCACAGTCCGTGGACATGTAGAACGGAATGCGGTATTTTCCCCTCAGTACCCGCTCCCGTAGCTCCTGGGTAGGAGGCAATTTTATTTTATTATTTTTTAAGTAAGCTCTACGCCCAACGTGGAGCCTGAACTCACCACCCTGAGATCAAGAGTCGCCTGCTCTGCCGACTGAGCCGGCCAGGAGCCCCAGCAGGAGGGAAATTCAAATCACCCCAGGGTCCAGGGAAGAAAGCTAATATCCAGGCTCCTGAGAGCTGAAGACTGACCAGGCAGACATACCTGAGACACGGCAGGAGGCAGAGTCTGAACAAGGCAGCCCACTAGAGAGGCACTGGGCTCAAACACCCTGTGCCCATTAGCCTGACCAGCCCGAGGCCTGCCATCCCCGCGCCTTGGAGGAGTGAACAGACACACGATATATCCCATCCCTTGAGTTAAGAATGGAGGCCATGACACTGGGCACAGAAGGCCCCGCATCCACTCCTACCTTTAGCAAGCCCTTCTCTGAAGCTCTGGCTTGGGGAAAATGGAGCGGCAGCAAGGGTGAGAGAGGTCAGGGGGTAAGATCAGAGGCTGAGAAGGGAAATGAGAGACAATAAAAATGATCTAAGCCCCGGGCACCGGCTGTCTCAGTCGGCGCAGTGTGTGACTCCTGATCTCGGGGCTGTGAGTTTGAGCTCCTTGTTCGGTGTTGAGGTTACCCACAAATAAAATCTTATAAACAAACAAACAACTAAGTGTGCACTTCACTCCACCTTGAGGTTCTGTCCGTCAAAAGGCAGGGATCCGCTGACCAGTGTATACAGGATGACTCCCAGGCTCCACACATCTACCTCGGGTCCGTCGTATTTTTTGCCCTGGAAGAGCTCTGGGGCAGCATAGGGGGGACTGCCACAGAAGGTGTCCAGCTTGTTCCCAAAGGTGAATTCATTGCTGAAGCCGAAGTCTGCAATCTTGATGTTCATATCAGCATCCAAGAGCAGGTTTTCTGCCTGGGAGGTAAGATGGAAAATGTCAGGACCGAGCGGACCACAGTAAGCCAGGGACCCGGAAGGACCTGAGGGGGAAGGGAGCACAAACAGGAAGCCATCCTCGGTCTCAGGACTTTCTCCATCAACTCCAGGGCAGGCCCCCAGTTGGTGTGGGGAGGCTGGTCTGGAGGAGGGCAGCGCAGGCTGGAGGGGCTCTGGGGGCTCCGCTGTGTCAGGCTCAGGTTAATCGCAGCCACGTCTGCCTGGACTCGGGCGGCCGGGGGCCTCCGAGGCATTCCACACTCGAGCATCTCAGGGGAGAGAGCTGAGCGAGCATGTGCCCACTGTGGGTCAGTCACCGTTCTGCCCTCGGTCAGCGGCCAGGCCGCCTGAAGGGCCAGCAGAGCCTGCTGTGCTCCCCGCATGCCCGGCAGCCCTGGAAGGTGATGTGCCCGGCGACGAGGAGGCAGCGGCCCTCTGTCTGCCCGCCGGAATGAGATCTAAGGCCAGTCGTGAGGCCTGTGGCAGAAGCAGCCCGAGGGGCTTCCTCATCATCTCCAAAAAATTAAAAGCTGGTGTTTCCTTGAACACGCAGGGCCTGATGGTTACATCCTTGCCGACCCCCGCCCCGACTCAAGAGACATGGGGGACAGGAGTGAGCCTTACCTTTAAGTCGCGGTGAACAATGAACTTCTGGTGGCAGTACTGCACAGCAGACACTATCTGAAAGGAAGGAAGGAGGGTCAGCCCAGTGGCACCCGAGGGCGGGCCACAGGGCTGGCCTGGGACCCGGGACCTTGTTCTGTGCTGCCACAGTGACAGGCAAAGCCCGAAGGACCCTCCATAGGCCACTCAGAGAGTGGCAGCTCCTTCCTATGTGCCGAAACCCAAGGCACTGAGGCGCAGAGGTCGGGCCCATACTCCGCAGCGGGAGCCGCACCCACCTGGCGGAATTTGGCTCGAGCCTCTTTTTCTTTCATCCTGCCGTGGGCCACCAGGTAGTCAAACACCTCTCCTGCAAGACAGAGGGTGGGGTCCAGGTCGGAGCTTACTGGGGCTGGGGGATGGGTATGGGGGTGGGGGTTGTGTGCCCACAGGAAGGGGCAGTTCCACACCTACCTCCGCTGGCATACTCCATGACAAGGTATAGAGTTTTCTCAGTCTCGATCACTTCAAATAACTTAACTATGAAAGAAAAGGCCAAGTCACAAGTCAGAGAAGAAGCAAGGGGCACACTCAGAACCCCAACCTGAGCAGAGGCAGCCTGGACCAAAGCCCCCTCCCTTACCCCACGAGACAAAGTTCCTCTCGAGGCAGCCACACTACTCAGGACAGCCCAGTGCGCCAGAGGCACAGCTGGATTTTGAGCTGGGCTTCCCCAGAGGCATTCGCAAGGACTCCAGAAAGCAGCATGCTCTCGGGGAGGAAGAGAGGCCGAGAAGCGGAGCCGTGCTGTGGGGGACGGAAGGAGGGAAGGAGGACATCTTGTTCTCACCTATGTTGGGATGATTCAAAACCTTCATTATTCTTACTTCGCGGAATAGCTAGGAAAGAAAATACCAAGGGTCATGCTTGCTTAACTTGCTCCCCTTATGTCCCCTCCAAACAGAGCCACTGCTAGGATTCTTCTCCCCAAAGAGAAAACAGTCAGAGAATAGAAAGAGGGCAGCTGTCCCGGTCACCCAGGCCTGTCCCTGGTGGCTGAGAAGTAGGGGAACGAGAGCAGAAGCATCCGCAGGAGGAAAGCGGGGTTCCAGTGACTGGTAGCCTCGGGTTCAGCACCTGGATAGACTAGCCACGTGCCCTGTTGCAGTCTCCCCAAATCCAACCCCCAAACAGCAGACGGGTTTGGCCGGGCGCCTCTGAAGGAGGGAGTGTGAGCCCCTGTACATGAATATTCAGGACCAGGGCTGTCACTGAAGTTGTGACAAAACAGACTCCAGCGTGGTCTCTGTGTGTGTGGGGGGGGGCTGGTTTCTGAAGGGGACCCCCTTCATCTTCTTGTTTACAGAAGTCAGAGGGCTCTGCACTAGTGGGCAGGCCCTTCTCTCCCAGGCCTCTGGGGCGGTGACAGAAGCCGCTGCTCCTATATATAGCCGATGCCAATTTTGATCAAACCCACCTCCGCACACTCACGCTCTCTTTGTGAAACAAAATCAGGGACTCCAAACCATGTATTTCCATAAAGAAAGATGACAGAAACGAGCTCCATCCCCCCCTGCGGGGGCCAGAGGACTGGAGGTGGGGTTTTGGTAACTTCCAGGCCTCACCATTTGCACAAAGAGCAGAACTAGTTGTTTACATTTTGTTTGGTTTGGTTTTTTTGCAGGGAGGAGAGGTCTGGAGACCTAATTCAGGATAGAGTTTATGGAATCAAATGAGCATGGTTTTTCCCCTTAATGAGATCTGAGAGCTTCTGTGAGGTGGAAAGGAAAAGGAGAAGAGACAGGTTTTCCAGTCTTTGGGAACTGGATTCTGAACCTGGCTCCCTTTTCTTGTTAGAGCCCAGGTTTCTCTTGCCTTCTATCCTGGTCCAGCAGCTGTCTTGGATGAAGAGGCAAAAAATCCTGGACACCACCTCAGGGGTGGTAAGCGGCAGTGAATTAACGCTGAAATGGGGCCAGTGGCAGTGGCCAGGGTCGCCCCCCTCCCACGCAGTACAGACCCCCCACCCCCACCCCACCGGGGTCCTGCTGGTCTGGAAGGGGCATTCTCCTGGGAGAACGGTAGAGTTTTCTGGGCTCGCTGAGAACCCTGGGGAATAGATTCTTCACTATTGTCCTCTTTACGGATCACTGCTGGGATCAAATTTAAACAGAGCGATTTGGCCAGCATCAGACTGGCCTTGGTAACAGTGTGTGTTAAAAGGCTTTTAAAATGGCTACATTTGTCTGGCATTGGTGCCTTCCAGCCGGCTGGTCAGGAAGAGGCAAAGAGAGAAAAGACATGGGAAATAAGACGGCCTGGCCGACTGTGGCAATGACCATATGGCAGGCTGGCCTGCACCGGGGACCAAATGGCTCACACCAAGCTGGCTTCCATCCCGCATGGGCTGAGCCAACATGTCGAGGAGCCCTCTTTCCCTTCCTTCCGGAAAGCTCTAAGCAGGAAAGCCCTGCTGATGACAGTAGTGTTTCCTGTGAACCAAAGAACCTTGAGGGGATCCCAGGGCTAAGAGAAAACAGGAACCACTCTGGTTTTGGCTACCAGCATGTCAAGGCACCTGAACCTCTACCCTGCTAGTCCAAGAGTGCCTCTTCCCGATACCAGCCCCAGGCCCTTGTTCCAAGCTCCTAAATCCCACTGCAGCGGTCAGCATGAGCCTACGGCCTCTCCTAACTCAAATAACACAATGTGGTCGTGGAAAGAAAAATTCAGTCCGCCTCCTGATAGAATTAGGTGAATCAAGGTCAAGAAATCTGAGCCACGGTCAGGGGAGTATGAGGGCACCAGGAAATCCGACTGACCGGGACGGGGGCAGCTACCTCTTTGGGAGCCAGATGGGAGACCTCCACCTTCCCCTAACTGCCAGAGCCTGGGATGAGGGGAGAGGGCAGAGAGTTTCCAGTTCGACATCAACCCGTCACTGGCAAGCGGTCCCATTTTGTGATCGAAGCCTCCTTGTGTCCCCACCAGTTCTTCGTAGCTTCCCAACCAGGGGTATGTGTGCCTGCCTGAGCAGCTAGCTAAGACAGACCTCAGTTTCCCACTGTAAGTCAAGGAGGGAAGGAAAAGTTCAACCTCACCTAGCAAACATTACATGCAAATGACTTAGACTTTTAGCCAAGAGGAGCCTAGAAATGAGAAGTCAGATTGCGAGTACCTGTCCTTCACCTATACGGACTGTCCCAGGCTCGAAACTGTGGATTTAGTTTCTAAAAACCCTCGTCTTCTAGACTCACATCCCTAAAGTGTAGCTGGCACAAATCTGGTGGCAGGCCTCCCTGCCTCCTATCCCTGTACGTCTAGGTCTAGAGCCACTCCTCTGGGTCATTCCAGATCACCAAACGCATGTTTCTAGTAATGGCTACTAACCCAGGGCTGGCCACAGGCCAGAAGATAACAAGATACAGGAAGTAGGTCAGATAGATAGGCCAAATGGTGGGGAAGGGCAGAAAGACTAAAGAGCCAGTGCCTGGGGCCAGGAAGCCCACCTAGAGGGGTCAACGTGTGGATCTGATCAGAGCCCCACAGGTAGCCCCACGGAGCAGCAGGGACAGTGAAATGACCAGAAATTTTTAAATTAAGGATCCAAGGAGAGGCCCACCTGGGTTCAGTAGATCACTTACCCCTATAGAGAGGTTTAGAAAAGAACAGAAGATGCCGTGTGCTTACCTTCTGGAGGCTGGAGGAGTTCAGTTGAGTCTTGTCAATGATCTTCACAGCTACCTGCAAAGGAGACGAAAGGCCCCGATTCCCTCTTTGAGTAGGCTGAAGCCAGGACTCAACTCTCCCTCCCTTTGCCTCCTCCCTCTCAGCACTTCCATTCAACCGGGATGGCATCTCCGCCCGGGGCAGTTGTCCCACCGCACTCCGCGCCCCCGGAGCTCACCTCTTTCCCGGTCAGGATGTGCCGGGCCAGCTTCACCTTGGCGAAGTTGCCCTTGCCGATGGTCTTAAGAAGTCGGTAGTTGCCGATGTGGGGCTGCTCGTCAGCAGAGGCGGCTGAGTTGCGGCCCCGCAGCATGTTGGACTTACTGCTGGGCTTGGGGTCGAGGTGTCCCAGGGTGGGCTGCAGGGTGGAGATAGGCACACGTTCCCGGATCCCGCCCTCTCAGTGCCCGGACCCTTGCCCTTAGCTCTCCGCAAAAAATGCCAGGGGGCTGGGAGGCAGGCAGAGGATCAGAAGGAGAAGGGGAAGGAGAGGAGAAATAAACCAGTGTTCACTCCAAGAGAGCAGAGTGTCCGGTCCAGGGCCAGCATCCTGTGGGCGCGGGAGCTCAGGACCTGTGCTGTCCCACCACCGCGGGCAATAACCCACCAGGCCCTGCGCCTCCTGCTGGCCGCCCTGCTGCCCACTCACACCGGGGAAAGGGGGGCGCGGCCAAGTTCCAGGAGCCCAACAATCAGGATGACTTCAAAGCCACCCATTGACACCCAACACTTCACCTTTACTTTTACTATCTATCGCTTTACATTCATGAGTGGTCAATCCCGGTGAGAAGGGAGGCTCACGAGGGCAGGCGTCCGTCATTTATTCACTGACATCCCCGCACCTACACGATCGGAGCTACGGCCGATGCTCACGAAACCTGTGCCGTGAACAAACTGGGCGACAGGGTCTGAGCAAGGCGATCGTCTGCCCTCAGACAGGCTGTGGCTCGAACGAGGGTGTGACAAAGCAGAAAGAACAGATGCGGCACTGAACAGCTGCAGAAACAGAACACAAAAAACTGTCCGACCCAGATGAAAACACACGTTCCCATGAAGACCTGTGTGTTCCTGAGAGGGCTACATGGAGTGGCTATGCGAGCCGGCAGCGCCGCTCCTCGGGGCACACCTGAGAGAAATGGAGTGGACATCCGACTCGAGGTTTGGTCGCAACACCCCACGCTCGCCAGAGCCCCAGAGTAGAAGCCATGTGAGTGGCCGTGAGTTGACAAATGGAGAAATACACTGTGGAAAAGCCACACAGCGGAATCGTCGTCGGCAATAAAATGCAGTGACAACCTGCTACGACAGGGAAGAATCTTGAAAACGGGACGCTAAGTGAACAAAGCTGGTCACAAAGGACCATATATTGTATGATTTCATTTATTTGAAATGTTCAGAATAGGCAAATCCACAGAGACAGATTAGTCTGGGGCTGAGGAGGGTGGGGATTTAGGGGTGACGACTAAGAGGTGTGGGGTTCCCTTCTGTGCTAACGAAGGTTTCCTAATGAGCTGCTGGTTGTGGTGATGGCTGCATCGTTCCGTGAATTTACTCAAAGCCCCTTAATCGCACACTTTAAACGGGTGAATTAGGGCGCCTGGGTGGCTCAGTGGGTTAAAGCCTCTGCCTTCGGCTCAGGTCATGATCCCAGGGTCCTGGAATCGAGCCCCGTGTCAGGCTCTCTGCTCAGCCGAGAGCCTACTTCCTCCTCTCTCTCTGCCTACTTGTGATCTCTGTCAAATAAATAAAATCTTAAAAAAAAAAGATAAACGGGTGAATTATATGGCATATGAATTATATTTTAATAAAAGGGTTAAGAGTTTGGTCTAAGTCTCCTTTGGAGCCCGGCTTTACCTCTCCAAGGGAAATGATGCCCTGATGCCATCACTCCCACATACCAGGGCAAAGCGCTACCAGAGCCACATCCCAGAACCATCCAGAGCTACCCTGTTAACTTCAGGCACACGGTGTGGAGGAGAGCAGGATGACCAGAAGAGTGTGAGTCCAAGCTCTTCCTTTCATGGCCCCTTTGGGCTGGGCTGTCAGGAAGCCCTCCACAAGCGCGGGGGGTTAAAGGACTTGCTACGGCACCCAAGGAACTGTCCAGGGTTCCTTGTGAGAAGCTTCCCTCCCTCACCATACGCTTTCCAGGCAGAAAAATAAGAACACAAAACAAATAGAGCCTGCTACGGATGTTTCCCTTTTCTTCCTTGTGTCAATGGAGGACCTTTCTTTCTCTTTGCGCAGTAGCTGCTGGCTGGTTTGGGATAAGCGGTCTGACTCAGAACCCAAAAGCTCACGGATTTAGGCATTCGAGGGAAAAAAAAAAAAAAAAAGATCCCGTGCATATGGTTGATTTTGAAGGAAGAGCTTCCTGTCTTCTCAGCTGAGTCTTTTTCAACCTCTTCTCACCCTTTAGGAAATGCGCTCTCTCCCCTGCGAGTCCTTACCAACCCTCCCAAGTCCTCCTCGTCCCCAGGGCCTTTGCAGTCGGCTCGCTGCAGGCCACAGTTTTGTTGCCCTCTCTGCGTCAGACACCCTGTTGCTCACTTACCTCTGGTTGGTCCTCAGTGTTTGCTAGATCAGCAGATTTTCAAACACCCGCGTTTTCACCCTTCCCAAGCAACCCGAGGGTTCACACCCCTCGCAGAGAAAGGCATTCCTAGGCCCTGCTAGTACCTGCACCGAAGGGTACCCTGAGTCCCTCCATCAGGGTCCCGAAGGCTGGGCCTCCATGGCCTACCTCTTCTCAGCCCCATCCTCCCAGCAAGTGCTGCGAGACTGCCCACCGTCCTACCTGGCCTGCCTCAGGAGCCATGAACAGGGGCCCCAGCTCTCATGAGAGGAAGATGGGTGGCAAAGTGTCCCTGGCAACCTCCAATTAACCCCTTAAGCTTCTTGTCATGCCCCTCTTGACTGAGGATATGAGCCAACGGCAGCAGGAGCTTGGCAGTCTCAAGTCCTCAAAATTGGTAATAGGAATTTAGTGCTGACTTGATGATTCAGGCCCTCTCCCCCTCTGAAGCTAAATCTGGGAATCCTACTGTCCTTCCCGACCTCTGCTCTGCCCCTCCCTCCTGGTGTTTCTGGCCCTTCGGGCTGGTCTGTCTGTGCAGCACAGCAGGACAGCACCGCCCGCAGGGCTCGGCACACACACACGGGACCTCAGGCACATCAATAACCACAGAGAAGCTCTGCCATCCCCCTCCCTCCTCACAGGGGCAGAGGGGGGTGGCTGAGAGTGCGAACGCCAGAGACAAACTGCTAGCATCCAAATCCTAAATCTGCCAATGACTCCACACACGCTAATTTTATTCTTATCAACACCATCCTTAAGAGGGAGATGAGATTATTACAAAGAGGGCAGGAAACCATCCAAAAGAGGGCTGGTGCAGGGTGATCCCACATCTGTGTCAGGAGATGGTCTGGTGGGGGCCAAGGAGCTCCGTCCGGCGGAACAAGGTTTGGGTCATGGCTCCCCCACTTACTGCCATTAGTTTCCTCATCTGTAAAGTGGCAGCAAAATGTCCCCTACGTTCACATCCGGTGAGAGAACACACGTTAAGATGCTGCATCCAGGCAGAGCAAGGGAGAGCAACCACTACTGCTATCATTTTTAGTTCCCAAATACTACCGTCTGCAAAGTCAAAGGTCTCTGTCAACAAGACCTGCATCTCTGAACGGAGCCCTCCTAAGCCCGTGGTCGCTCAGCGGAGGCCAAGACACCAAGGGATGCTCTGGTCCTCCCTGCCGGAGAGGGGTCTAGGCTGGGCGGCGGACGGCCTCCCCTCCGGGCCCTGTGGCTAGCCTGCACCAGCGCTTCTAGCCTCCACGGGAGGCGACCAGACGGGGCAGCTGTGAAGGCCTGGTTCCAAGCCGGGGATCCGGAAGAGGGAGAGAGAAGGCTGCGCTCTTCCAGGACCCAGGGAAGCAGGGAACGCTGGCCCGTGCTCTTTGATCCCCTGCACCCAAATTCACCCACTCCCCTTTCAGGACTGAAATCACCCAACTGTCAGGACTCAAAGACCAAAGACCTCAGCTCTCCTCTCCCTCCTTTTCTCTTCTTCTCTGAGACAATTTTCCATAGCAGGGATGTGGGCCAAGGTGAGCAGAGCCCAAGGAAGGAAGCAGAGGAAGGGAATGGAGAAAGGAAAGAGTCTCCAATAGGAAATGTTTCTAGGAGCACGGCCCCACACGAGGTGGCTGGCCTGAAGGATGAAGGGGAGGTAAGGGTGCGGAGACCATCTCTTCGGTCGTCCTGAGGAGGCCCCCTCCCTGGATCCAGATCTCATCACCAGGTGGGGGGCTGTGGACTGGCCGCCCTTCTGGGTGGAAGAAACAGGATCTGGCTAAAGCCACACTCTTCCCTCTACGTTTGTCCTCCCTGCTCACAGTAAGGAGCACCAGACATTCCCAAGGCCCTGGCCCATAGACCACCACCGCTGCCAGGCCCTCAGAATCTGAAGAAGTCTGTTGCGAGTTGCCAGCGTGAGTCCCAGGCAGCCTTCAGGAAGAACCCTGTGAGGCGGCATCTGGAACCGATGGCAGACCACACAGGTGACTTAGCAGGCCTGACTCAGAAGCAGGACATGAACAGCAGGGAGGTGGAATACAGGACCCGGGGAGGAAAGAAAGAACCTTCTATCTAGCAGGCCCTTCAACCTGGGAACTCCAAACTCAGCCTGAGGCGTGTTGCCAGATTCACCCGGAAGACAGCCTCCACCCCAGAGGCCCAGCGGTGACTCAGGTAGGCAGGGCCCCTTCCCTAACACTGGGGGTTCCTACCAACAGTTTTGCCCAGCAAAGCTCACACTGTGGGGTTCTGCATTCAGGCCCGGCCTCAAGTGTCCTGAGACTTCCCCGGGGCTGGGAGGGGTGATAGGCAGGTACGCCCCGGCCAGAGGGAAAGTAAATCCAGGCACTGTGGGGAAAAAAAGGGTCCCTTGGGTGCCAGCCCAGCACACCTGCCCCAGATCCCAGTCTCCCCTCACTGGAACACCGGAACACACTCCCTGGGCCTCCACCTGTCACCTGCCCCCTCCTCTCACTCGGGGTGCGCCTGCTGACTCAACCTATGTGGCCTCTCCTCCTTTCCCAGCCAGTGCCTCTTTCCACGGATTTTCCTACCTGTGCTACCGCCTGGCTCCATTTAGCAATTCTTTAAAGATCCTGTGTCTGGGATGGGAGGGAGGAGAGAGGAAGGGGGCAATGCCACAGCAGAAAAGGGGAAAACATACCCGGCTGGAGAAAGGGACATGGACTACCAGCAACTTCCATTCAGCAGAGCCCACAGCAGAACCTGTCAGGCAGCGAGGGCAAAGTACAGAGGCCGGGAAGAGCCAGGCCCAGGGCGGGGGCTGCCGGCTCTGCCAGCCACCCTTACTCAGCCGAAGCAGGCGACACCTTCCACCACCTCCTCAGTGAAAAACAGTGAAGCAGCCAGGCCCCAGCGGCTCCTGCCTGGGAACCTGGACTGTGTCGCAACCGAAACCACCACTAGCAGAGAGAGACCCGGCTTGGCAAGGAGAGCAACAGGGACGAAAAGCCCCGCGGCTTCCCGCAGGCCAGGGCCTGGTGGCCAGAAAATGCATGGAGTCCCAGGACACAACACCGACACCGACACCCGGGGAGCAAGGTGGGAGGAAAGGGGGCAGACAGGCACGGGAGGGAAGGGAGACAGAGAGAGGGGCGGGTTTAGATCAACTTCCTTCTCCCTCCCCCTCCCCGGAAGTGGGCTGCCCCACCCTCCCCAAGGTGCTTTGCTGGGTAACAGCTGGGAGAGGGTGAGGAGGCTCCCTCCAGTCAGGGCTGTCATAAAGTCCTTATCTCACCTGCAGCAGGTGGGACCTGGGTAGGGGCTCCCACTAGCTGGGAGGAGTATGTGTGAATCAGGCCGGCTGACCCGCAGAGCAGCCTTGCCAAAGCCCAGTAAACCACCCATGGGAGAACAAGACGGGGGTTAAGCAGAAACCAGTCATGCAACAGTGGCAGACGGACCTCCTGCTTCACGAAAAGCAGTGTTTAACTTAGAAAACTGCATATTCCACTTACATGCAAAATATTCTGGACATAATTTCAGGGAGTTCAGGGACCCTGCGAAGCCCCTTTAGATGTCGATGAGTTTTAAACTAAAAACCTTTGTCACTGACTGAATAAGACATTTAATCCTAAATCTCGTTCCAAAGATGGGGAACCAACCAACTGTCCCTAAGTCCCTTCCGGCCCCGATTCTGGGAGTCCATCCCTAGGTTCCTACCCAGCCTCCAACAAGTCCCCCGCCAGCACACCCTCCAACAGCACTGCTTTAAGAACTCTGAGGGCCGGGGACAGCAGGGATGCTGGTCTTCACACCTTCCTACTACAGAGCTCTCCTGTCTGGGCATCTGCTAACTTGGGTTGACTGGAGCCCTCCCTTGTCTGAGTTCTGCATTCCGGTCACGCCTTCCTTCTGGCTCCCAGAACAACTTCGAATTCATCCCGTATCTCTAGGCTAGGACCTTTCCCACTAAGCAGCTCTTGAAAGATCTCCTGCCAGTAGGCCATAAAGCCCCCTAGGGAAGGGCAAAGCCTCCTCTGTGCCCTCGGAGCACCTGAGCACAGATCCCAGAAGGACCATGCCACTCAGTGTTTGCCTTACACAGAGGCCCAGATCAACACATTCGACGTTCCCGACACTATCTTCTACTGCCACATACTCCCTATGTCCTCCACACCCACATGTCGCATACTCACGTTAAAGATGAGAAATTAAAGCACAGAAGTTACGAGACTTGCCCAAGGTCCCACAGCCCCCCAGCACAGAGCTGGGACTGGAGCCCAGGCCTTTGGTGCCCAGGTCAGCACCCTGCTGTTCCTCACGGAACCTCTTTGCTGGCTTCCCCCAAAAGAAGTTAAGGAAGAGGAGAGGTGGGTCGGGGGGAGATACCCAGGGCAACAGGAATGCCAGTGTCCGGCTCAGACCAGTGCATAGGGCTGTTGCAAGGACATACCCATCGGGTCCCACAACACACCCTGCTCCTCTCACCCTTCTCCAAAGTGGGTCCCGATCTCAGTGCAAGGGCTTAGGGTTTATTCTGGACCCTGGGCTCAGGCTTGCCTGCGACCACCTGCCCCTTCACTCAGAGGTCAGAGTAGGATCAAACGGCTTTATTTTTCCAGTCCCTAGGGTTCTGCAATGCGACAGAGGACTGTTTCCTCAATCCTGTTGTTGGGAAGCAGTAAGGGGTTTTGTAAACTGAGGAAGTACCGAGCACTGACCTCAAACAGAGAGGCTGGGGAGAAATGGGTATGACTGAGCTGACAAGTCACGGGGCCGTGGCGAAGGGCTAGTTCTTTAACCCTTCCTCCTTCACCGCATCCAGAAACCTTCTCTGCACCCTTTAATCCTGAGCAACTGTCAATCTCAACTGCCAAGAGTCAAGAAACCCGAGGGGAATTGTGGGTAGGAGAGATCTCATAAGGCTGCAGGAAGCACTGAGCAGTGGAGAGGTCGGGTACCACCTCCCCACCCCCAAAATTAACTGTGATGGCTCCGCCCAGGGGGGAGCCTCACTTTCCCTTAATATCCTGGTGCAGGAGGGAGGTGGGGCTGTGTCGGAGTGTCCGATGGCTGCTCCCTCCTTCTAGCAGCGGCAGGTGTCCCCCCTGACAGAGGGGACCTGCAAAGCCAGCAAATGAAGCCCAAAGCCCAAAGCACGGTGGGTCACTGCCTGCTCGCTCTCTGAGCTGCAAGCCTCACCCTAGCACTGCAGCCTGAGCCCAGGGGGAGCAGCCTGTAGGACTCCAAGCAGCCACGGCAGGAGCGAGCACATGCCTGGGAGGACCAGCAGGCAAGAACCAACCAGAACGGATCCGGCACCTCCAGCTCGCACCAGGGCACGCATGGACGCCACGGTACAGTGCTCATCCCCCAAATCTCCTGCCTTCGAAGCCACTGGAAATGCCGGGCTCTTCCGCAAACAGGGCGGATTCTACGGAGCAGCCAGAGCTTTGCCAGCTTCCAGTCCCACTTCGTCCCTGAGAATCCGCTCGCTGGGGTCTGGTCTCTATCTCAATCCCCAGTTACTGTTGCTCCTTCAGTAAACCTTTGTTGCGGGCCGACCTCTGGAGCCGGGGCTAGCTACAAAGTTCAGAGAGATCTGGTTCCTGCCTTCCAGAAACAGAGGAGGGAACTGAGTGTTATATTAGACTCACCGCAGTATCTCTGCTCACTTGGTAAGGGAGGCAGGATAGCATGACAGAGCTCTGGAGGCTGAGGGGCCTGGGGTGGGAGGCTTGCCTTTGCTCCTTACTAGTTCACTGAGCACGACCAAGATTCCTTGACTTTGTTAGATCCCCGTTTCCTCACTGAGAACATGTGGACAGCAGCTGTCCCCACTTCACAAGATCGGCGTGAAGACAAAATGAAAAATGCACACCAGGGTGAACCGCAGGGCCCAGCGCGCCGGAAGTCTGGACGACGTTTCCTATGATCTTGTTTCTCTTTTGGATAGGAACCTGCTTCCCATCTCAAGGGGTCCTCTGAGCCCAGAAGAGCTACCATCTAAGAACTTGACCAAAAGCACCAGTGGAGTAAAGCTGGTATTGCTTCTGGAACATGGAGAAGTCCAATGTCCACCATGGCTGGGCTGTCAGGCAAAAAGGACCTTCTTTCCTAACCTAAAACCGCTCTCGCCAAGAGAATTGGGTGAATGAGAAGGCAGCCACGCCTCTGGCCTCTAAGTAGCCCAGAGGAGGAGGAAGGTGTGCCTGCTTTTCCCTTCCTCATGCGCTTCTTAACTCCTTCCTCCCAGAAGAGGCCCAAGAAACAGCCGACATACCAGTACCACATGGTGCCAAGGGCTGGGGGAAGCTCACACTGCCAGCCTCGCGCTCCACTCGGCGCCGCCCGTACCAGTGGGTTACTGTAACCATGGAGACCAACAAGTTCCTCCATATCACAGGAGAAGAGTCCGCCTGCCAGCAGCCCAGGGCTCTGGGGGAGGCAGAAGGCAGCCTGCAGCAGAAAGGTTTGGCTCACTCCACAGAGGATTGTGGGGGGCTGATGGGAGTCTAACCAGTGCAGCTGAGGTGCCTGGGCCTCCTTCTTCCTTCCTTTGTAGCTTACGTTTTTATTCAGCATTGTCTGGCTGTACACGGTGGAGCAAAGGGCTGGAGTCCCAGGTCTGCAGTGGGACCCCAGTTCCACCACTCTGGCTGCCGGGGAGGAAACGGCTTGGAAGTGTGGTACGAAGAGTCACACAGACCCACATGCACTAAAAGCAAGGCTCCTGCTCTCATGTAACATCTTCTTTTAAGGGATCCAGGTCAGTAAACACTCTTATCCCTAGTTTATCCCAAATCCTTTTGTTTGAGGAATTATCCAGACACCTTCTGAGCAGAGTGCGATCTGTCCCTTCTCTGGCTCTCACGGCACCCTGTCTGTACCCGTTCATCTCTTCTGACCCTGTGTCGCCACACCTTAGCCTCCTCGAGCTCTGAGAGGTCAGATGCGGTGTCTTGCTCACCCTCATATGCCCTTAGTGCCTAACACTCAGTACCTGCACCCGGCTGGCCCATGGTAAAATACTTGAGGAATAAAAATAATACAAGTTTTTGATCCTTACAGTCCCCCTCCTGGAAGGTGAGACAAGGGCAGAAGAAAGATCAAAACCTTTTGCCACAAGACCCCTTTCTCCTCTTTCAAGGTAGTTGTTGGTTCCCAGTCCGGCCTTCCCACAACACAGCGCTTTCGGGAGGGACCCAGGTCTGATTCACCGCCACAACAATGCCTCTACCACAGAGCAGGGGTTGGAAATCGGTACTGAATGCATAAATGGGTATGGAGGAATAAATAAGAAAACATGTAGGGTCATCTTAATGACAGTCTCTGGGCCCTGCATCAGTAACCCGCATCTCTGTCCTCTGCAGACACAGCTAAGTGGGCAGGAAGCCATAAGATCCCCTCGCCCAAGGAGGGAGGGCATCTAGAAAGCATTAGTTCCACGAACTAATTTCCTCAGGTGGTGACAAGGCCCTTGGTGCTCTCTCCTGACACAATGCTGGTGGCAAATGTCATCAAGAGGTGGACTGGAGACAGACTGAGAACACAGGCACAGCCAGGGATGGGGGGGCCACGCCCCACATTCCCGTCCCTGACCCCCCTCAAACAAGCCCAAGGCCCCTCCTTTCATCATGGCGGTGGGGGGCTCTGCACTTCCTGATGCCCAACAACCACTGGGCCTGACTTGAGGCGGCTCTCTGTCTCTCCACAGTCATCTCACACCTGCTTTGCTATCCAAAACCACTGTGTCTTGGTGGGACGGGCCATTCTAAGAGCTACTGATTTGGGGAAGTGACAGTGAATTACTTGTAGGAGACATTTATTCTCTGGCACACTGAGAGCTCGGCTTTCGTATTTCCTCCCTGAACTGATGTAATGACTGTAAGGCCCTGTCACCCCTGGAACACCAATAAAATTCACCCATACACACCTTCCTCCTGTCCTGCTGCAAAAATTGGCACTCCCACCCTGCCCCCCAGCCTGCCTCCTGTTACAGAAAAGCAAAGGAACTAAAAACGGCAGCTGGGGAGCTCAGTTGACTCACCCAGCATAATCATCTCCTCCCAGAATCTCCCATCTTCTCCTGGGGATTTTGCCAACACAAAGTAAAAAAGAAGCACGAGATCTTAAAAAAAAAAAACCAAAACACACACACACACACACACACACACACACACACACAAACAACCCCCCCACCCACAAAAAACCTCTCTCAGCGTTTATGCAACAGCCTCTCTACCTGAGTTCAGATTTAACCCCTTGTATTTGCCCCTTCCAAAGTGGTTTCCTTAGACCGACTTCACGCCGAGCAGCAGCTCCAGCTCCAGGCTGGGAAATAGGCCTTCTGGGTCCTATCCAGTTCCAGATCCGCACTGGAAGGTGCTGAATAAGACATGTGCCTCCTTCCACTGCACCTTCCTCTGGAAGTGGAAAAAAGACTGTCTCCCTACTCCTCCAGCCTCAAAGTGGGTGCTGGAGGAGAAGGAAATATCGGGAAAAACACTGGGACAGCACTTGCCTCAGGAGTCCCCACGGCCAGAGGTTGGAGCTCGAGCTGGGGAATAAGGAAGAGAAACCACCTAAGGTCATCACTGCCATGTCACCTCAGGATGGTCCCCACCTGGTGGGGCTGTAGTGAGGCTGCTCTGCTTTCGTGACCATTAAAAATCCAAATGGCTGTGCTCGGCCTCAGCAAACCCCCAAGGGGCTGCTCCGCTCAAGGCGGAAGCGTCCTCTTCCTCCTATAGCCTAAGCCGGGTAGGTGACAGCACCTGAGTGGTGGGACTGGTCAGGGAGGGGGAGTGGGGGCTGTTTCCAGCGCCTCCTGACAAAGAGCCCAATCAGCTAAAATTGAGAATTTGGTCTCCCCAATCCCTTAGAGCGATCGTGGGAGTGAGTGTAGCTCTCAGACGACCTTTCTAGGTATGAAGTGGTACCTCTGTATGTTTGTTTTTTTTTTTAAAGTAGGGATGATTTTAAGATTTATTTATTTATTTATTTGACAGAGATCACAAATAGGCAGAGAGGCAGGCAGAGAGAGAGAGGAGGAAGCAGGCTCCCTGCCAAGCAGAGAGCCCAATGTGGGGCTCGATCCCAGAACCCTGGGATCATGACCCAAACCGAAGGCAGAGGCTTTAACCCACTGAGCCACCCAGGAGCCCCTGTATGTTTCTGTTTGTCTTTGTCATTTGGCATACAGAAGGCCAACTTACTTTTGGTAAGAGATGCTAGGACTACAGACTAATGAGAACACTTAAACAAAGCATATACAAATAGGCTGGGGCACATTGGTCAAGAAATCCTCAACTTCCCAAGAGTTCCATTCAGAGAAGAACAAATGGTGACTGTCTCAGGTCAGCTCTCGAGGGCCCGCCATTGAACTTGAAGTGGTATGTCAACCGTACTGAAGATTTAAACCACAGCCCAGAACGGGAAAGCTAACTCAAGAGTTCTGCCTTGGGCCCTAGGAACATGTCTTTGCTCCCTAAGCAGCATGGGTAGCAGTAACTGAGTCTCTACAGCCTTCCAACATTGGTTGAGGGCTTAGAACAAAAGGACCTGAGTTGGGGGACAGGGCTTCAAAGCACTTGGGGTGTTCGGGTAGGAGGCAGGGTCCGAGGAGAAATGAACCCAGGCAGAGGTGAGAAATGAGGCTGGAGTTTCGAAAGGAATTTTGAGTAGGTACTGCCTTCCAGGAAAGAAGGGCTAATCATGGAAGACCTCTCTGGCTTTCTCTCTTCCAGCTAGAGAGAGAAGAAAAGGGAGCCTGGGACTGTCCCCTGACGTATCAGGGGCATATGCTCCTTAGAATGGTCTCCCTGCTTGGCACCTGAAGCCTGGGATGTGCTTCCTATCTACCTCACTGGGCCCAATGTGGCCTCAACCCTGGACTGAGGACGGAGACTTGTTGGACCCTGTTACTAAGTGGCCACGACGTGGGCAGGTGCCTTTGCTAGCTGGCCAGATATCTGGAAGACGGCTCATTCATTAGAAGTTAGGTGGGAGGGGCACCTGGGTGGCTCAGTGGGTTAAGCCGCTGCCTTTGGCTCAGGTCATGATCTCGGGGTCCTGGGATCGAGTCCCGCATCGGGCTCTCTGCTCAGCGGGGAAGCCTGCTTCTCTCTCTCTCTCTCTCTCTGCCTGCCTCTCTGTCTACTTGTGATCTCTCTCTGTGGAATAAATAAATAAAAATCTTAAAAAAAAAAAAAAAAAAAAAGAAGTTAGGTGGGAAAGACTGGAAAGCTTCTCAGTGAGACTGTGTATATGTCAGCTTCTGCTTGTAGGCCTCGGTGTCCCCTAAAGCCAAACCCTGGTCATTTTCTGGTGGCAATGGCCACTCTACTCAGGGCGTCCTAGTTGTTCGTGCAGTTGACCTAGGGAGAAGAAGGGATGGTACATGAGAAGACAGCCATTATCCATTAGAAGTGCTTTCTTAACAAGCACTTTTAATAGTTAATTCATCTTTTCAAAGAAAGTCCTAGGAAGAGAGTCTGTCTTTTTTTTTTTTTTAAGATTTATTTATTTGAGAGAGCACAAGTGGGAGAAGCAGAGGGAGGGGCAATCTCACGCAGGCTCCACACTGAGCGCAGAGCCCAACTAGGGGCTTGATCTCAGGACCCTGAGATCTCGACATGAGCCAAAACCAAGAGTCACACACTCAACCGACTTAGCCACCCAGGTGTCCCTGTGAGTCGGAGTTTTCTGACCTCTGAAATGGACCTGGGAGCAGGGCTCTTTGGTACAGACTGGCTCAGTGCTAGTGGAAGCCCTCTGGAACGACAACACCGTCTGACAGGGGAGCTGGGGAAGGAGGGGGCCCCTGTTGGGCACTGTTAAAGGCACTATTACGCAGGCTGCAGACAGCAGAATGCTGGTTATTTTGAAGGAGGCAAGCAGCCTAGTCTCTAGCTCATCACCTCCGAATTCACCTAGAGAGTGCAAGGAGAAGGGGCGCCTACAGAGGCAAACAGACCCTCCCCAACACATCCCAAAGGGCAGCTCTAGTTACCAACAGGCTTGGTGGCTTAAATATCTGAAGACTGAGAGAAAAAAACCCACCCAGGATAACTCTGATCAGAAGAATCTAGCTGGGTCGCAGGAGGCCACTACTACCCATTGTACTGTTCTACCCAGTCCAAGCAACCACCACAAAAACCCCAGAGGCACAGAAGGAACTAAGATCCCTGAGGTGCATCTTTTCAAACTGGCCTGGGAGAGTTCCGGAGATGAAGACCAGGTTCTGCTCATCTCTTGGCACAGCTTGGACTTGGACTTGGGTTTCTGGTAGAGCCAGCAAAGGCTCCAGCGGCTCAACTGTTTTATCCCTTCCAGAAAAGGCCACTCTACCCTGCCCTGATTGAAAACATATTAAACTTACACATCCTACCCTAGGAAAATCCAGAGTGCACCCCACAGCTCCCATGATACACCATGTCAGCAATATTTTCTAGATATACGGCCCTGGAAGCTTGCAAATCAACAGTCACAACGGGACATGTGCCTAGTCATTAAGAAACGGACACACACAGCTCACACACCGTGTGGCTAGTCCCTGGCGCGTCCTGAAGAGTACTGCCTCTTCAGTTGTGAGACGGGGAAGCTGGCGTGCGGGCAGCGGGGGGAGGGTGGTGATGGAAACTGAGCGGCACTCCGAGCTCCGGGGCGGCTCCGGCTCTGACACTCAGCAGCCTTGCTCGGCAGCCGGGCTCCCGCAGCTCCGCAGCTCCGCAGCCACCAGCTGTCCGTCACACAACACAACAAGATCACTGTTTGGGAAGATGGGATTTTTGGTGTTAGGTTTTGTATTCATGAACTAGCAGGCATCTGTCTCAGGGGCAGTTTCCCGAAACAGCTGCAGGTCCTGGGCCCCGAAGCCAGGATTTGAGATAGAGGAGAAAGAGAAATGAGACACCAGAAGTAGGAATTCAGGAAGAGTAAAAGCAGGAGGAATGAAACTGCCTTCCTTCTCACCCCTGTCCCACAGGAGCGGACTTTCCCCGCCTAGTCCCCACTAAGGAGTCACATATACCCACACTTAACAGCAGTCCGTGTTTATTCATGGGAGATATTCTCCAGGACCCCCTCAGCGGATGTCTGAAGCCACAGATGGTACCAAATCCCATATACGGCCGACCCATAAGCAACACGGGTTTGAACTGTGCGGATCCACTTATACACGGATTTTTTTCCATACAGAACAGTACTGTAGATGCATTTTCTCTTCCTTGTGACTTTCTTAGTAACATTTTCTTTTCTCCAGCTTATTTTAAGACTACAGTATGTAACACACATAACATACAAAATTCGGGTTAATCAACTGTTCGCGCGATCGGTAAGGTCAACAGCAGGCTACGGGTAGTTAAGTTTGGGGGAGTCAAAAGTTATACGCGTATTTTCGACTGTGTGGGGCTCGGCACCTTGAACCCCTATGTTGTTGAGGATCGACTATATACTACGTATCTTCCTATAGATGCATACCAGTGACAAAGTCTGATTATAAATTAGGTACAGTAAGAGACTGACAACAAAAACTAATAATAAAATGGAACGGGGCGCCTGGGTGGCTCAGTGGGTTAAAGCCTCTGCCTTCGGCTCGGGTCATGATCCCAGGGTCCTGGGATCAAGCCCTACATCGGGCTCTCTGCTCAGCAGGGAGTCTGCTTCCTCCTCTCTCTCTGTCTGCCTCTCTGCCTACTTGTGATCTCTGTCAAATAAATAAATAAAATATTTTAAAAAATAATAATAATAAAATGGAACAATTTTAACAGTATGCCATAATAAAAGCTATGTCAATGTGCTCTCTCAAGTGCTCGCTTCGGCAGCACATATACTAAAATGTGCTCTCTCAAAATATCTTCCTGTACTGTATTCCCCCTTCTCGTCAGGATGGGAGAGGACACCATGCCTGCGTGCTGAGATGAAGCGACGTGAGGGACGCAGCATCAGGCGACTACTGACCTTCCGACGCTACGTCAGAAAGAGGACCATCTGCTTCTGGACTGCGGGTGACTGCAGAAAGTGACACTGGGTAAGAGGGGACCACGGTACCGTCCTTGGCAGACCCAGGCTTCCTCCTGGTGTCTCCACCTCTTCACCCTGACAGCTCTGCCACGTCAAGTGACCGTGGTATCTAAAACTGATGCTGGTTACCCCGTGAAGAGATAACCAGGGTCATGTGAGCTGGCCGGACACGTTCTGCTGCACTTGTTTATAGGCAAGAGGATTAAAACAACCTGTCAGGGGAGGGAAGGGGGCAAACCCTGTACACAGGGCAAGCACTGGCAACACGGCCCAGAGGCCTCCTGTCAAGAAATCTTTTGCTCAAATATAAAGCAGAAATCTCCAAACACCAAACCAGCTAACTACGCCAAATGCACTTATGATCCCGCGACCTTGAGGCACTGCTCAATTCTTTCAATGTTCTTTGTATGAAAGGTTAATGTTAGGGTGTTTTTGGGGTGGGGGGAGACTAGGGGCAACACAGTCCCCCACAAAGAGCCCCAAACTAAATTCATACCCAAGCAAAACCTTTCTGGCCCTCCAAGAAATGTCTAAGGTGTAGGGTTTACGCAGGGAGGTTTACACAGGGTTTACGTAGGTTTATGTAGGGTTTACGTAGGGAGGGTCCGAGGGGGTCTTTGGATGAAGCAAGCACTCCGTTCTCAGAGGTCTACAGGCCAACGGGAAGTCAAACTACCCAAACAGAACTTCCTAAACCGCTTCTTGCCTCCTCAAAGCCAGAACAGGGAGGCAATCAGGGACAGCTCCAGGGCGGAGGGGCTCAGGTGGCAGGGAGTCTGGGGACCATTTGAGGATCATCCTCTCTAACCAGCAAGTCAAGCTGACGATGGCAGCACTGGTCACAAGACATAGGGAGGAGGAGGGGAGAGAAGTCAGCCCTGGAGTCCGTGGCTCCAGGCAGCCTAAGCTCTTAAGAGCGAAGTTGCAGAGAAGCTGGCCCCTGGCTCTGCGAAATGAGATTCTCCCCCCCTTGTTCCACTGCAAAGTCATTTGTCACAGCCCCTAAGTAACCAACCCGCCCCTCTCCGCAAGCCTGGGCCACTCTGGTCCAGTCACTGCCCCAGGCGCATGAGCCTTGGTGGCAAGAAGGTGCTTCCACTTGGGTGTTCCCTGGCTGGCTGGAAAGGTGGGCCGAAGAGGGCAGGTCAAACACCTGCTGGCAACCTGCGCTTCCTCCCTCAATTTCCCCTTCTAGCAAAGGGGAGCAGCTACCACTTCCCTAACCCTCTACTCAGTCTAGCTGAGACCAGGGAAGATAGACCCCTACTATGAAAACAGAGGGTAGCAGCCCGGCTTAGGAACTAGAGAGCCTGGCTTAGGGAAAAGAGGGGTACCACACTGCAAGGGATTCCAAGAATAACCTCCCCAAACCACCCACCGAGCTCTTTCGAAGAGCAGGGCTGTTTGGGGGTGCCTCCACTTCCCCATGCCTCAGAGAAGTGGGGGGCCTTGGGCAGACACACACCTGGCTGGGTCACCATCTCCTCTAAGGAGCCCTGGTCTCCCTGACAGCACGTGCGTCCACACCTGCCACACAGAACCAGCTCGAGACGGGAATGTGCTCCGGCGCGCACATACTCACGCGTGCATTCATCTTCCTCCAGAGAGCTGCTGTCATGCGGGGCAGTGAGGCGGGCTGAGTCCCCGCTTGGAGACTCTGAGCCGGTCACTCCAGTTTGCTTGGCAGTTTTGGGGGTGGGACGGGGCGGGAGGAGGGAGGAAGGGGAGGAGGGGGATAAGGGGGGGAGCAGGAGGAGGAGGAGGAGGAGGAGGAAGGGAGATTATGATTCTCTATTTTCAAGCTCCGCCCCTAAAACCAGGGAGGGCAGCTGAGTTCCCGTTGTGGACGCGCTCCAATCTCTGGGCCCTACAGAGCCAACCAGCCGCAGAAGGAACTCTGGGGAACGCACACATCAAACACACTGGGCGAAGCAGGGGAAACCAACACGGGTAGAAGTGAGCTGGTCCCCTGCCAAGAACTCTGAATGGTACTCCTATCAGAACTAGAACATAAGAGGAGGTGGGCAGGTTTACGGTCCCTGGGGAAAGGCAGGAGGGGAAACAGTAAAAGCCAGGCGAGCACAGGAACAAAACTCACTCCCTGGCAGGGGAGGGGACAGCCCAGCCATGTGCAGGGCAGCATCAGTACGCAGTCTGAACCGGAACACGGTCTCATGATGCCTTCCTTTTTTTTTTTTTTTTTTAAGAAGATTTTATTTATTTATTTGACAGAGATCACAAGTAGGCAGAGAGGCAGGCAGAGACAGAGAGAGGGAAGCTGACTCCCTGCCGAGCCGAGAGCCTGATGCGGGACTCGATCCCAGGACCCCGAGATCATGACCTGAGCCGAAGGCAGCAGCTCAACCCACCGAGCCACCCAGGTGCCCCCATGACGCCTTTCTGAGGGGGACAGTCCATGCTCTAACCTTGGGTCACTCTTCACACGCTTTGGCAGCTGTGCCCTGAACCCTGCAGTCTGGAGTGTGGTCACCTCTCCAGCCTTGGAAGTTAAGGTCTGCCACTCAAGCAGCTGAGGACAGGCCAGCAGGGGGACTCTCACTGCCTGTGTTGCGCAAGCAACTCTGTGACCAAGGGCAAAGCAGAAACCACGGATGACGGCCCCTCCCATGGGGAGGAGAGAACGCCTCCTTCGCCAGAGCAGAGCCCAAGGCTGCCACAGAGAGGTGCTGTTGAGCGACAGAACTGTCTGTCCGGAGTGGCAGGAGGGACAGCCACCAGGTCCCTTCCTCTTTCTCACCCAATGCTACCAGCGGCTTCCACAGGCTGCCTTTGAAAAGCCGGCCAGGACCTCAGGTGGCAGCAGTGGCTTGGGAGTCACTCCTCTATGAGAAGAGAGAAATCGGTTCTGAAGCGTCCTTAGCCAGCCTGCCTCACAGCTAAAACCACGGTCCCCTGACCTGGACGGTAGCCTCCGCTTCCTCTCCACCCAAACCAGCAGGTTAAAAAAACAGTCCCGCCCCTCACTCTGCAACATGGGGTGGGGGGGGGCACCGACAGTCATGTCAGCAGGGCGCTGGGCACTGGCAAGAGGAAGTGACAGCTTCACAGGCTCAGTGCTCCTCCAACGCATTTATGTATCTGTGTGCACGTGTGTATGTGTGTGTGTAAATGTCTATGTACAGATATATATGTATACAGATCCATAAAATACCAACGCAATCCATAAAATGGATTTTCAGTCCAGACCCACATGGCTTCTGGATTCTTCCTTCAGCTGCATAATGAGCTGGCTGGTTCCCTTTCCCTGCCTGCAGCTCCAGCCTGGCCCCCGTCCCTTCCTAGAGTCTCACTCTGGGCTCCAGACAACTGTTTTCCAATGTAGAATGTTCTCTCCGACCTCCAGGCCTTTGCTACTGCCTCCCACTGCCTAGAACACTTCCCCTCCACCATTCACTCCCTTTCTCCTTCCCGGTTAGCCTCGGCTCAGACATCGCTTCCAGGAAGCTTTCCCTGCTCCATCCCTCTGACTTCACAAGGTCCCTGATACACATCACTTCAAGCCTCTTGAACAAGGACTTTGTGGCTCGCTGAAGGGCCTACATCACAACTCTTGGTGGCTGCCTTGTTCAAGACTGAGAGCAGCCTGAGGGAAATTTCCAGAACTTGGGTCATCTCTGTGTCCTCAGTGCCTAGGTACAGTATCCGGCACCTAGCAGGCTCTCAAGTGCCTTCCTAATTCACGAGGGAAAGTCAGGGTCAGGGTCTTCCTGCTTCTCCCAGAGTCTCCTCACCTGACAGCTCTCAGCACAACTCTGCGTCACGTGAGCCCTCCAACCAGGGTCAGGGCTAGAACGCTGGTGCCCGTTGCTCTCAATCCATTCCCCAAGGCCTTCTGGCACCTCTATGGATGGAGTGTCTGGCAGGATTTCAGAATGCATATCCGGTGTGTGGAGCTGGGGCCTGCTGCCCTTCCACTTGTCCTTTCCCAGCCTCCCTTCTGCCATGAGGTCTGTGGGTCAGCGCCTATGCAGGCCTCCTAAGCAGCAGGACTGCCTCTGAAGTGGAAGTGAAGGGGGATATAGTGCCAAGGTCCCTGAGAAAGATAGAGTGATTCTAGACCTGGTCCCATTCAAACAAGTTCTATGACCTTGAGCAAGCCATTCACCCTCTTGGGCCCTGTGTCTCCCCACCTATAAAATGAAGGTCTGTCCTGTATGGGCATGAGGGTTTTCGGGGCCTCTGTGCTCATAAGCCTTCCAGGCTGCCCCTGAGACGGCAGCAGGAAGTGGGCATCGTCTATACATCCTGAAGACCACATCCTGACCTTGGCTTACATAGGGTCAACCTGCCTGAAAGTCTGGTTCCATACATAATATGCCTTGGACACCAGGCTCACACATCGGAATATCTCCTCTGCCAAGGGCTGGAAAAATTAAAGTTTACTCAGGTGACTACCCCAGACTTAGAAACATTACAACCCTGAACTCAGGGTGCCCTAGGGAAGGATCCTCTCCCTCCCTAGACTTCATTTAGGCACAATTTATAAGCTCCTCAAGCCTCCCAGCCTCTCTGCCTACCATGAGCATGGCTCTAAGGCACAAGGGACAGTTACGGGGACAGAGAGTCTATTTCCAGCAGGCCCCAGGGCTCTGCACACTAAGCGTCAGCCACAGCCAGGAGGGGCTCCTCAGCACATGTGAGTACTGGCACACCCCGTAACCAAGCCCACCGGCAGCAGGACTCCCCAGCAGCCTCGCTCCTTGGGGAGCTCCTGAGTCTGGAGTTGCCCACCTGACTGCCCTGGGCAGGTGACCCACGAGGACAGACTGGCTTGGCAGAGCCCCAAGCAGCAGTTTCAGTCTCCCTGCCCCGTGCCAGGGGAGGGGGGAAGGTGGGTCCCAGCAGACCAGTCCAACAGGTCCTTTTGCCACCACTCTAACACAGCTAGTGCCTTCTGCACCAGTTCAAAAGCAGGAGATTCAAAAGTCCGGTGGAGCTTTCACACCCTGAGTCACAAGGACCAGGGAATCGAGAAGAAAGGAGAAAATGGTCATCCTCTCATTCCTGCCCACCCACAACAGTCCTGGAAAACATGGTCCCTGATCTCATAGTTCTTGGGTCAATTCAGAAAAGCAACTCATCATCCCCCGAGATGCTCAAAGAAAAATCTGGGTTCTCATCATCACCAGGCCCTGAGGTAGTGTGAAATTAGTTCTTCCTGTGCCATGCTCCTGAGCTTTTCGCCCACTATAAATAACTCCAGTTTCTGATACAGACCACATGATCTCGCCACCTCTGGACAAAATCCCCAACACTCAGTGTGCCTCTGTTCACCCATCCAAGAGAGAGAAGGATGAGGCCAACCGAACCACAAGCAACAATGTAGCCAGAGATGCTGTGTGTCAGAGGCAAGAAGAGAACTCAGCAAAAGGAGGAGGGCTTGCTTTCCGGCTCCAGTCCCTACTGCAGGAAGCCAGACCAGGCTTCCTCAGCAGTGTGTGTTCTCCGCCTAGGGTTTCCTCTCTGGGTTCTTTTTTTTTTTTTTTTTTTTTAAAGATTTTATTTATTTATTTGACAGACAGAGATCGCAAGTAGGCAGAGAGGCAGGCAGAGAGAGAGAGGGAGAAGCAGACTCCCTGCTGAGCGGAGAGCCCGATGCGGGGCTCGATCCCAGGACCCTGGGATCATGACCTGAGCTGAAGGCAGAGGCTTTAACCCACTGAGCCACCCAGGCGCCCCTCCTCTCTGGGTTCTTAACAGAACCCATTAAGAACGTTAACCTTTCTCCTTACCCTCTCATCCTGAAAAAGTTGTCTCTTTAGTCATCACTACACCTGTTAAAAGACACAAATTAAGACTTGTATGTCCAAAAACTGGATGGAGAGGTGTCTGATTTACAAATCAATATGGACACACTCCCTCAAGGCTGGCTATCAGTAAAGAATGCCTATTTCATAATTTTTCTGACTTTTTATTTCACGAATAATTGAGACATGCCCATGCATGAAGCACTCCAAAGGACTCCGGGGAAGGAAGGGATACAGAAAAAGATAAAAACAGCCCAGACTTCAAAAGAGCTGATTATCTAGCAGGAGAGATAAATAAGCACAAATCACACAGCCCAATGTGGGACCAAATTCAGGAACTAGAGTTAACAGTCCACTTATTCCCCCCTATTTACGTCTATGGCCTTTGTTCTTTTTCAGAAGAAACATGGGTGAAAAGATCTGAAAGTCGCAGGTCCCACTTTTACCTAGGACCACAGAGTTTTGCCAGGATCTGCATAAACCCTGGGCCTTCAGCGAATGGGAATGCCCGCCCACTGAGTCAACAGTGTTGAGTCGTGGATGACAGCCCTAGAGGAAGCCAATCCAGGGAGAACCACTGAAGAGTCAAGCACTGAGCCTTCCTGGTCTCCTCCCCATCTGGAAACTAGGGACAGGTCCAACAGACAAGCAAAGATGGGAAAGAGCTTAAACACAAAGTCAGAACAGGTACGCAGGTCGCGGAAATGAAGTCAGAGTAAACAAAGAGAACAAAACTTCTTGGGGAAGTTTGCAAGGGATTCTTAAAGCTCCGCATCTGGAACCCCCACCACAGTGCTGACCCTGCAGAGGGAGCCACATTTATATATTTTTCCTTTTATGTCCCAACTGATGGTTATCAAGCCCCATCATCCCCCTTTAACTCCCACTCAATCAGTGCCAGGGCTCAGTGCACACTGATCCCAGTTTTTAAACAGGACCCTTACCTATCGGGCTACCAGCAGTGGCAAAGCTCTTCTGGAAGGTAGTAGGGAGGAACAAATACTCGTTCCTGAAAGTACCTGGAAAGAAATAAAATTCCCTAGACAAACAGAGAAGATTCTATGCCATTAAAAAAAAAAAAAAAAAGAAAGAAAAAAGTCATTTTAGGACCTGAGGATAAAGATCAAGGCCCATGTTCTCTTCCACTGTGGAGGAAAACAATTCTGAAGCCAGTTCTAACTTAAAAATGGGAAAAGCTGGTAAGAGGCTTGGTCCAGATCACCTCAAAAGAAAATCACTTCCTGAAATTAAAATTAAAATTAAAAAAAAAAAAAAAAAAAAAAAAGGAGGTGAGGGGGAATGGGAATTGGATTTGTTTAAAACCTTTCCTATACAGTAGGTAGGTAGCAGATTAGCTATACAAGACCCTTCTGGAACGGTTTACTGGGAAAAGGGTTATAATGCGGGCATCCTGGAGGCAAAGCCGGGAGCTCAGCACCTACACACGTATTACTGAGAAAATCCTCACACCACCGTCAGGACTAGGGGGCGCCGCCGGGGTCTGACGTGTGTCACTGGGGTGGGTTAAGAGCACAGGTCTGGCAGCTTGCCCTGGTAGCTGTTTCACAAGCAGTTTCTGTGGTTTCAAGAAAGGCAGGGTGTTTGCTTTTAAACACTATCTTAAAAATACACTTCAGAATAGAGTCCAGCCATTCCAAGACAGGAGAGAACGAACAGCAAACCAAATAAAGGAATCTGGTTCTACCAGACAGAGAGGGAGCACACAGAGCGGCAGGGAGGGGAAAGACACATTCACCGCGCGCACCAGGACGGCAGGGGAGCCGACGACGTAGTGCATGCCGCCAAGCTAGGAAAGGAGGACACTGAAGTGGCACTAAAGACAGGAGATTCACCCCCTACTCAGCTCTTCAGCCCTCCAAAATAAACTTACCTGGCTCAAATCTATTTGTTTATTTAGAAACGAAATAAAGCAAAACCACCCCAACAGTTCCGCATCAATGCAAAGGACTGTGGTCTAATCAATTAGCAGCCACACCTCTCCGCCAGCGCCATGTGGTAATTAAGGTAGAGATTCTGCTCCCCGGGAATACAAGTATAGAAGGGCCGAGCCCCTATGGGCCTAACCCATTATGACAGCCTTTTTATTAGCAAGAAAACACTGCCCTGCACTCTCCAAGGAAGCGGTGGCCTGCGTCACTAAAACACTTGCGTGCGAACAGCGGCTACCTCCGCTAGGAGGTAAAAGTGAGCTGGAGGTGGGTGTAGGGAGGAGCGACCCCTCTCCAGGCGGCCCACAGGCTGTGCTTCTCCAGGTAACGTACCTGGACCTTGGTTTCACCCGGTAACAAAAAGACGGGTTCTACAGTAATTTAGAAATGGCACATAACCGTGATCTTGGAAAAGCGAAATCGGGTTTGAACGCCAAGTACGACTCTTCCTCTGCAAGGGCAACGAGAGGGGCACAGGTGGGTAAATGAGGCTTGAAATAAGGAGAGCAGCTCACCACTTCACTCTCGCTCCATGCGGGCATCTGACAATAGCCTTACAATTGTAGAACTTTGCTAATAAAACTCCAAATGCCGAACGGGATCAAGGAAAGGGCACTATTGCGCAGGCAAGACAAGCAAGTAAATCCAATCATAAACTCCTAAACTCAAGTTAATTAAAATTCCATAGAGGGGCACAGAACAAGGAGTCTAAGACACAACAGCAGAGGTCTGGGAGAGCCGTAAGCATGGCTGTGGGGGGCCGGCTTCGGGAGAGAGCGGGGAACCAAAAGAAAGACTGAACAAAAGCAAACAGGAAGTAGTGGCACATAAAACAAGCTACGGGAGAGAGAGGCCCAGCAGGAAGGCCAGAGCTCAGCTCCCAGGACTGAGCTGGCAAGAACGGAATGCACACAGTGGCCTGGCACTACCAGCTGCGGTGCTCAGCGCCCTTGGCAGTCACGGCCAAAAGCGAGCAGCTCTGGGCCTCTGTGTAAGTGGCACGTAGAGGGTTGTAAAGGGAGAACGTTATTTTTGTGATAGAACATACAGTTAAGATCCACACACAAAAGCTTTTTTTTTTTCCTTTTTGGGGGGAAGGGAGGTGTGGGGGAGTGCCTACAAAAAGAGTTCTAGAATCCCAACAATTCACGGGCACTACAGGGTTCGGACAGTCAAATCTAGGAATCTAAGCGGTCCCGTGCTATGAGGTACTTACTGCTGGTTACCAATTTTAGGTCTCGGGACTCTGGCTTTTTTGAAATGGTCCTTGAAAATCCAGAAGATGAGAAGACACAGAGAGGACAATCAGAAGCCAGGATTAAATAACAAAGTTTTAAAAAAGTTTCCCATAGCTCTTATATGGAGCGGTCAAGACCACAGAGGTAAGCCCAGAGAGCCGCATCTCACCCTTGGGCCACAAAGAACAGAAACAATCTGGGGCCGAGGAGGCCATGACCACTCAGAAGCCAACCTGGGAGACAGGTTTTACTCCCCACGGACTAGAAGCAAATCCTAAGGGATCTACCTACCTCCTACTGCATGGGCACAACTGAAGCAGAACCAAAGGGTTCACCACAGTCAAGAAAGTTTTGCTCTGACACCGACACACACTGGACCGCTCAGGTTTGTAACCTTAAGCAAGCTACTCAACATTTCTGGACCTCTCATTTCTTCATCTGTAAAACAGGAGGACCTACCATCTCACAAAGATTAAATGAGTTAATCAATGTAAGACAGGTAAACAAGTGTCTGGGACAGGCTAAGTGTTCAATCCGTATTGGCTATTATGATGTCTATAGCTAAAGCCAGTGGCCTCAGCGCAAACTATGCCCTGTGAGCGAGGATGGGCAGGGGTAGTCAACCCTTCAAGCCCTCAACTGGTTGGTCCCTTCTAGAGCTCCCTAACCATATGGAAAAGTAATGTACTAGAGGGCCATCCAGGAGGCACCGTTACTGAGTCTGGCTTAGCTAACAGAATGAACAAATCTCCTTTGATAGCAAAAGTCTATCTTCCGTACTGACCAGCGGCCGAAGAGAGAGAGAAAAGCACATCAAATTCAATTCTGGAATTGAAGTGAAAGCCACATGTGAATCTGAAAAGAAGTAAGCTTTGTGTAAAAAGCAGAGGATTATGGGACTGCTGAGTGATGGGAAATGGAGCTATAATCCTGCAAGTCCATATGTAGACTCAAACTGATATAAGTTTAGCACTTGATTAAACACTGTTTTTTAGTGACCCGATGAGAAGTAATTCTGAGCAAATGGGATGAATTTTAAAAGATCTGCTTCAAGCTGGTACAAGTGACTATTAGAGGAGACCCCAAGGTCTACTCCTAGCTGCCCTAAGGGAAGCCTTCCAAAGTCAGGGGGGTCATGGGAATTGGAGAATGAGTACGAGCCAAAGAACAAGGCGGAGAATGCTAAAATACTTCTGAAACTTTGTTATCTACTGCTGTTTTACCTGTCCCTTAAAGACTCATCAAGCAAAGATAGTTCACACCGTTACCAAATCTGCTTACCTCTTACGGTAAGAAATAAAGAGTTTCTCCATCAAGTGTGGGATTTGGCGGGCATGTTTCATTCAGAAACAGGGCCACCAAAGAGTTAAGCATGTTAGAAATAGGAACAAAGTGTGTGGGCTCCGCAGCGGCCCAGGAAACAGACTGCTGGGGCCGTAGTGAGCGACTGGAGCCCACTGGCCTTCAGCTATTATGGGCACCAAGGTTCTTCAAGGATAGAAGCTAAGCAAGCTTTGCAGTTTTCAAATTTGGAATTGACCAATAGCCAACGCAGAAGCTTAAAAAAAAATTCTGTCATGATGAAATCCAAGTAAGCCAAATGATCCTTTTAATGGGGGGGGGGGGGGAAGGCCAATGCTCCGTATTAGGAGGAGGAAAAGAGCCAACTTTGGTCAAAGTCCCTCGGGGCACTAAGAACCAGCTTCCTCAGCTAGAATGACTGCAAACCCAGGCAGCGAGGACCTTCCAGCAGCCCAGCCAGCACTCAGGGAATTGCAAAACAAAGGCTCAGTGTGAGGTCATATCAAGTAGCCAACCAATGGAGGACAGGGATGATCAACCCCATGCTTGTCTACAAAAGATATTCTCACACTTCTGTCTAGAAACCCTTTACACTCTCTTTACACTCTTAATTACCAAGGACCTCAAAGAGCTTTTGTTTTTCTGAGTTATAACAACTGTATTATAATTAAAACTGAGAAGATGCTACACTATTAATTCATTTAAAATATTACTAAGCTCACTACAACTACATGTCCCAATAATTAGATTTTCTAACATAAACTCAAGACATGTCATCAGAGTAAAACCCGCGTTCACATTTTTTTTTTTTAAAAGATTTACGTATTTGAGAGCGTGCATACACACAAGGGTGTGGGGGGGAGGAGCAGAGGGAGGAGGAGAGACTCTCAAGGAGGCTCCCTGCTGAGTAGGTGGGGCTCAATCTCCTGAGATCAGGAACTGAGCCAAACCAAGACTGAAGTAACTGAGCCACCCAGGCACCTCCGGAGTTAACTTTTAAAATGGAATTAAAGAGCACCTGGGAGGCTCAGGTCATGATCTCAGGGTCCTAGGATCGAGCCCCACATGGGGCTCTCTGCTTGGCAGGGAGCCTGCCTCCCCCTCTCTCTGCCTACTTGTGATTTCTGTTAATAAATAAATAAATTAAAATCTTTAAAAAATAAAATAAAATGGAATTAAAGCTACAACATGGGGCACCTGGGTGGCTCAGTGGGTTAAAGCCTCTGCCTTCGGCTCAGGTCATGATTCCAGGGTCCTGGGATCGAGCCCCGCATAGGGCGCTCTGCTCAGCAGGGAGCCTGCTTCCTCCGTCTCTCTCTGCCTGCCTCTCTGCCTACTTGTGATCTCTGTCAAATAAATAAAATCTTAAAAAAAAAAAAAAAAAAAGCTACAACATGCATGAACCTTGAAAACATTATGCTAAGTGTAAGGAGCCAGACTCAAAAAGACAAATACTGTATGATTCCACTCACATGAGGTCCCTAGAGTAGTCAAATTCAGAGAGTAAAACAGAGGTTGCGAGAGGCTGGGGGAGAGAGGGGTGAGAGTTCTTGTTTAATTGATACAGAATTTCTGTTTGAGATGACAAAAAATTTCTCGAAATGATACAGTTACATAACACTGTGGATGTACTTAATGCCACTCGACTTAAAAAATGATTAAAATGTGAATTTTATGTGTGTTTCACCACGACGAAAAAATGGAATTAGAACATAAGGCCTTGAGAAAATTTCAGGTTACCATAATTGGGGAATATTCTAGAAACTAACCAGCATTTTTCAAAATGGTCAATGTCATAAGAGACCTGGCAAGACTAAGAAATGGTCACAGATCTGAGTGGACTACGGAGACATAATTAAAACACAATGTGGGATCCTGGAGTGGGTCCTAGGACAGAAAAAGCACATCAGTAGAAAAACTGATGAAATCTGAACAAGTTCTGTACTGTGGTTAATAGTATTACACCAAGGTTAATTCTTAGTTTTTTTTTTTTTAAAGATTTTATTTATTTATTTGACAGAGAGAAATCACAAGTAAGCAGAGAGGCAGGCAGAGAGAGAGGAGGAAGCAGGCTCCCCGCTGAGCAGAAAGCCCGATGTGGGGCTCGAACCCAGGACCTGGGATCATGACCTGAGCCGAAGGCAGCGGCTTAACCCACTGAGCCACTCAGGCGCCCCTAATTCTTAGTTTTGATACACGTTCAGTGGTTATCTAAGATGTTAACACAAGGGGACGCAGAGTGAAGAATGTATAGGAAGTCTCTGGGTTAGTTTTGCAACTTTTCTAAATTTAAGATTATCTCAAAATTTAAAAATAAAAATTACCAGTTTAAAAAACCTCACAAGGCAAATGCTCTGTATCTAAAGAAGAAAAAGAGCCAACTTTGGTCAAAGTCCTGGATCAGGTTGCTGAGAACCAGTTTCCTCAGCTAGAGTGACAGCAAACCAAGCCAGCAAGTGCCTCTTTGAGGCACAGCCAGGACTAAACAGGGGCTAGGAATTGCAAAATGGTTTTTTATGAAATTACCAAGAAACTGACCAACCAAAGCCAGGGAGAATTAATCCAAGTTTTGCCTACATCTGTGCTTCTTATTCTTTTTGGTTTCAGAAATTTTTTACAACTATTAAAAATAATGGGAGTCCCCAAAAGTTTTTGTTTATATGGACTATATCTATTAATAATTACTATATTAGAAATAAAAAATACTTAAATATGTATCCATCCATTTAAAAGAACATAATACTTAATCATAATCACTGCATGTAAACATGAGTTACTTAAAAAAAAAAAACCATTTATTTATTTGAGAGAGAGCGCGCGCACACGCGCATGCACAGACAGAGAGGAAGAGGAAGAATCTCAAGCCGACTCTGTACTGAGCATGGAGGCCGATGTGGGGCTTGATCTCCCAACCCTGAGATCATAACCTGAGCTGAAACCAAAAGTCAGAAGCTTAACCGACTGAGGCACCCAGGCGCCCCTTGAGTTACTTATTTGAATGAAAAACAAAGCAAAACAAAAAAAAAAAACCAACAAGAGAAAAAAAACATCCAAAAAAACCTGTATTTGCCAAACCACAATTTCACACATACCAAAGGAAGTCCTCCCCATGAACTTATCTCATAATTCAATCAAAACACAATACCAGACAAAAACTCGAAAAACCCCACACTAAAAAACTAGGGGGGAAAAAATGAGGAAAACTTAAAAGAATAAAGAGAAATGGGGAAAAGAAAAACCTTTAAGGAAAAAGAGGGAGGGGGAATAAACCAACAAGCCACAGATAAAACAACGAAAAACCTTAAGGGGCCAATGCTGTCCGCATTATAAGGAGGAAATAAGTTAGCTTGGGTCAAAGTCTCCGGGGCCCAGACAGGACGATATAGCAGCAGGAACTGTAAACAAGGGCTCCTTATGAAGTCATCACAAGTAACCAACCCAAGACAGACAATCAGCTCAAGTTTTGTCTACAAACAAAGGTTTTTTTCACGTTTTGATCTCCAGAACTCTCTATACTCTTAAATAAATTACTGAGGACTGCAGAAATATTTTGTTTATGGGGGTTACAGCTATCAATAGCTACCTTGTTAGAAACTGAAATGGTAACTTAAAAAATATTTTCATTAATTCACTCAAAACACTAAGCCCACTAGATGTTTATATGGAAAACCTACATTTTTGTGTGAAAAAACCGTGTTTTCTAAAACAAAATTAAATTCATGGCAAAGACTGCATTGTTTCACATTGGCGTATACATCTCTTTAATGTCTGGCTTAATGGACGAGAGCCGACTTCTTATATCTGCTTCCGTATTCAATGTGCTTCGATCTGTTGTTCTGGTTTTAAGATATAGAGAGAATCTCCTTTCATACAGACCTGTAGCTGGAAAACGATGTTTAACAGCCTTTCAAATACTGAGAACTTATCTTCTTCGACACCAGACCAAAACTCAAAAGCAGTAGTTTGTAAAAGCTAGTTGCGATGTGCAATCTGAAAATTTATCAATGAATTTTTTGTGTCCTTTTATGTTAAAATCCACTGGTCATCTTGTACTTTTTGAGTGGCTCTTTTACCTACTGACAATCTGGGAAATATTCCTTCGTTGAATTACAAAGAATTTCCAAATACTGACATTTCATACGGTATCAAAAAATCACATTCCATTCATTTTACCACTGATCTCATCAAAAAGCTCTTTGACAAACACAAGTTTTTGAAAAGTCTCATTTTCGCCTGAAAGCTTGGATGTTATCACTGGCAACGGTGACAGACTCACTCCGTTCAACGTCAAGAAAATGTCCACTAAACGCTCAAGTATGAATAACTAGAGTTTATCCACCAGTTGTTCTTTCAAGTAAAAACGATGACCCATGCAGCTGGTTCAGCTCCAACACACTAGTGCATCTTCTTGGGACGGTCACCGTACCACGCTATCCAGCAGCTAGGCTCCAAGGACACTTGGCATTTCATCACTCAAAATATTAAAGAGACTTTTATTAGAGGATTGAGATTTAATAAAAATTAGTAATTTTTAATGCTTCATCTAAGACATTCTTAAGTAAAAATGGCTTTTTTTTTTTTCTAAACGGTAAGCGCAGAGCAGGAAAGAAGTCCCCAACTACCACCGCTAGTAGAATCCGTTGCCACTCACTGCCTTGATTCACGCTATGACGCCAGCAATTTTCTCTGTCACTGCTTCTGCGCCAATCGTGCAAATGGAGATAAGGTTGTTCCAGCATGAACCGTGAAAGTCAAGAGCGTTATTCAGCCCCTTGCATATTGTATCACTACTTGCGTTCGCTGCTGAGCATTCACATAAAACAAAATTCTCTGAGGCGTAGTTGGTGTGGACACAGGTTGAGCCATGTCTGTAAATCTGCACACTGGTAAGGCAAAAGCACAATTCTGCAAACAAGATATGAACTCAGTCTTCATAGCTAGATCCTTAATTCGACGAATCACAGTAACACATGAAGTGCCCCTGCCCGGGATTTTTACTGACTTTTCAGCCAGTGGGGAGTCAGCAATGCCTGCTGCTCAAGACTTTATTAGTCTCTCGGCTACTGGGCAGGCTTTTCCAGCCAAAGTGATGTCAAAAACTTATCCGGTAAGAAAAATGATTTTTTCCATTTCTAGGCTGGAAAGCTGGAGCAAATTCTGGCTTTTAAAGAGCTCATGGTGTGTATACTTAAAATACTCAAATTCCTTTTTCTTTAAGCTTTGAATGATTGGTCTTGACACGATGTTGCAACTTAACCGGCACTGTAATACCACACAGACGTGTTCTGTTGCGTAAGACGTGATAAAGTACATTGTTAACATCTATATTGCTGAGAAGACAGCTTTCGTTATAATATCATCTCCTTTAATAACTTTTCATTTCTTATTTACAATCCTGTCTAGGTTCTTCAGATTCCTCCAATTCACTTGTTGATGTGTCCGTTCCAGTAAAGAGAGACTGCAAATCTTCTAATCTCCCTTTTTAAAGCCAACAATCCATCCTTAAATATAAGAGAAATAGGATAAATTTTCCTGTTTTAATACGCTAGCCTCTCCCCCAAAGCTTTTACAAGTAAGTTCTGCAAGTTGTACTTACTTCTTGTTGTTTCCTCGAAGGTGCCAGGAAAATGCTGGCATTTCAAAATAATGATTTATAGGACAATAATGAGGTTTACAGGGATTACAGCAGGCACAACTGAAGACAGCTGGTAATAGTAGAAGTACTGAGAACAAACTGAATTCATCATTGGAAACGTTCATATTTATACCTTAAAGGACTACCTTAAACGTTCCAGAAAACACAAGAACACAGAAGCACACATTTCATTAATCAGAGTGATGATGTCAGCACACATCATTCAGCCTCTGGAAAACTCCACTGTACACCAACAGAATGAGAGTGAAAAAAGGCAAATACTGCATTAATGTTGGGATGAAACTCCTTTTGATTTCACGTACCACCAAACGGGTCTTAGGGAGCCCCAGGGTCCTCAAATCACACCTCAGGGGCCACATTCAATACTGCATTACCAGAATTAACAACTCTCTCCTCAGATCTTTTTCAGGACAGGGTCCAATGTTGTAGCATTCCGGGCAGGCCACGGGAAAACAGCCGAGAACTAACTTAGACCCTGTCACCAGGGAAACTGGGATGCCGCCCCTAATACGTTGTCAGATTGCCAAGCCCGGCTTTACTAAAGAAGGTGGCTCCAGAGACATAAAAAGAAAATGTTTTCTAAAGCAGCAAATCCTTAACTTTATAGAAATCAGACGAGTAGGAGAAAGGACTGGGTGGTTCTGGGATTCTATACATGAAGGAGCTCTCAGACTATCAGAATTCCTCTCCTGAGCCAGGCCACAAAAGAGGCATAGAAACAGGTCAGGCAGAGTGGGCCATGGAGATGAAAACCCGAGGTGGACAGTGATAATGAAGCAACAGAGTTCAAAGAAACCAAACAGAAAAAAAAAAGGGAAGTGAGAGAAGTCAGCAGAGGGGTCAAAAGGAAGAGGAAAATACAGTGAAAGAAATATTCCCTGATGAGCTCTGAGGCGACACTGTTACCTTTCTCCTTGGCAGTTGCAATGTGAGAAAAGGAAGCAACTTACTTGCTGTTCTGGCCAGGCATTCAGGCTCTAGAAGCTCGAGAGATGAAGATAAACAAGGAACCGACTGAGACCAAAATCTCAGCCCAAGATTCAAAGTCCGCAAACTCCTAGGAGCAGCCGCTGAGAAATGGCCGAGACCCTTCCAGGCCTCACGTAGGGGAGGCTCTCTTCTCACTTCAGAGAAGCCAGCAGAGATAACAAGGACCTGCCCCTGAAGGCCCCCTTGCTAGTGAAAAAGGAACCTAAAATCATTAGCTGCTAAGTTCCCATGTGGTCTTTAAGAGAAACAGGGAGCTTTCGCCTGTTCCCAAAGGGTAAATACTGCACTTGAAGAAAGGAACGTGAAAGAAATCCCCTGGGCTCGCTCAGCGGGCCTCTTGTAACGCCCGGATCCCAACACTCAGAAAAACCCATGTTCTGGTGACTTTGGACTTGGCCTTCCAGGCACTGATGAGGCTGTACATACACCACCACCACCACCACCACCACCACCACCACTCACAACACCGAAATATGGGCAAGCAGAAGGTAATGTTTTGGGGTGTTTCTTTCTTTTTTTTTTTTAATTGATAAAATCACCCAATACTGATATCCTGTAAAAAAAAAGTCATCCCCACTTTTTAAAGTGATCTCAATAGTATCTAAACCTCTCCAACAGCATTTCTATTCAGATAAGGGGTTGGCTCAAAAACAAAAAACAAGGGGCACCTGGGTGACTCAGTGGGTTAAGCCTCTGCCTTAGGCTCAGGTCATGATCTCAGGGTCCTGGGATCCAGCCCTGCATCGGGCTCTCTGATCAGTGGGGAGTCTGCTTCCCCACCCCCCGCCCCTGCCTGCCTCTCTGCGTACTTGTGATCTCTCTCTGTGTCAAATAAATAAATAAAATCTTAAACACACACACACACAAAACACCCACAAAAATCAAAACAAAAAAGACCAAAAAACCCTAAAATAAGCAAATTTTTTTAAGATTTTACTCATTTGAGAGACAGAGCTGGAGAACAGAAGCAGGGGGAGAGGCAGAGGGAGAGAGAGAAGCAGGCTTCCCGCTGAGCAAAAAGCCTGATGGTGGCGGACCCCAGGACCCTGGGATCATGACCTGAACCAAAAGTAGATGCTCAACCAAGCCACCCAGGTGACCAAAACAAATTAAAAAAAAAAAAAAAAAAAAAAGCTGGAAACAGCTAAGGGACCCTAATGACTAAAAGAAACCAAGATTCTTTTAATCAATTCAGAGAAATCCCAACATACACTGAGCCGGAGCTGTGTGGTGCTCAGAAAAACCCACTGAGTTGCTTCACTAGAACGGTGATGACAATGATTACGATGTCCTGCCAGCCATTATTCTAAGTGCCTTATATTCACCACCCCTTTTAATGCTCCCAGTAACTATATACCTACAAGATAGGTACTATCATTACCCCGTTTTTACAGATGAGCAAACAGGCCTGGAGCAATTAAGTAAGCCCGAGGTCATAGTAGAGACTGACCAAGACTCCAGTCCAGGGTATGGAATTTAGAGAACCTGCTGTAATCACAACACACCACTTATTGGAAGTCTCCAAGTGCTGGGATCTCGTTGCAACTCTGCCATAAGCTCAACTCAATTAGAATGCTATTGCTAGACCAAGCAGGCCTAAGGGGCCCCACTTCCTGTGACTAGAGAACCAGTAATTCAACTCTTGTGGGCAAAAACAAAGCAACAAGCCACAAGCGCATCCAACACCACATGCAAAGACACTCATGATGGCCATCTGTGGTGGGGAGGCGGGGAGGTGATGGCGGGTAGGGGAAGGCCAGCAGAACCTCGGATCTGAAGAAGGTGGAGGAGAAGGGCCACCCTCCATACAGGGTATCAGTAACCAAAACAAAACCTTCACTGAAATGGTGCTCAGGAGAAGCCATGAGTACATCATTGTAGTATCGACAGGAGCAGCCCGCCCCCAAGGACAAAGCAAGGGCAAGGGCAGGAACGATGTTTGCAGGTGGTTTCACTCATTAATCAGCGAACTTTCAGATGTGGGAGTTTTCCATTTAGTGGGGGACCGGGAAAACAATCATGCTATATTAGTAGCGCTGATGGGCATAGATGCCTTAGAATCCCATCTCTTCCCGGAGAAAGACTTCCCGGCCACCGCTCAGGAAGTGCCAGCACACGGTGACTGATGACTCCCACCTTTCCTACAGGTACAGACCGGCAACAGACTCACTCTCCCCATGGCTGAAGTACCTGCTGAACTGCCAAAGACCAAAAAGTTTTCTCTCTCCTTTTTCTTCCCCAACAGGCAGACAGATAGTCCCATCACATCAAGCCGAGAGGTGCAGGGGTAGGGGGGTGTCTTACTGGATTTAGCCAGCAGATCACAACAGCCAGGAGTCAGTTCCCATCCCAAACCAAAGACCCAGTGCCTTCTCCCGGGCCAGGCTGGAGCCTTCTGCCAAGCCATGACCAGCGGTGGGAAGGGGGGGAGCAAGAACAGAAATTGTATCTTAGAGTGTCCGGTGAAAGGTGTGTAAGACAAAGTTGCCCTGAGCATCCCTGGCTGTAGAGAGAGCCTGCTCGTGTAGAGACACCCGGCTCAGAGACCCGTTCAGTATTGGAAGAGGATGGGGATGTTTACAGAGGATGGGGATGTTTACAGATCTCCTCCAAACTCGTATATCAATAAGCAGAGAGCCCCCGAGGAGGCAGACTTTTCTATTGCCAACTTCCCAAAGAGCACACAAGAAAATAGGCCGAGGCTGCTCAAAACCAGCTTGACTGGTTCTACAGAGAAGCCTCAGGTCTGCTCCGCCTTCCTTATGTTAAAAAGAAAAAGGTGGCTGGGAGCCAATCATTGAACACACCCCTCCTTTTCTCCTCTCTCCCTACCCCCCCTTCCTCTCCCCTCCTATCTGCTGTCCCTCCGGACTCAAGCAGCCATCAATACCAGTGTCTACCATGCCCTCGCCTACCAAACCTGTGCCTACCCAGCTTCATAAGCCTAACACTAACCGTCTGAGGAGCAAAAGGAAATGCATTTGTTTCTGCCCCTTCTGCCCTCATTTTCTACTGGTAAATGTAGGGATACATGGAAGTAGGGAGAAAGAGTGTCTAGGGACCAAGAAACTTCAAACCCTCTAGCAAAAGCAGACAGAGAGGTGAAGGGATCTGGCTTATTTCTAGCCCCTAAAGCCCCAAGCAGGGCTAGTGGGCAAGAGAAAGAACTGGGATCCCTCTTTCTTTCTTTTTTTTTTTAATAAAGATTTTATTTGAGAGATCACAAATAGGCAGAGAGGCAGGCAGAGAGAGAGGGGGAAGCGGGCTCCCTGCTGAGCAGAGAGCCCGATGCAGGACTCGATCCCAGGACCCTGAGATCATGACCCGAGGCGAAGGCAGGCACTTAACCCACTGAGCCACCCAGGCGCCGCTGGGATCCCTCTTTCAGTGGAGGATCCGTGGAAACCAAGAGGCCAGGTTCTCTCCTGGTGTGGTCTCAGAATCAGATGCACCCTTACAGCCCAAAAGACAGCAATGGCCAACTTAGCGGCCAACACCAAAAGGGCTGTGGTGGGGTGGCGACATTCTGCTCCAAGAGCTAGAGCTTTCAGAGTTAACATCGGGAGAGATGGCCTCTTCCCATGCCAGAAGTGGAAATGGGTGGTTTCCTCCCCCACAAAGTTTGTAAAGGCTTACTCTTCCCTCTGCTGAGACAGAAGGGGAAAATGCACAGATAACACGGCAGTGACTCACTCGTGTTTGATGAAGGCTGCGAGAAAGCCTGGAGAATCCAAGCTAGAAGTGCAAAAAGGTACAAATGCTGGCATCTCCCATCAAGAGAAGGAAACCCAGCCACCTATCTGGTTTGTCACTTTGCGGAACTTCCGCTGGAGAAGGAAGCCTAGGTTTCAAACTCCGCCCACCGTTTCCCCATCACTCTCGGTTTTTGCTTTGTGAGGCAAGTGGCAAACCTGGCAGCACCACCGGCTCTGACAGAATCAAACCGTTTCTCCGTCTCCTCTCACGGAGGCGGCCCTGGAGCCAGTCTACAGCTTAGCCAGGCAGCGGGGGGCGGGGCAGGACTGCCTACTGCAGGAAAGCCTCCTCGGGCCGTCTGGGAGAAGGAAGGACAACCACCCTCCTTGCCCTTTCCATCTGCTGAGGTTACTTCATCCCGGTCCATTACTAGGCTCCAAAGTGCTGCTGGGGGGAGGCGGGGTGGTGGAGAGTCCATTTAGCAGAGTTACCGTGGGGCCAAAGGTGGCGCCCAGCCCCCACCCCGCTTGTCGATAATGGGCCACAAAGTCTGAGGCTTGGCTGCACTCTGGCATAAAATATTCATTCCAGTCGACATAATACATATGTAGGAAAGTCATGGAAGCTCCTGGGAGAAGAGAAAGGCCAGCCAGGTGGCTAAGTGCGCAATGGGAAAGAGTTCATGGAAGAACGGGTTAGTCCTGGTCAAACGCCCACCGAGAACTGGGTTTTTCTGTCCAACGGGGAAAGTGTACAGTCGGAGAAGTTTTTGCCTTCCAAGAGCTCTAACCATGCAAACCTCTCGGGCATATTCTCAATTTTTTTCCCATCTCACTGGCATCAGTTAAGACACTGACAGTGAAAAGAATCTTGGGCCCAATCTCTGGTCACCATCTGAAAGGTGCAGCCATTCCCTGTGCAAACCTGATGTTAATCTAAAGCAGGCCAAGTTTCAATGACTCTCTTGTGTCCATCTGTTTAGCTACTTCTCAAAGTCCACAGATTAGAGAAATTATTACAATTCACTCGGTGGTTACCTTTACTGGGTTTAAAGATTATGGTACGGTGAGCAACTCTGCGAGCTCCCGACTCCTACAGCCCTTGCTCTTACAGGGCCTCATTCTAATTTCTAGGGCCACGCAGGAAGTGAGAATGTCATCCACCCACACCTCTGACCAGATGGTAGCACCACTAAGGAGCCCTTGGCCAGAGTCAGAGGGCAGAAGTCAGAGTCTGCACCCAGAGCACAGTGCCGCACAGCCCCCAGGACACGTCAGGGAAATGAGAGCCAACCCAGCTCTCTGCTAGAGTCGACGCTAAAACCAAATTATTCAATGCAATGTTCAGCCAGAATCAACACTGGCATCCGAGGGATGTGTGTCTGGAGTGGCTCAGTTGTTCTTTACAGGATTCTTTGAGTTAGGTTTGCTCGCTTCAGCCAGACTTCCACACTCCTCTTCCTAGAACCACCCAAAAGAATAAACACCACCGCTTGCTCCCCAGCAGAATGACAGCGACCCCCCTCCCTTGCCCACTGCGGCCGAAGCAGGGCTGGTAGCGAAAGGCTCCTGCTTTCTGTCAGAAGGCCTCCCTCCTGGTTCCTGAGGCCCAGGGGTGGGGCAGGTCTGAAGCCAGTCGGCCCTCTATCAGGTGTAGCTACCGGAAGCTCTGGCCAGCAGCAGGAGAACTCTGGAAGCTGGACCCCCTCCACACTGGCCCATTACTGCCGGCCCGGCTGGAAGACAGTCATCTTGCTGATTGCTTTCACCACAGCCAAGCCTCCGGGCCAGCAGAGCCATTTGGAAAAGAAGTGGACAGAAGGCTCCGCTCGCAGACGGAGAATCAAAACTACCAGCCCCAGGTCACAACCCTCCTTCTGCAAATGAAAGAAGTTTATGACTGAGAGAAAGCACATCTGCAACCAGGTGTCAAAAAACCATCTCGGGCGACGGGGCTTGACTTTCTTTTATCTCCCACTTTCCCTGCGAGAAGCAGAGTCGACAGCAAAGAGGCACTCTCCCTGCAACACGAGGTTTATTTTTATGCTTCCACATATTGTGTGTGTGTGTGTGTGTGTGTGTGTGTGTGTGATGTGTGTTTAATTCAGATGTGATCAAAGAGCTCCTGGAAACAGCTACTCATCAGCCCCATGTTTTAATAAAGCAAGGGGGAGAGGAAGAGCAAAAAGGGGTGGGAGCTTGAAGACAACCAGGAGAGTTTGTTTGCCTACTTCCTGGTGAAACCAGTGTAAGTAATTTAAACCTAAATACGGCGACAGAGCATCTTTGTGCGGAAGCAATCAGCCCAACCAAATTCCTCGCTTTTTATTTTACAACATTATGGCTTTACTGCAACGACTGAACTTCCGGGACCAGAATCACAACAGGACCAGAGCTTTCTTGCTTTTTACCTGGTGGCACCATCTACTCTAAAGGAGGCCAATGCTTCTGGCATCCCTGGACTCGTGACCAGGAGGGCTGCTACTTGTCTTTTTCCTTGTTTTGAAAAATACAGGCATCTGCCTGCGGTAGGTGTATCCAAGCTTTTCCAAAGGCTGTGCTTTTACTGGGACGAGACTTAACGTCAAGTAGACAGCATCATCGGCCACCTTGAGAACACCAGGAGAAGTGGTGAAGCGGCTGGGGGAACCTTAGTCCATAAAGTGCAAACGGGATGAGTAATTCGTAAATGTGGAACAGGATGACAAAGTACGCAGCCACTGCTCCAGACTCCGTTATCAAAGAGCAGCTTGCATTCCCAAATGGTTCCCCCGATTACTGCTCTCACAAAATCAATGGGTGTGCACCGACTTCCTACTACGCGCTCAGCAGTCTGCGAGCCATGTAGGGAAGAGAGGAAATCAATGCACACATCATAAGAAAAAGACCACGGCGAGAATACATTTACATTTAGTAAACAGCACAAAGAAACCACATTGAGGCAGTCTGTACTCTACTTTGCTGAACACAATGCCCCCCCCACAGCCACTCCCCACATGCCTGAGGGTGTCAGTCAGTCACTTGGCCTCCTCCTACCAGCTCGTAATCAACAGTCTGGGAAAGTTCTCCGGTTTAGCAGGGTTTACCTGCTAAGACAAAGGTGGTGATAGGAAAAGGACTGGAACAGGCCACCTCAGGAGGGCCTAGAAAAAGCGGTTCCCAGCAAGGAGACTAACAGCTGGCAAACGAGGGCGAGGCTGGGAGACACAGACCACACTCCAGTTTCCAAAGACCTCAGTCCCATGCACAGCCAGTTGCAAAACCCAGTGATGAAACAGAAATCCACCGGGCCTCCCTCTCAACTTGTTTCACGCCCAGAAGCAATGAGTCCATCAGCAACAAAAGGGTCAACCGGTGCAGAGAAAAACTGTGCAGAGAAAAACTCGGGCCAGAACTCCTCCTGAGTTCCTTACTGCCCAGGTGACAGATCGAGGGAGGGGGACACAAGAGAAAAACGCAGGAAAACGCAACGAGGGCAGATTTTCCAGGGAAGGATGTGAACACGCAAGAGAATAGAACAACACTCTACCGAGCTACGAAGAAAAAGCGCAACAAGAGGAAAACATAAAGGATGTCGTAAGGGAGAGGATGCAGAAAGGCAGCTGCAGCCCCAGGGGAGAAGAGCTCCTTTTTCAAGTCAAGTTTTTCTGGGCCTAGTAAAGTTCTCCACCGACAAGGGTGAGAAGGAGGCAGGGGACTCTCCCCAGAGCAGTTAGCAGTCAGCAAGGGACGGGGTGAAAGAAAGGGGAGGAGTGGAAAGTGGATGCCTCTGAGCTCACAGGTGAGGTGACACAGAAAACGCTAAAGCTTGGGTGACAGATGATAGCAGTGATTGCCAGGACGGGGGCGGGCGGGGGGGGGGGGGGAGGGCAGCGTAGCTCAAGAAACTAGAATACTGAGTGCCTGCCCCGGGAGTTACAAACACAAGCCAATCAGAAGGGACGGGATGGGGGCATGTGTGGGGCCAAGAAATATGATGTGAAGAAGGCAAGAGACTAATCCGGAGATGAAAGGCAGCGCTGGGTAAAAGGTAGAGCAAGGAAGACCCGGTGAGGGTAGAGAAACCGGAAGGCATCAAGCTCCTGGAGGAAGAAACTGAGAAGTGACAGAACCAGGAGTGAAGACACAGGAAGGCATCATGGTTTGGTGGCAGTGTGAGAAGGCAGAAGGGCAAGGATGGTGAGGGAGCGTGGCCAGGGAAGGGACTCAGCAACAGGTTGTACTGGCAGAGTGGGGCTGGGAGAATGTTCTCCCTCGGCAGGGAGCGTCCAGGGAGCAGGTCGGTAAAGTGCTCGGGGAGAAAACAGGAAGCCCGGAGACTTAAAGCAAACCTGGGGGAACAGAACCCGAGGGATCCAGGCTCTGAAGGGAACCCTCTGGACTGGAACCCCAAAGACAACCTGTGGGAAAACTATGCGCATGACAGCAGTCTGGGAAACACGGAAGCAACAAATGCCAGCGCGAGGCACCAGGGAGCTCCTGGAGAAAAGAAGGGAAAGTGATGAGCAAAGAGTAGGCGAACCATTTGGAAAGGTGATGAGGGTGGAGCTGGTGGGTGCAAGCATGAGGGAGAGCACAATTTGGAGAAGGAAGGTGGGGGGAAGGCTGGGGAACTGGAAGAGGACAGGGATCGAGAACACTCCGGGGCAGGGACCCTGAGGGTGATAAGCAGGGACTGGGAGAACCGGTGCGGGAGGAGGAGAAGCAAGACTAGAGAGATGGAGGAAGGGGTGGACGACGATCTGGGGCAAATCGCGGGGTGCTCTTCGAGGAGCGGGAGGGTGGCGGCTTTAAGCGTGGGTGGAGGAAGACCAGAAAGGCCCCTGAGAGAAAAAGGGAAGAGAAGGGAAAGCTAGGGAGGTAACACGGAAGAGCGCAGGAGGGCGGGGAGGGGAGGGGGGGTCAGCAGAAAAGAGCAAGTGTGCAGCTTGGAGTCAGGACGAGGTGGGTCCCAGGACAGGACTCAGAGGGGGATGTGCGAGGCCGAGAGCCAGATGACAGGGCAGCCGAGGCTTGCAGGGTGGCAGCAGGGACACGAGGAGAGCAGAGGAGGGAGGAGGCTCTGCAAGGTGCAGGGGCCCAGCCAGAGAATTCGGGGAGCCCTCGGGGCTCCTTACCTGCTCCGTGTCCCTCTCGTTCAGCGTGGGTAGGGGGGTCCGGGCGCTGGACATGGCGCCGGTATCTCAGGGGAGGGAACCGAGAAGCTTGGAGGAAGGGAGGGAAGGGAAGGCGCGGAGCCCGGCCGGGCGGGGCTTCTCACAGCAGGGGCACCCGCCGCATGGGCCCCGGCCGGGGGTGCGGGGAGGCCGGGCAGCCGCTCACGCCAGCCCGGGGATGCGCCGCTCGGGCTAGGCCGCGCCGGCTCCGAGCGGCTCCGGACCGCACCCCCCCGACCCCCGGCTGGGCTGTGCCGCCTTTCGGCCGGGCCGCGCCGCTCCGCCTACTCTCTGCCGCCGCAGCCGGCCGCCTGCCTCGCTCCTCCCCTGCCCTCAGCGGCACTGCTCCGCGCCCGGCACACAGGCAGCCGCCGCCGGACCTGCTGCTCCCAACATGGCCGCCACCACCGCCGGCCCTCGGCTCTTTCCGCCGGCAGCAGCCGGAAACATCCGAAGCGGCGAGGAACGGGAGGGGGGCGCGCCTCCTCCTCTCGGCCGCGGGCTACGGGTGAATTCCGGAAACACCCGAAGAAGGTAACCCCCGGGGACGCGCGCGCCGCCTCGATTCCGAAGCCGAGGCTTCGGCTCTGTTTACGGAAACCCACGAAGCCACTCGGGAGACTCCAGCCACGCCCATAGGCCTTTCCCCGCCCACTTCAGGCGGGCTCGCTGCGGTTTCCGGAAACACCCGAAGTGGCGCCGCGTGCATCGAGCCGGCCACGCCCCCGTCCCGCCCCGCAGCCCACGGCAGTCGTCGGCCATTTCCGGCAACACCCGAGGCCCTGCGAACCCCGAGTTCCCTCGGGTAGTGCCCAGAGCCTGACTCTTCGTTTCTTTCCGTCAGTTTCCGGGCCTTTTCAAACCTCCAACCGGGAGCGCGGATCACCTGCGCACGTTATTATTTGACTAAATAGAAAATAAGGCTGTTAGCATCCCAACGATTGGCATCCTTTGGTTGTAAAGCAACTTCCCTGTCTGCGTGTCTGCTCATCAGTCTGCCAGTCCCTCATAAAATCCGTCTCCTTTATCATCCAGCCTATCAACATGTGTGTCACTTGTCAAGTGCAGCGTTATGACCTACCTAGCAGTCTTCACCTGCCATCGTCTATCTGGGCTTCTGTTTATCCATACACCCCACATCTAGTCCGCAGCGTCCCCTAAGGTCCGGGGCAGGCACCAGGTCAGCCTCCTTGGCTCCCGGCTGTGGGAGGCTGCGGGGGGTCTTCCCCAGCCCTGCATTCCAGCCCCAGCTTGGTGGAATGAAAAATACGACGCGATCTTGGAAAGATTACATAACATCTCTGAGTTTAGGCTTCTTGACGTCCTTATATTAAGAGAATTCATGCCTTTGTTCCAGGGATGACATTCCAAATAACGTCTTTGAATTCCACTTACCTCTTTTTAAAAATTGTTCAAAATAGCACAAAACGACATTGCACTATGATAATACTGAGTCACGCCGGTTACCTTTTAAAATACCCCTGTAAGGTAAGGCAGAGGAGACAGTCGCATCTTAATTCATTTTTCATTTATCCCTTCTAAGACCAGAAAACTCACAAAAAAAGAAACTGGTTGAAAATGAGGATTCCTCAGGATGGAGAAGTTCCCTTCCTTTCCTGGACTTCAGTTTCATCAATAAAGTGAGGTCTCCTATCTTTTGAGAGCCCCCACCTCCAACAGGAAGTTCACTCTTCACTTCCCCCGAGTCTGTCTCACCAGGGCAAGGCAGTAGGATGGTTTCATTCCTCCAGCTCTGAGCTGCCCCCCACCCATTGTACCCTGGACCTGTGGGAACTTGCCTCCACCCCACCCCAGGGCTCAACAGCAGTTTAAGGTGGCCAGAAGCCAGAGTCCCCACAGGAGCCCGAGACCAGGCTCAAACAGCAAGTCCCCAAAGGTACAGGGGGAGAGAGGCCCCAGGAATTATGGGGAAAGATGCTAGATGGACCTCTGACACTTGACTTTCAACTCCCATCTTGAGCAGAACCCTTGGCCAAGTCACACAGAGAAATAGGCAGCTGGACAGATGCAACAAACAGCATATGGAGTACTTTCTAAGGCAACAGGTGCCACCTACGGTGCTCCAGGACACCTCCTCATGGACCATCTGGGTCCAGTCAGGCGCCCCGTCATTGAGGAAGAAGGAGCACAGAAGGAGGTGCGAGGGAAAGAGAGGAAGAGGTGAGGCCGGAGAATAGTCTAATACCCCCCACCCCAAATTCATCTGGAAAATCCATGAGAATCATCTGCCCTCTGGTGGCCAAAGGGAGACACACCGCTGATTCTTGTGCCCCATACCACTCCCAGGCTTGGGTCTGGAAAGTAGGGAAAAGGGGGAAAGGGTTTGCAAGAGCAAAGGAGGGTGCCCTGGGGTCTTTCCTGGCCATGTTCTTGTCTAAGCAAACTCTACCTCCTCCATGCTTCTAAGTCACTCCAGTTCTCACCCCTGCCTTCTGTCCCTGAGCGCCCACCCCTACTTCACCCATCCCCTCCTCTTCCTCACAAGGCTGCCCAACTGGTCTCCGTGCCCAGACTCCCTCCAAGCTAATCCCACCAGATGTGCCAGAATAATCTGCCTAAAGTCCAGCTCCAATGACATCTCTGCCCTACTGGAAGGCTCTCACCAGCTCCCATGTGAGATCGCCAGAGCTGGCTTCCTGGGCCTGGAAACCACGCGGTCCCACAGACCGCTACTCTTAGAAGGGCCTTGAGTTTGATTTAATACTCTGCTGTCACCCTCTTGAAATTTTACCAAGGGGGCCCTGCATTTCCATTTTGCACTGGGCCCCACAAATTTGGGAGCTGCTCCCGGTGGTAAGAAAAGTGTTAGCTTGCGTTCAAAGCTTTGCACAGTCTAGCCTCAACTTAACCTTGCTTGGTATCACTGGTTGACACCACCCCCCCCAAGTTCCTGCCCGGCCACCAAGCTCTCTCACGGTGTTCTGCGCCACCGTGGGCTCCCAGATGGACTTCAAGATTCAATTCAAATGTCACTTTCTCAAATCCCCCAACTTATCTAGTTCCCCTCAAAGATTAGTTATTGCCACACAGCTACCCCTCTTCAATCTGCAAACTCATCCATTCACGAATCTCTATGGCGCCCCTACTATGTTCCAGACATTGTTCTAGGTTCCTCAGGTAGGTCAGAGAACAAAATAGACAAAGATCTCTGCCCTTAGGGAACTTAAATCTCAATTGCAGGAAGACAGACACCAAGCATAACAGTAAGGATTAAGGGCTATGGGAAATAAAAATGGTCAGCTAAGGATGATCAGGATTGCAGGGGTGAGTGGGGAGAGTATGAGTTGCGTTATTAAGGTCGTCAATGTTGGCCTCACCCAGAAGGTGACACTAGACACTTACAAGAGGTGAGGGAGTGAGTATCTGTGGGTATCTGGGGAAGAGAATTCTAGGCAGAAGGGAAGGCCAGTGCAAAGGCCCTGAGGCAAGAGAACAAGAAGGCCACTGGGACTGGAGTAGAGAGGGAGTGCGTAGTAGGAGAAGAGAGCAGAAAGACGTCATGGAGTCTGGCCTGGTGGACCAAGCTCTGGCTTTCCCTTGGCATGGATGCGGAGCTGCTGCGGGGACATGATCAGACCATCTGCTGAGTCGAGAACAGAGGAAAGCAGAAGGGCAGGTGCAGAAGAAGCCTGGAGACCAAGAAGGAGACTTTTAGGATAATTCAGGGATGAGTTAACAGTGGCTTGGAGAGGAACAGCAGCAGTGGACGGAAGTGAGAAGTGGTTGGCTTTGGGATGTATTTGGAAGATAGGGTTGTTGGGATTTCTGGATGGATTGGCTTAGGGGGTGTGTGAGAGAGGAATTAAGGGTACTTCCAAGTAGTCTAACCTGACCAAAACAAAACAAACACAAAAAAAGACATCTACCACAGGCCTCAGACCAGGTAGAAACCGACCAACAGGACCAGGGTTCCAGAGAAGTCATGAAGCCCTCTGGAATCAGGGAAGGCAGGGGTTGTGGGATTCCCAGCCCCAGTGGGCACAAAGGGGTTAGGGTAGCACTCCCACTGGGCAGTGGGTCAGTGGACAGTGAGAAAAGAAGTCAAGGGGAGGGAGGGGTGCTCAAATGGAAGACATCCTTGTTCTCACTGCTCTGAAACAAGACACTTCATCTTTCTCCTCCCAAACACCGGAGCCAGAGCACACTCATTCCCGACAGGCCACTCTCAGCGCTGGGAGGAAGGGACCAGAATTACTCTCTGGTCAAGAGTCCAATGTTGGGCGCCTGGGTGGCTCAGTGGGTTAAGCCGCTGCCTTCGGCTCAGGTCATGATCTCGGGGTCCTGGGATCGAGTCCCGCATCGGGCTCTCTGCTCGGCGGGGAGCCTGCTTCCCTCTCTCTCTCTCTCTCTCTGCCTGCCTCTCCATCTACTTGTGATCTCTCTGTCAAATAAATAAATAAAATCTTTAAAAAAAAAAAAAAGAGTCCAATGTTTGCGGTGAGGCAAGACCCACGGATGCCCTCTGACTCGCCACAGACACTCCCATCTTGCAGAGCATTATCCTATTTTTCTTGGTGTCTCTGAATTTCCATCATGCATTTTATCACCATGCCCAGATGCTACACTGAAATCGGGGCATTTCAGAGATGTTGGAGTGTGAGAACCAAATGCCCATCTGAGCACTCCTGGACTAGAATATTCGTTATCAGTGCCCCTGCCCAACCGCCCCCAGGGCTGGCCCTACCCTTCGCATTCCCCTTTCTTTCTTGGTTTTGCTAACACGCATTGAGAGCTGGGTACCCTGTGGACGCTATCTCAGTCAGGATGAGCAGGAGGCACGGTTATTTCCCCCAGCTTATTCATAAGGAAGTCAAAGGGTAGAGAAGCTCACTTCCCTGTTGCGGAACTGTTGTGGGACTAGAGGAGTCAAGTTCAGGTGTCATCGCCAGAGGGGCTTCTTAGTACTTCTGTCATCTTAGGCAAGCCTCCTAACCTCTCTCTACCTTAATTTTCCCATCTTTTCAATGGGGAGAATAAAAGTACCTACTTCATGAGGTTGATGGGTGAGGATATGAGTTAGTATAGGAAACGTGCGTAGACAGAGCCCGGTGGAAGGCCGACGCATTGTGTGGGATGCTGTTATTATAAGGCATCATCTAACCAGCCTCCCTGAGTCTCCTTTTAATTCTCTCTGCCGTAACCTCCCCGCTTCCCTGGAGAACAACACGGGACTAGAAGTAAGAGAGCCCATTCTGGTCGCAGCTCTGTTGCTAATGGATCACGTGAGCCATTAGGCAACTCCCTTCCCCCTTTGAGGTCTCAGGCTCCTTGTCTGTATGGTGAGGGGGAGCTGGACTGGCTGCTGTCTATGGGGTCATCTATAATGGTATCATCTGAATGTCTGTGCCCCCCCACCCCAATCAGGATTCCTATGTTGCAATCCTAACCGCCAAGGTGATGGTGATGGCCTTGGGAGGTGATGAGGTTGTGAGGGTCGAGCATGACCTACTGGGCAGAATGGGGTTGGTGCCCTCCTAAAAGGGGCCCCACAGCCCTCCCCGGTCCCTTCCTCCAAGTGAGGACATAGCAAGAAGACTGCCTTCTGTGAGCCGGGAAGCAGGCTCTGAATCTGCCAGCGTCTTTTTTTTTTTTTTTTCTGCCAGCGTCTTGATCTTGGACTTCCAGCTTCCAGAACAGTGAGTAATGGATTTGCTGTTTATAAGGCACGCGTCTATGGTATTTTGTTACCACAGCTCGAGGTCTATGACAGTCTCCAAAACCCAAACCCAGCAACCATATCCCTCTCACCCTTCCTCAGCCACGGCCGGGGACCGCCACGCCTGGGGAGGAGGGGATGGTGTCCCTGTCAGCCTTGCTCAGTGTGGTCCCACTGAGATGGGATGACCAGTGTGAACCACCCTGGGGGAAGGGTGGGAGGGGACAGGACATCAGGCAGAGAACCCACCTTCGGAGTCTGTTCTCCTGGGAGGAGGTACCCTTTAAACCAAGCCCTGCTCCCACACTGGGTCACTGTCCCTGGGCAGCATTGTGCCTCCACTGTCACTGTCACTGAAAAGGCTGGGCATCCTGGATGGGGAGCTGAGCAGCCACGTTGGCAGAGGTCCCAGGAGAAGCCAAGGAGAAAATGGCAGTGGGCGGTTTTTCACAGGGCTCAGAGGGAGCATGGGACCTGGAGGGAGTAGCACGGAAGGCTTCTCAGGGAAGGTGACCGTCACCTGAGTCTGACTTCAGGGATAAGCAAGCTCTGCAAGGAAGGACTGGCAGAAATCAGAGCAGCCTGGGGTGACATGAAGAAGATGGGTCCTTAAGGAGTTCCCATCTCAGGAGGATGTCCGATGGGCCTTGGACTTGCCGACTTGGAGCTGGCAGAGGGAGTTGGTACCAGCTGGTGTCCAGCGCTCTAATTGGCTTCCTGGAGGAGGTGGGTAGCAGGCTGAGCCAGACTCATCCGTGTGTCGAGATGATTCCCCCTAGCATCCACGGCTGCAGAGTCACAGCCAGAGCCATCACGCAGGGTGTCTGTAGTCGAAAATCCCGCTTTCCTCCCCTGCTGCCCTCCCTGGGAAGAAGAGCACCAAGGAGAGCAGGGACATTCTGTGGTTCCTGGGAATGTACTTGGCGCCTCCTGCGGGGCCTGGATGTAGCAGGCATCTGTGAACCCCTCCGGAATGAAAGCCACAGAGCTTCGGCTCGCCTTGTCCCCCTCTGCCCAGAATGCCCTTTCTCCATTGAACTGCATGGCTCCCTACTTAAATGTCCCCTCCCGAGGAAGGCTTCCGAACAGGTCAAATGGTGTTATAGGGGTGCGTTCCGAACGGAGCCAAATTCCGAATGGAGGAAATTCTGCTCACAGACCAAGCCACCATATTCTTAAACAAGAAAAAAGAAACAAGACCAAAAAAAAAGGAAAGAAAGGTTGTCACAGGTTGAGATGCAATGTATGGACCTGACTTGTGTCTGATTCAAACAGATCAGCTGTGAAAAGAGGCTCGAGGAAGACTTCTGGAGAGGGGCTGCACACCTCTGTGAGCGCAGTTAGCCGCTGCCCATGCAGATACGATCAGATGGCAGATGTCATGGCATGAGTATTTTTACCGCAGTTAGAAAATTAAAAACAAAGAGATGTTCATGGACCTATTGGGAAATATGAACACTGACTGGATGTTAGATGTCATTAAGGGATTATTAATTTTGCTCAAGATTTATTCATCTGAGAGATGGCACAAATGAGGGGAGGGGCAGAGAGAGGAGGGAGAAGCAGGCTTCCTGCTGAGCAGGGAGCCCAATGAGGGACTTGAACCCAGGACCCCGAGATGCTGACCTGAGCTGAAGGCAGATGCTTAACCCACTGAGCACCCTGGGCGCCCCGGGATTATGAGTTTTTAAAAAAAGATTTATATATTTATTTTAGAGAGAGAAAGAGAGAGAGATTGGGGGGAGGGGCAGAGAGAGAGGGAGAGAGAAAATTTCCAGCAGACTGGCTGCTGAGCATGGAGTTTGACGGACTTGGGGCTCAGTCCTGGGACCCTGAGATCATGACCTGAGCTGAAATCAAGAGTTGGATGCTCAACCAACTGAGCCGCCCAGATGCCCCGTTTTTTTTTTGTTTTTGTTTTTGTTTTTGTTTTAATGTAGGCTCCATGCCCAGTGTGGGGCTTGAACTCATGACCCAGGTTCTACTGACGGAGCCAGTCAGGTGATTATTAAATTTTATTTATTAATTTTTATTTAATTTTAAGGGATTATTAATTTTACTTAATTTTAATTTTAATTAATTTATTTATTTAAAAATTTATTTAAAAACTTTTTTTACTTATTTATGACAGAGAGAGAGAGTGAGACAGGTAACACTGGCATGCAGGAGCTGGAGAGGGAGAAGCAGGCTCCCCACCCACCAGAGAGCCCGATGTGGGGCGGGATTCCAGGACTTTGGTATCATGACCCGAGCTGAAGGCAGATGCTCAAAGACTGAGCCACCAGGCGCCCCTTTATGTTTTTTTTTTTATTTTTTTAAGATTTATTTATTTATTTGACAGACAGAGATCACAAGTAGGCAGAGAGGCAGGCAGAGAGAGGGTGGGGGAAGCAGGCTCCCCGCTGAGCAAAGAGCCCGATGCGGTGCTCAATCCCAAGACCCTGAGATCATGACCTGAGCTGAAGGTAGAGGCCTTAACCCACTGAACCACCCAGGCGCCCCCCCCCTTTTTTTTAAGATTTTATTTATTTATTTGACAGAGAGAAATCACAAGTAGGCAGAGAGGCAGGCAGAGAGAGAGAGAAGGAAGCAGGCTCCCTGCCAAGCAGAGAGCCCAATTCGGGACTTGATCCCAGGTCCCTGAGAACATGACCTGAGCCGAAGGCAGAGGCTTAACCCACTGAGCCACCCAGGCGCCACCCCCCCCTTTTTTTAAAAAGATTTTATTTATTTGACAGACAGAGATCACAAGTAGGCGGAGAGGCAGGCAGAGAGAGAGAGGAAGGGAAACAGGCTCCCCACTGAGCAGAGAACCCGACACGGGGCTCGATCCCAGGATCCCGGGATCATGACCTGAGCCGAAGGCAGCGGCTTTAACCCACTGAGCCACCCAGGCGCCCCCCTCCACGCGCCCCCCCACCTTTTTAAAAAATATTTTATTTATTTGCCAGAGAGAGACAGAGTGAGAGAGTGTGAAAAGTACAAGTGGGGGAGTGGCAGACTCACTGCTGAGCAGGGATCCCGATGTGGGACTCGATCTCAGGACCTTAGGATCATGACCCGAGCCGAAGGCAGACGCTGAATGACTGAGCCACCCAGGCATCCTGGGATAATTAATTTTTAAAGTGTGATATTGATGTGTTTCACTGAAGATTGCCTCTTGGAGATACAAGCAAACCTATTTACAGATGAAATGACAACCTGTCTGGGATTTGCTTTAAAATAATCCAGAAGGGAGGGTGTCTGGGTGGCATTTCCTGGAAGGCATTTTCTGGAAAAGGGACAAGGGAGGAGCAGGACTCGCTCCTCCTCAGAGCCCTCAGCTTGGTGCCCAGACACTGTCACCTGGGACGCTGAGATGAGCACCCTTCTGCATCTGCTTGAAGCCCCTTCAGTTGGTACTGCCGGCTGCAAGGTAAGATCGCAGCAGGTGCTAAGCCTGGGGGGAGGGCGGTGCTGTTGTGCTGTGGACATCGGCATGGCGAGGGCACTGGGCACCCCCGTCTGAATGCAGGAGAAGAGGTGTTGAGCGGTCGTCAGCGTGTATGACCTTCCCCACTGCCACCTGACGCCATTCCTGCCTCTCACCCTCACCAACCGACCGCAGGTCCCCAGGCTCTCAGGGGAAGAGGTCTCAGTCCTCCTGAAGCAGAAATAGGCCATGCAGCTCAGGACGAGAGCCCAGGGGTCAGACAGATCCAGGCTCGGCCTGGCTCTGCTCCCTTGCCAGCTCTGGAATGGCGGGCAAGTCACCTTGTTTGTCCTGCTGGGCCCGACCCCTCACCTGTGTAATGGGCCCAGTGTGGGGGTGACCCACAGTGGAGACAGGCCGGTGTCCTGTCTGTGCTCAGTTCTTAGCTTGCTGCCTGCCCCCAAGGGCCTTCAGTCCTGTCTGTGGAATCTGAGCCCTGCAGGGTGCTCGCCCAGCCCCTGGGGCTCCTGCCTCCTCGGGCCGCCCAGATGTGGGGTCTTTGGAGACCAAAGGCGCTGACAGGGCTGCTAGGGAGACCGGAAGTCCTGTGCCGCTGCCTTCTGTCAAGGCTGCTGCTGTGCCTGCCAGCAGCAGATCCACTGAGTGGGTGGCCCAGGCAGGTCAGCTGGTGCCTCCTTCGGGGGACGCAGAGAGGCTGTGGTCCCATCACAGATGCTCTCCCACTCCAGCTCCCCATCCTTCTACCACACTTCGGGGGTGTGAGGGCTCTGTGGTCTCACCAGCTACCCAGCTGTATGCGGGCAGTGGGGGGCAATGGCCAGGTCTGTGGCGGGGGAGAGGGAGGGAGGTTGGACTGCGGGAGCTGCGGAGGCTGGACCGGACGGGCAAAGCAGCTGGGGTGCCCCGCAGGGCCCAGCCAGTGTCTTCTCTTCCCATCCACACCCTCACACACACCAGTTTCTCTTCGAGGAGGGAAGAGGCTGCTTCCTCTTTTGTCTTGGACCAGTTTGAGCTATACAGCTCTTACGGGTATCCAGAAAGATCGCCCCATCCTGGACCCCGAGAAGGGCAGCTGGGAAGAGCAGGAGGCAGCCCGTTTCAGAGAGCAAATGGGACTAGAGGCAAGGGTGTCAGGAACTGGGGGCAGTGGCACCTTCGTTCCTGACCCCTTCACTCAACGTCATGATGGGGCTCAGCATCACACCTGGAGAAAGTTGCCACCAGCAGCTCCTGGGCACTGACCGCGCTTGAGGCTTCCTTGTCTGGGCAGAGCCGCAGCAGCATCTGGCCTGGGGTTGGGGGAGATGGCGAGGGCGGGGGGGGGCACACTCTTCTCCCCACCACTCCCCGGAAATCCAGAGATGCCCACTGGGAGCTCCCAGCCCCACATACTCACAGTCCCTACGGTCCTGGCCGAGGCTGGGCAGACCCTCGGCAACCAAGATGCGGGGATGAAGTCACCGGACAGTCGTGCCACTCGCAGCCACTACGGCCGCGACCCCTGTGCGGGGAGCCATGTGCACTTTGGGGGCCGGGCGCACAGGAAGATACACCAAGAGGGCACTTGACAAACATTTATTGAGCACCTACGATGTGCCAGGCCCCAAGTAGGGTCCTAGGAAAACGAGGTCAACGCTGCCTGGTCCTTGCCCGAAAGGAGCTCACAGTCTAGTGGGCTGGCCATCGATCACATGAACAGCAGCGAAGGGGCACTGGACGTCACGATTTTACAGCGCACTTGAGACATTTTCTCAATTGTCAACACCCCGCGCGACACAGCCACAGTGAGTTAAAAGCACATTGGCATCAGTGTAAACACAGTTACACGATTGCAAGGACGGAAAGACATCACCTGCGATGACTCACATTTGTTATTTCAAAGCCCAATGGGCAGCATTAGTTACTAGTTATTCCTTCCTGTTAGTGGGACGGAAGTTCTACCCATTTGCAGAAACAGGGGTGGAGACACAGGGGAGCTGCGGGGCCCATCTGTCACACACTGGGGAAGCCACCCCACACACAACATCTACTGCCTGTTCTCCACAAGCCACGCCCATGCCTTTTAATCCCCTGACTAGGGCCCCACATCCTCTCGCTCCTTCTCCCAAGCTGGTCAGACGGGGAGACGGGACCATGTCCCAGGAAGCAAACCCGCGGAGATCGCCCACACCTGGCCCACACCAGCTCAGAGAAGCACACGGCACGGTGTAGTGGGCTCATACCCGGATACTCCTGGAGTTAAAGAGGAGCTTTCCGATTAATCTCAAAACCTGGCTGGGTCAGTGTGGCGGGCGAACTCCCCCTCTGGAGTCCTCCCTTCTCCTTGGATGCACAGAATTTATCAGGAGACGTGAAGCCGCCCAGAGCAGGGACCGGACTGTCCCAATGCTCCAAGTGCCTCTGGATTCTAAAGGGGACAGTGGGGTCTGGGGTCTGACAGGGAGCTCCCCGTTCCCTTCTCACAATGAGAGAAAAACAAAATCCCACAGAGATCTGGGCTGTGACACTGGTTTAGAGGGTCAGAGGTCTGGTGAAGAAACCCAAAGTGGGCCACCTCTTGGTCCAGGGAACGGGGCAAAGGAGGGCATCTAATGAAGCCAAGGAGAGGGCGGCTTGGAGCAGGGTGCCAGGTGCCCACCTCCTCATCCGGGGGCCAGGAACGGGAGGCAGGCCACCCCCTGCAGGCTGGCCACAAACTTTTCAACTTAGAAGGGTCAGCAACTAGGGTGGGCATGGCGTCCCCCCACCACGGTCTCTCTTGCACAGAGACGTACCAAGGGAGTCAGAAGGTCCAAAATGTTAAAGAAGAGGTGTTTGTGACCCCATTTCAAGGCCATGGGGAAGGGCCGAGGTGTCGCCCTGTGACCAGTACCGACTGGGCCCCGGTCCTCCAGCCAATGGTGCCCTGCCGCCTGGCCCTGGTCTGCCCTCCCACCCCTCCAGGTCGCTCCGGGAGACTAGATATCCTGTTAGCAAATCCCTTCCCCCAATGATGGCCCAGACGGAACGCTCTTAATAAAAAAAAATAATTTATTGTCAACAAAGGAGATATATACAACAGGAAAATAGGTGAAAAGGAGGGAGTGAGTGAACAAAACCCCCAGGTGGGCTGCTCGGGCCTCCTGCAGGGATGGAGCGGGAAGAGGTAATGGAGGCCTCCTGGTTTAGGAGCCTGAACAGGTGGGGGAGGAGAGGCGTCCCCCGAGGTAGTGGGACTCAGTTCAAACCCCATCGTGACCACCTCTTGTGTAAGGCACTGTGCCAAGGGAGAATGGTGGGGGGTTAAGAGGGGGAAAGGAGGGGGGACAGAGAGGTCAGGGTCAGCGAAAGGGTGGGGGTAGGTGTTCTCCACAGGCCCAATGCCGTACCGCACGACAGCCCTGAGGCCGGCCTTGCCCATCTCAGGGCCTGGCCTTGCGCCTTGCCAGGGGTAGACACCTTCCATTGCCCCCAAGTAGCAGTAAATGCTGCCCCCCTCCCCCGTCCTCTCCTCCATCCTGCCTTGGCACCTGGTTTAACTCTCTCCATCAGGTGGCCGAGCCGGGGCAGCTCTGAGTGATAAGCCAAAGGGGGACCCTGCCTCCTCCCTCCCTCCCTCCCCGGGAAAGCGAGAGCCTACACACCACCCCCTGCCTCTGGCTGGCCCCCCACAGTGGTGCTGGAGTCTGACAGAACCGCCGGCCAGTTTGGGGTGTCACCTGCTCCCACACTCTTGGCGCCTTGGGGGTGCTTGGACCAGTCTTGCAGGAGGCTGACTGCCGGGGGCTCCTCCATCCGTACGCGGATAACCTGCAGATCCAGTGTCCCGCGGAGCCCCGGAGGGGGAGCTGGGCAGGGATGGGAGCAGAGAGCAGAAGTCAGGGCCCTCCGGACTCCCACTGCAAGGATGCCCCCCAAAGGCCTCTGCAAACCGCACCTCCACTCCCAGACTTTCACTTCCACAGTCCGGGGCCTGGTATGAGGGGGGCCCAAGGCAGGAAGCCGCACTCCTGGTTCATCTGAGGACCATGACCAACCAGAAGATGAGGCCATGGGCTCTCAGGCTAAGTCAGACACAGCCCACAGGCTTCCTTCCCCACGTACTTTGGTGCAGGGATGCTCAGTGTGTCTACTCGCCTTGGCTCCTCCCTTCAGCTCACTCTGCTTCATCTAAAACTTCCTGGGCGCCCTAGCCTGAGGGCTTCTGCCCTGTGTGGGCACAGGGGGTGGGTGTGGGGAACCCCCCACCCGAGTAAGATGCAGCTGTGCCCGCCATGGGGCTCACGGACAGATCCGGAGGCTAAGGCGAGAGCCCCGCATGGCCTGCCCTGGGTTAGCATCCCAGTTCTGCTCTAAGAGCTTCCCTGGGCTCTTCCCTCCCATCAGGACCCACGCCACGGGGATCAGACATCCGCCTCAGCAGTGCGGAGCAGCTGCTCTGAAAAGGCAAAACTGGGCCTTAGAGGAGAGAGCAGACTCCCCATGGCTTTCAAGCTGCCACAAAAAATGTCCCCCGCCACACGGGCACGTGCTGAAGTACTTCACATTGAAAAAGCAAAACCGAACACGGAGACTGCAACTGTCGGGATGTCTGTTTCGATAAGGATCCACTTGTGGCATTTGGCCTACACTGTCTTTAGAGACGTGGTCTAACAGATGGCTGGGAAACTGGGCACAGCTTTGCTGTACAGTTTGCTGACATTCCAAACTCCGTACCAGCGGCCATCGCCAAATTCTGCTCTGTATCTGGGTAAGTCGGTCTATGTCTGACAAACTCAAAGCTCCATGAGGACAGGCTGGATCCCAAGTTCAACAGCAAGTCAGTGGATGCCCAGCCTGTGCCCGGCACGGCTCTGACCACTGGGGGTCCAGCAGCGCAGGGAGCAGACCACGCGGCCCTCCTGGAACTTCTGATCCCGTGGCGAGAGCCCATACAATCAATGAACGCAAGATGCGACGTGTTCCGTTTGGACGGAAAGAAAGGGAAGCAAGAAGACACACCAGGGAAGGGGACAGGATAGCGTGGAGGGCCTCGTGGAGCGGGTATGTGAACAAAGATGTACAGAGAGAGTCCGCTACACGGGTGGCCAGGGAACAGCATTCCAGCCAGAAGGAAGGGTGAGCACGAAGGCCCCGGGGGCCGCCTGCCTGCCGTTGTAGGAACAGCAGGCTGGTGCCTGTGCAGAGCAGGCGGGCTGGCTTAGGAGAGTCGGGATCCTGCGGTGAGCATCCCTGGTCGCCATGGACTCTGGCTTTTTATCGGGAGTGTGACAGGAACAGCAGGGACAGCATCTAACTCAGTTTGCACCAGGGACCCTGGCTACCGTAGACGAGGAGACCAGAGTGGGCAAAGACCAGAAGCTGGGAGGCCAGGGAGGAGGCCGTTAAGGAACCAGGCAAGAGATGGCTTGGACCAGGGTGGCCACAGCGGAGGGGGGTGACAGAGGAGGGTGAATTCGGAACCGATTTTGGAGGTGGGGCTAACACGATTTGCCAAGGGCTTGATGGAAACGGGAAGAGGATGATTCTGAGGGTTTAGCCTGAGCAAAGTGCTAAATGGAAAAGGGGAGAGGAGGCTGAGGAGGACGAGAGAGGCTGGGGGCAGGAGGTGGAGGGGGAGATTCAGTTTGGATAAGGCAGTTCCATAGATCTTCTGGACAGCCACAGGCATGTCACCAGGGGAATGTGGGTGGGAGCTGGGAACACATGAACTTGGACTGGGTCCCTCTGGGAGTGAGGAAGGCCCTGCCCCAAGGTTGAGGCATCCAGTCCGTCACTTAACCACTCACTCACCGAACAGGTAAGCAGCACCTGGACCCCATGCCAGGCTCTGGGGAGATCACAGGAAATGAAACAGATACATGTCCTGACCTGAAGCTACTTACACTCAAGAAAGAGGAGGAGAGAGAACCGTCAGATCTGACTCGGGGAGCTGCATGTGAAAGGACAGGCTGGGGAAACAGAACATCCGGTGAAGCTGGAGGGGGATCTGGCCAGTGGTCTGGGGAGCCCCAAGATCAGAGCAGATCTGGGAAGGAGGGAGGGACGGTATCATGATTATGGTCACACTGGGGAAAGGCAAGCACTGAGAAGTGACCGCTGGATTTTCATTTTAGGCAAGTCAATGGTGACCTTGCCAAAAAAAGCAATTTTAGCATGAGATGGGAGGATGGGAATAGGATGGAAGTGGCTCCCAGAGAGAGGCGGGCCAGTTAGTGTGGAAAATGCTCCCCAGGCTCGCTGAAAAGGTTTCGGAACAAATGAGACAGTGGCTAGGGAGGGATGAGGGGTCAAGAAGGGAGAAATCACAGCTTTGCATAGGCTGCTGGGTGAGATCTGGAGGAGAGGGGAACACGGACCGTGGACAAAGAGGAGAGAGGGAGGGACAGAGCGGCCAGCAGGGAGGGGATGGGCTCTAGCCAGGCATTGGGGCCCCAGGCTTCCCCAGCTGCAGCCTAGCCCCAGCAGCAGAGAGAAGGCTTGGAGGCTGGAGGGGGATAGGTAAAGGTGGAAACACAGGCTGCCACTCACTAGGTGAGGGGCCCTGAGACAGGTGCCGTATCTCTTCGAGGCTATGTCCTCTTCTCCAAAATGCAAATCCTAACACTGTGTAACATGATTGTGGGGATTTAAGGAGACGGAGGACTAGACGTTAATAGAGTTCAGCACGTGCGAAGAGTTCACGGACTTGGGGACTGCTCAAAACAACGGAATTACATACTAGTTCTTTCTGGTAGCATGGAGGGCAGAGCTGAGAGTGGTGGGGAGGGGAGCATCAGGACAGTGAGGCCTGACGTGGGTTGGCCCTTCCAGAAAGCAGGCACGATCCGAGCCCCACGGCCGTGAAAGAGCAGGCCAGGAGGACTTATCAGTCCGGGAACAAGCTGAGCCCCCTTAGCACTCCAAACCCAGGGCTGGCCCCCCTCCGTGCTGGGGTCCAAGCCCCTCTGCTTCTCCGGCTCCCGTCCCCCGTCCCCCACACTTGTGCGTGTATGCGTACAAGCACAAACCATCTCCAGAGAATGGGCCTGGGTGCTTTTCTCTTGTTAAGTCTTGTTTCTGATCAGCAACTCTGAAAATGTCACTGCCACATGACAAGCGAGGGCAGCCACTATCCACCCTTCTTTCAGTAAATCTTTACAGAGGGCTTTCTTTGTGCCAGGCCCCATACCAGGTGCTGAGGATCCAACAGTCAACAAAACAAAGACCCTGTCCCTTGTGAAGCTCACACAAGCTCACACTCATGAGCACAGGCATGCACGCACACGCACACCTTTGCCCTTGGTCCAGCCTGGAAGCATACTGAGCCTGGTCGATGCATCCTAAGAGCCAGCTCTCTAGGTCTTACACAGACACTAGCAAGTCCAAGAGGCTCTTTTTCTCACCATTTGTGAGTGGGGTCCTCAAGCCTCACCCTTCTCTCCTGGCTTGGACGCCTCCCCACCCTCACCCTGCAAGGCCCGTGGAAAGTTCCAGAAAGTCTTCTCTGCTTCACATTCCTATCCATCAGCTCAGCTGACCACGCCACAGTGACCTCTCCCCACTTCTAAATCCTTGACTTTCAAGCTTTTTTAAAGTGACAGAATCTTTACTCAAAATCTTCCAAGAACTTCAATCCATAAAACAACTCAACGTGAAGACATTCGGTTGAAGCCTCACATGGTTTCGAGAAATCTTTCCGAGCTCTGCGATCCTGAAACAGTCTGCGACCTCCTCTCTGGGGCCTTTGCTCTGCACAGAACTATGGTGGCTGCGTCCCTGCCTCTGACCTGTACCCCCAAAGACACAGTTTCTTGGGGACAAAGACACTCTGTCCTCACTCATGTCATCTTCCAGAGTGCTTGCCTCAGGGCTGAGCTGCTGTGGGTTCCCTAGATCCTGCCACCCACCGAGAAAAACCCTCTCATGTCAATCAGATGGGGGAACCTGACGGCTTCAGACTCCGCCCACACACCCCAAAGGAACCTGTGACCTTGGGGACTCCCTTCTCAGCTACTCACCACTCCAGGGAGGTGGAATTTGGGCACAGGGTATCCCGGGACTCAAAATGAAGGCTCCCTTTCGAGAATGAAATCAGAAGACCCATTAAACAGTGGGAACGGCGAGCCATTTAGAGCAGGGCTCCGCCGCAGAGAATGAGGAGGCTTGGGGAACACTCAAGTCCCAGCAGAGTGCACAGTCTCGGGGAGGCAGGACTGGAATGTGGCTCAAGCTGAAACTTGAGACAGTTAAAACTGTGACCTACGTGAATGCCTGACGCCTGCCTCGAGACGAGGAAAAGCGGAGCCTGGTTTGGTAAAATATAATTGAGCGAGGGGTGCCTGGTGGCTCAGTCATTGAGCGTCTGCCTTCGGCTTGGGTCGTGATCCCGGGGTCCTGGGATCGAGCCCTAAGCCAGGCTCCCTGCTCAGCGGGAAGCCTGCTTCTCCTTCTTCCACTCCCCCTGCTGGTGTTCCCTCCCTCGCTGTCTCTCTCTCTCTCTCTGTCAAATAAATAAAATCTTAAAAAAAAAAATACATTAAGCAAAAGGGCGCGTGCGCATAACACACACACTCTGAGCTTTGCAGAAGGTCTCGAGGATACAAACTGGATTGTTAACAGCTCACTGCTGGGGAGTGGGGAGGGGAGGGCAGGGGGAGAGGCACATTTGCTTTTCTCTTTATGCAAAAAGCCCACCTCCTCTCTGAGAGCCCTGCTCTGGGGAGGCCCCCCCACCCCCGTCTTCTCCTGCGCTATCTTTCCCTGGGCTCTAACTCCAGATGCACATTTCAGACAGGCCCGGACAAGGTGCTGTGGGTCACTCAGTCACTCCTTCAGGAGCCATTTCCCGAGCCCAAGATGCCTGCCCCGGAGAGCTGAAGAAACCAGGCTCAGCCTCTGCCCTCCCAGAAAGCATTCTGGTCTAAACTGAATTCTGCCACGGCTTCGCTCTGTGACTTTTGCCTAAAAATGTCCACGGCCTCATCCCCAGGATCTGTGACTGTGGTATGTCACACGGCAAGGAAGAATTAAGGCTACACGTGGAATTAATGTTCCTGATTAGTCAACCAACTTTAAACTGAATAGATGGTTCTGGATGATCTGGGCGGGCTCCACGTACTCCCAGTCCCAGTGGGGAAGAGGGAGGCAGAAGATCAGGCCGAACCTCAGAAGGACTCTCCTGGTGGCCACGGGCTTTGAAGACGGAAGGAGACCGAAAGCCAAGGACTGCACACACCTTCTAAGAAGCTGGCAGGACGGGCGCCTGGATGGCTCAGTTAGTTAAGCATCTGCCTTCGGCTCAGGTCATGATCCCAGGGTCCTGGGATCGAGTCCCACATTGGGCTCCCCGCTCAGTGGGAAGCCTGCTTCTCCCTTTCCCTCTGCCTGACGCTTCCCCCTGCTTCTGCTCTGTCTCTGTCAAACGAATAAATAAAGTCTTTGCCCCCGGAGCCTCCAGAAAGGAACACGACCCTGCCGACACCCGGATCTTAACTTAGTGAGGCCCGTTCCTGACCTCTGGAACTGAAAAGGAATAAAGCACGTTCTCATAAACCACGAATAGGTTGTTACAGCAGCCACAGGAAACGAATACGAGGACCAAGGGAAGGAGGAACCAGCTCTGAGACTCAGCCTTCCCACTTCCATCTCCCCTGCAGAAAACAGACTTTCCTAAGGGCCTGATGAACCACGTATAGAAGTTTCTGGAAATCGGTTACACATGATACAAACACAAGCGCTTACTGCTATCATTAGACAAGTCACTGGACTGCTCTCTGCGTGGAGGTGCGTGTTGAGTTCCCCATGCGTCCGTTCAGGCCCTTGCTCCAACAGGGTGAGCGGAGCACCACAGGCCCCTGTGGGGGGAGCAGCCTTAACTGTGGGTGTGGGTGTCTGGCCTGGGGGAGCACTGGCCTAGCCCAACCTGACGATCACTTCCAGGACACTCTCAAGGAGCTAGTTCAGCTTTCTGGCCAGTCCTGTCATTCCAGTCTGCCTGTCCTCGGCCCGGTCCCTCAGGAGACCTGAGTGCTGACCACCTCGACACCCAGGGCCCTGCTACAGAGCAGCCTCGAGGAGGCCCGAGCCCCAGGACGCAGCCTGCCTGACCCTCCCCTGTCATCCCCTCTCAGGAGCTCACCTGGAGAGGGGCTTTCTGGCTGGGGAAGGCCTCCTTCTGCAGCTCTCCCCTCTTTGGGTGAGTCCTTGCTGTCTGAGGCCCTGAGCTGGGTGTGGGAGAAGAGCTGGAGGACGAAGCCCGGTGGGAAGCTGCCGTCGGTAAAGTGTCGGACCTCAGCGGGGGCCGCAAAAGTCTCTGTGGGTGAGTCGGGGGACGGGGGGTCTGGAAGGAGAGACAGGAAGGAACTGTGAGTCCGGGAGGTGGAGCGGTCTATCCTCACTGAAGCCAGAATCCAAAGGCCTAGACCATCTCCCTCCCCTGCCTGGCTTTTCCTGTTGGAGCACTGCAGCCAGAGCCTATGTCCACACCTGCACAGGGCCCTCCTCTCACCTGGGTTGGGGTCTGGGTCCAGGTCCAAGTTTTTGGTCATGGGTCTGCCTCTTTTCTTTCTGACCGGCTCTTCCCCAGGGGGCTCCTTCCATCTCTGACCACGGGGCTTCCTATTTCCTGGCTCTGAGACAGGGGCAGCTGCAGAACGAGAAGACGTCAGACCTTTTAAAGGGTCCACACCTGAGCCCCGCAGCCTCTCTCCGCAGAGAACGCAGGTGCGTGCTCCCTCTCCCCGGCTCAGCCTCAAGGGCTTCCCCAAGACTGACCAGGAAGCTCGAGGGGGCGGAGGCCCCTGGGCCGGCTCCTTTTCGGAAGACACGGGTTTTCCTCGGAGTCGAGGAGAACGACGATCTCTGCCGGCATCCTGGCAGGGTCCGGCTCGGAGTCCGGGTCAGCTTCGACATCCTGGCCTGAGTCTGGAGAGGGGGCACGCCCAGTAAGCTCCAAATGCTCTGTGGGGCCAACTCCCCCACCTCGCCCCCCAGCCCCGCCAACCCCACCGTTCCAACTACCTGAGGTTGGTGAAGAAGGCTGCTCGGCTCTGACGTCCTGCAAAAGGGCCACTCCCTCACTCCAGGCCTCCAGGATGTTGCTTTTCTCCGAAAGGCTCAGGTCCAGGGTGTGAGGGTGCTGCTCCAGGATGTGTGTGCGCGCCGTGTCTGCCGAGGGGGCCCGGATCTCCGCCCCACACACCATGCACAGTGCCCGCCCACTGCCTCCTGGGCTGTTTCCCACCAGGAACTCCTGCTCCCAAGACACCTGCTGCTTGGGCTCCTCACAGCCTTCGCCACTTGCCTCCAGCAGGCTGGGCCTGGGCGGGGGGGTCTTCTCCTGCGGGGCCACTGCAGAGGGAGACGTGCAGGAGGCGTTAGCAGGAAAGGTACCTGTGGCCTAGAAGACTTACAACATGGTTCCCCAAACTTGGTGGAGTCTGGGCGGTGGGGGGAGGAACATTCCCACTCTCCCTTCCCCTGCTGCCCATGAGACTGACCTTAACCTTATTAAAGACCATAACCTTATAAAACTTGCCCTGGGTGCCTCGGCATCCCGCTATCTCCCTGCCTCTCTGCTCGCCGTCTGGGCTCCGACCACAGGTCCCCGGGCTTTTCCAACAGGCCGTTCTTGTAGGTCTTCAGCCTTGACACATCTGTCCAGACCACCCTGATGAGTCCGACAATTTCCTTTACTCCTGGGAAGCCTTCCTGACCTCCCACCCCTGGTGGGGGATTAGATCTACATCTGACATCCAGGCCGCACCGTGTCCTTTCTTGAGAACAAGAATGGTCCATCTGATCTATCGTTCCTACAGGGCCTGGTACGCAGGAGATGCACGGTGGGCATCCTATCCTCGAATGACGGGGCATGCCAGCTTCTCCACTCGGCCAGGCCCCTTCAACAGGCCACCACACCCCGTCAGAACCCTTTTCCCTTCTCCCAGAGCATGCGCAAGTGTAATCTTGCGCCCAAGGGTCTGCCTGGCATCTGCTTTGTGCGCATGGACCACAAGCTCGACAAAGAAGGCAGGCTGAGACCCACGTCAGCCTGTCTCTACGATTTCTCATGGACACACCTTTTTCTCACCTGAGAAGATGGGATGAAATAAAATATGGGCCGTCCTAACGCCTAGGGACTGTACAGGGAGATGGCATTTGAAGTGGGTCTGAGAACTGGCCAGGATTCAGAAGATCCAGGTCCAAGGCTGGGCTGTACCCATCTCCCACGTGACTGGGAACCTTGACCTCTTTCCCACCATTCCTCCAAGACAGCTCTTGTCAAGGTCACCAATGCTAAACCCGGCGGTTAGTTCTTAAACTTCATCATTTGACTCGTCACTTCTTCCAGCTTGTTTTCTGTCCCTCAGCTTCCGGGCACCACCTCCTGTTGGTTCATCTCTTACTTCCCTGGGGCTCTCTCGGGGTCACGCATGCTGGCTCCTCTCCTCCCTTCTCAAGGCTCTCTCACTTCCTTCAGGGCCTAGCTGAAGAACCATCCTCTTGAGACGGCCTTCTCGGCCCCCAAGCAGAAAGTTGGGCACCCCATCACCCAACCCCCCCCCCACCCATGTCGTCCCTAGCCCACACCGCCACCGGGTCTAACATGGTGTCACTTACGCAGTGTCTTCCCGCTGTATGACTTTTGATTGTCAACACCTCGACCCCCAGACTCTAGAACAGTGCCTGGCAGGTGGTGGCATGCGGAAAATCTCTGATGAGGGACTGACTGACTGCATCTCCAACCTGTAGTCGCCGGAGAGAGCTCTGTATCTCCTGTCTTGGACCCCTTCTGTCTACCTCCCCGCTCTGACATTCTCTTTCCATTGCCTGCCTGCTGATGACTTCCTTATTTGTACCTCCGGCCAGACTCAAGGCATCTGAACGCACGTGTCTGATGCCTATCTGGCCATACCACTTGAATGTGTCACAGGCCTACATCTTAGCCTTCCTGTCTTTGCACATGGGAGGCCCGTCCTTCTCGGTGCTCAGGCCAAAGACTTTGAATTCGTCCTTTCTCCTCTTAACCCAAATCTTTCAAAAAAGCTTCTGCTTTAAGACATGTGTACTTGCTATCCTCTCTGCCTAAAGTGCTTTCCCTCCCTCCCACTGTCCGCAAGGTTCATTCCCTCGTGTCCTTTGGGTCTGTGCTCAAGATTCACATTAGAGAAGCCTTTCCCGACCGCTTGATATGCCAAATAAAACACCCCCATTCTCTTTTCTCCTCCTTTGCTCTGGTGTTCTCTGAGGCACTTATGGGCACCTGACACCCTACGCATTTAATTTTGTCTTGGGTCATTCATTTATATATTCCAGAAGGGGTGCTTCTTTCGTCTCTGCTCATAGTCATTAGCGTGCCCAGTCTTAAACTGCCTGGCTAACAGTCGGTGCCTAATCAAGACCTACTGAATGAATTAACTTCTCTGGACTTCTATTTCCTCATCCCTGACAGTGGGGAACAGGGCCTCTCGGGCAGGGTTGTTGAGAGGATGAACTGAGACAGCTTGGCCTCCAGCCCTCAGTAAACACTAGCACAAGCAGGGAAAGAACCTTTGGTGGACGGCAAGCTCTGCGATAAAGGGCAGCTGCCTTTATTTCCCTGACTTGTTTTATAACCCTCCAGAATCCAAAAAAGGACCAGAGAGGCGGTGGGGGGAGACAGCGTGTGATGCTGAGGTTAAATAAATGGTCTTGCTCTCAACCTCTTTGGTGAACAATCCCCCCTACGGGAAGAGGTATTTGAGAATAAAAACGATATTTGCATTTCCATGAACATTTTTTGGGCATTTTCATGAGTATTAAGTTTCCGACTAAGATGGCCCTTTGTTTTCTAATGGTCTGCAAGATCCTGCGGACTACAGAAATTGGTAAAGGGGGAGGGGAAATCAAGGGCTCCCAGGTTGTTCCTCGAATCCCTTCCCAAGGCCAATCTCCTTCCTGCGTGGCAGAGGGTACCCCTAGCAAGCGCTTCTCTTCCGAAACTGAGTGTGCTCTGTGCCATCCCATTCACCCCTGAAGCGCTTGAATCTGACACCTGTGGCTTACGCAAGTGGAAGGCCCGGGATGCAAGGGGAGTTGGGGGACAGGAAAGCTTTCTGCGTAGAGGGCCCTGAAAATCCTCCTCTTGGCGGGCGGCATCCTCGGATCTCTCCGGACACCAGGCTGCGCGCCCGGCCTCGGCCCTGAGTCCCGGCCTTGCAGCCCCTCGGCCTAAAACACAGCCTGGCCCCTGAGCCGGCCTCTGGCTCCGCGGGGCGGGAGACCGCGGCCGCCGGTGCGGGGCCCGGGAGTGGGGGCGCTCGGGCACCGGAAGATCCGGAGCGCGCGGGGTGTGGATCGAAGGCTCCAGACCCCGGACGGGGGCGGGAGAGAGGGAATTCGGGGAGGCCCCAGATTCCAAACCCTGGAGGGGGCGGAGCGAGAGCGCGCCCGGGCCCCAGACCGGAGGGGGAGGGGGCGCCCGGGTCCCGGGCCGGAGGGGGAGGGGGCGCCGGAGCCCCCCGACTGCGGAGGGGGAGGGGGCGCCCGGGCCCGGACCGTGACGCGGAAGTGGGGTCCCCTTCCATCCTCACCTCTGAGCATCGGCTCAGGCCGCGGAATTACGGCCACCACCATGGCCTCCTCCTCGTCCTCCCCTTCCTCGCATTTGAGCGTCACCTCGAAGCAGTCGAGCGCGGCCCCCTCGGCCTTCAGGGCCATGGTGCGGCCGGTGTGTGTGCGCGCGGGGGATATCGCGGTGACCGGACGCCGGAGGCCGGGCGCGCAGCCAGGGGCCGGCTCCCGCCCCGCGCCGCCCCCTCCCCGCCGCCCGCCGCTCACCGCCCGGCCTGCGACGGGCGCGTCCGGGCCTCCCCGAGACCGAGCGCGTCGGGACCCCGGGCGGGGAGGGCTCAATCCGGGGCCCCAGGCCCCCGCCGCTCCCTTTTATGGAGGCTCATTGTCGGCGCCCTCCCGGACGGCCCGCCGCGGGCCCGCCCCCGACCCCGCGCGGCCAATCGCGCGTGGCCCCGCCCCGGGCACGCGGCTCCGTTAGCCGCCCGGGGACCCGCAGGGCGGCGGGGAGGGCCGCGGGCTCCCAGGCGGCCTGCGGCGCGGAGGCGGGCATTGCCGACCGGCGGAGAGGACCCCGGACCCCGCGGGCAGGGGGCGTCGTCCCTCGGGCTGCGGATCGGGCCCGTTGGCGGGCGTCGAGAGCGCTGCCAGGTGCCCTGGGGTTTTGTTGGGGGTCGCCTTTGCGTCCCCCAAAGGAGCCTTCAGCCTCCAGAAGATGCCCGGGGCGGGAAAGGATCCGGCGGGGCAGCGAGAAGGGCCTTGGCGTGGGAAGGGGGGAGACGGAATTCCTTCTGAATTTTGCCAGCTCTGTGACCTTGGGCACGTTATCTGCTTTCTTAGACGACCTCTTCCTTTCTCGGAAGACATTGTGGAGGCTTCTGGACAAGGGGATGCGGAAGATGGAAGAGTCAAGTGGAGTGTGGGCACACGCAAACCACCCCCGATGGTTTTGATTTCCATTTATTAAAACGTGAGTCTAGAGATTGTGCACCTCCCCAGGGGCACACAAATTCTTGAGAGCCCCAAGACCAGAGTCCAGTTGCCATGACACTGCTTCGCCGCCATCCTACTCAGGTTGAGCTTTTACTTCTGTGACACAGAATGGGCATCCCCCCTCTGCTACAGAAGCTCTCCTGAGATGTCGGTTGAGAAAAGGTCTGACACTGGAAATCCATCTTAAAATGCCACCATATCAGACCAGACACAGGAGTAATTCAGAATAACGTATGTAGTGGGTTGGGGGCTGGAGAGCAGATGGGAACTAGTTTATCTGCATTACCGTAGGTCTTTAAGTGAATAATTTTGTTACTTTCAAGTGTACCCCATACTTGAAAGGTTTTACAAATAAAGGTATTACCAAGCCGTTTTCAATCATTTCTATCTCTCGATCACCTGGTAAGCTGTGCAGGGATCCCTTCCTTGAACTTCTGCTCTCCTCTCTACTGTCTTGCATGGGTCCAGATCCTCAGGCTCCCAGGACTGGGGCCATCAGGTGTGGGTTTGGCCCATGGGAGCCAGTGGCAGGAGACTGGAAGATAGCAGGAAGGATAAAGCCAGTGTGTTTCTTCTCTTTCCCTTGTTTGCTTGGGCTTGGGCAGGTCTCTAGCCGTAGATAAAACTCCTCTGTGGTCCCAACGTCTGGGGGATGATCCTCACTTCCAGGCTATGTTAATTCCATCTCCTCCATTTGTCCCTCCAGTTTAGGAGTGGTGGGGAGTGCCCTGTGTTTGCCTCTCTGTCCCCTGTTGGGACTACTCAGCCCTTCCATCACCCTTGTCACCAGCGTCATGAACACCCTGCATTAAATTCTTTGTTTTACATACCTAGAGTGATTCCTCTTACCCCCTTGGACTCTGAGTGATACACCCAATATTATACCAGGCAGTTTGTCCTCGCAAGTCTTATGTGGTAGACTGTATTGTTCCCATTTTCCAGAACAGGAAGTTGAGGCTTAAAGGGATAAACTACTTGCCCAAGGTAATACACCAAGAATCCTATTTCATCAAATCTAAGATGAGCGTTTTTTCTACATTTTAACATCTTTGGAATGGGGATGCTTTCTATAATGGACATCACTATGAAGTTTTAGGAATACCAAGAATGTTTAAGATTACCCCTCTGATATTCAGACCGTGACGTTACCGGCAGAAATAAATCACGTTCAGAATGAGACATCGGTGAGGCCCCTTGGCGACCACAAAGTTGACTTTCAGTGGTTGCTGCTTTCTTACCGTAGATAACTCCAGCCCTGTTTGCGTCCTCCTGCCTCCTAGATGAACTAGTTAGGACTATATATAACCCAGTCTTTAAGTTGCCCCTGCTTTTTGACAGCTTTCAATCCAAAACTGGTCCCACACTTCCCTAATCCCTCTACAGAACCTCGGAATGCAAACCCGTATTTAAAGAGACTTATATGAGGGTTTCCCTAGGGTACATTCTCCTTTACAGAAGCAAATTAAATAAACCTAACCTTTTTTGACAACAGCCGTGTCCCTGGTGGTCTTCGGTCAGAGGGCTTTGACAACCTTAGCCAATTTATTTTGCATTCATTTTTATGTATATGAAGAGTGATATATAGGAATAGACATTTTTCCAAAAAAGACATCCAGATGGCCAAAAGACACGTGAAGGTGCTCAGCATCCCTCATCATCAGGGAAATACAAATCAAAACCATGATGAGATAGTACTTCATACCTGTCAGAATGGCTAAAATTAACAACACAGGAAACAACAGATGTTGGCGAGGATGTAGAGAAAGGGGAAACCTCTTGCATTGTTGGTGGGAATGCAAAATGGTGCAGCCACTCTGGAAAACAGGAGGTTCCTCAAAAAGTTAAAAATAGAACTACCGTGGGACGCAGCAATTGCAATTCTAGGTATTTGCCAAAGGATATAAAAATTGATTCAATGGGGCACACGCACTCCAGTGTTTATAACGGCATTGTCAACAATAGTCAAATTACGTAGAGTCCAAATGTCCATTGACTGATGAATGGATAAAGAATATCTGCAGGGCGCCTGGGTGGCTCAGTGGGTTAAAGCCTCTGCCTTTGACTCAGGTCATGATCCCAGAGTCCTGGGATCGAGCCCTGCATTGGGCTCCCTGCTCAGCAGGAAGCCTGCCTTCTCCTCTCTCTCTGCCGGCCTCTCTGCCTACTTGTGATCTCTCTTTGCTCTGTCAAATAAATAAATAAATAAAATCTTAAAAAAAAAAAAAGAGGATGGATGTGTGACTTTGCTTCTAACTTGCTTGTCATTTTGTAGTGATCTTCAGCAAAAGCCATAATAAATATCTGTCCATGCTCTTTGGCTCAGTAATTTGATTGCCAACAGGGCACCTGGGGGGCTCAGTCAGTTAAGTGTCTGACTCTTGATCTCAGCTTAGGTTTTGATCTCAGGGTCATGAGTTCAAGCCCTGGATTGGGCTTCCAGTGTAGAACCTGATGAAAAGGGGAAAAAAAAAAAAAAAGAGTTACCCTGAAGTCATCTGAAGTCATCCAAAAGGAGAAAAATAATGACCCAACATGGATATCAGAATAGTGTTTGCGCTTGAACTACTCATTCCCTGAAACTTAGTATCCTTTCACTCCTAGGTGCTGGGTGAAGTGTTACTCAGTTCTTGGACGTAGTCAGACGTCCCCTTCTCTTGGCTCTTGACTCAGTTGGGACAGCTATCCTAGGACCCCGGGCATAGCACACTCCTATGATTAGTTCGCGTGTCCCAGTCCCCTGTGGTCTCCGGGCTCCTAGAGGGCAGGTCCATTTTTTCTGTCCATCTTTCTAGTTCCAACATTGGCTCAGGGGCTGGGCTCTTAGCACAGGCTTGGTCCCTGCACTTCAGGGCTCTCGTTGCAAAAAATATCTACTCAACGTAGCTCAGGCAAAATGGGGGATTTGTTGACTTGTGGATTTCAAGGAAGCACGGAATGCCCAGGGACCCCGGCAGACTCTGGGAATAACGGGACCCAAGACACGAATGCCACGAAGACATTCTTTTCATCTGTGGTCTCTGCCTCTTTCTGCATAGAAGCCTTATTTTCTCGATGTCGATGGGCTTTTCCCACGTAGCAGGCGATGTGGCCGCTCCTTCCCTAGACTAGCTTCTAGCTCTGTATACTGTGAACATTGGTTCTCCTCCACTGCCCGCGAGTATGAAGCCCAGCTTCCGGGGCTGGGCTCTGTATGACACACTCGTATCACCAAGTGACGTCTGGCCCTGCGCTTTGGTGCCAGAAAATGAGCCTAAACAGCTTAGTGGGCAGCAGGAGAATTTGGAAACCATTCCTACTGAGGACAACTATCGATCCCTGTATCTGAGAAATGGCTCCAAACGATGTAAATTTACATAAACTGCTCCACGTAAAACTACGTAATCTACATAAGACTATGTAAACTGCTCTTACTGAACCGCTTAATCACTACCGAACTCAACAGCTGGAAAATGCCAGCACCTGGCTCACCTCCGCTCCATAGGAAGGGAAGAATGTTGGAAAAGAAGGCAAAACCAAAAAAACAATCAAAAGCCCCAGCCAATCAATGCCATAAGAATTTCTTTTTTTTTTTTAAAATATTTTATTTATTTATTTGACAGACAGAGAGCACAAGTAGGCAGAGAGGCAGGCAGAGAGAGGGGGGGGGAGGCAGGCTTCCTGCTGAGCAGAGAGCCCGATGCGGGGCTCGATCCCAGGACCCTGAGACCATGACCTGAGCCGAAGGCAGAGGCTTTAACCCACTGAGCCACCCAGGCGCCCCTGCCATAAGAATTTCTGGGATGAATGAATGTAACAGTAAAAAACTAGCACTAATCCTGGCGTCTAACAGGACCTGGCTGACAAATGATGGTGTGTTAGCACCAAAAAGAATATCCAGATTGTAACAACACGGGAAAGCATTTATGAAATACAGTTAAGTGTACAAACCCACAAACAAGTATGTGATGCTTATGCCGAAGCAAAAAAATTGAATAACATTGATACAGATCGAAAGTAAACATGAGAAATGGAAATAAATGTGTCATGATAACTGAATTATTGGTGAAAAATGTTTATGACCATAAACATTTACACATTACACATTACAAAATGTGTAAGTACCATAAGAATCATAGGAACATTAGAAATAATGATCTAGGATGGCTGAGTGGCTCAGTCAGTTAAGTGTTTGGCTTTGGATCTCAGTTCAGGTCATGATTTCACACAGGGTCGTGGGATCGAGCCCCAGGTTGGGCTCTGTCCTGGGCACGGAGCCTGCTTAAGAGTCTCTCTCTCGGGGCGCCTGGGTGGCTCAGTGGGTTAAAGCCTCTGACTTCGGCTCAGGTCATAATCCCAGGGTCCTGGGATCGATCCCTGCATCGGGTTCTCTGCACAGCGGGAAGCCTGCTTCCTCCTCTCTCTCTCTCTGCCTGCCTCTCTGCCTGCTTGTAATCTCTGCCTGTCAAATAAATAAGTAAAATCTTAAAAAAAAAAAAAAAAGTCTCTCTCTCTCTCTCTGCCCCTCTCCACCCCTGGTCGCTTGCTCTCTCTCGCTCTCAAAAATTTTTTAAAAAATGATCTATTAGGGCACCTGGGTGGCTCAGTGGGTTAAGCCTCTGCATTCAGCTCAGGTCATGATCTCAGGGTCCTGGGATCGAGCCCCGCATCGGGCTCTCTGCTCGGCAGGGAGCCTGCTTCCCCACCCCCCTCTCTGCCTGCCTCTCTGCCTACTTGTGATCTCTCTCTGTCAAATAAATAAATAAAATCTTTAAAGAAAATGATCTATTAATAAAATATTTCATTTATTTAACAGAGAGAGAGAGGGAACACAAGTAGGGGGAGTGGGAGAGGGAGAAGCAGACTTCCTGCTGAGCAGGGAGCCAGATATGGGGCCCGATCCCAGAGTCCTGGGATCATGACCTGAGCTGAAGGCAGGTGCTTAATGACTGAGCCCCCCAGGCGCCTGGTGATCTCTTTCTTTGTTTTTGTATAGAATGGTATTCTTGAAATTTTAACTGACAATAGAGATTACAAAACAGCATGTATGTCATGATCCTGATTATGTTAAATACAGCATCAGTGTGATTAATTTATATGTAAGAAATTATATAAGAATGAACATGAAGGGGCGCCTGGGTGACCCAGTGGGTTAAGCCTCTGCCTTCGGTTCAGGTCAAGATCTCAGGGTCCTGGGATGGAGCCCTGAATTGGGCTCTCTGCTCAGCAGGGAGCCTGCTTCCCTTCCTCTCTCTCTGCCTGCCTCTCTGCCTACTTGTGATCTCTGTCTGTCAAATAAATAAACAAAATCTTTAAAAAAAAAAAAAAGAATGAACATAAAGCTATTAACATTGTCTAACCCTGAATGGTGGGATTCTGGCTAATTTTTACATTTTTCATTTTACAGTTTTACAAGTTTTCTGTATTGTCTGATATTTTTACTTTTATAATCATAATTTTAAGTATAGTAATTTCTATTAAAGAAAAAATGATCCCCATGCCACAGACATTAGACCAATGTCTCATAAGGCAGGAATGGCAAGTATGTGGCCCAGTAGCTGTGGTAGATTGGCTTGTTTTCAACTATTCCACTCCCCCTGTAATAAGATTACACGTCCAGCCCCATTACCTTGAGAATTTTCAGTGCCTCTTACTAGGCATTGAATATTTTCCCATCCCACTGACTTTGGGCTAAGCAGTGTGGCTTGTCTTGGCGGATAGAGTGTGAGCAGGGTGGAAGTAAACTGTATCTTGGATGAGGCTTTATGGATATTTACATGGTGTGGCTTGGCCTCTCATTGTGCTGTACACCATGACAAGAGCTTGCCCCGGGGTGACGCAGGTCCTTCAGCCTGGGTCCGTGCATGGGAGACACCCAAGTCCCCCTGAGCCCAGCTGGCCTACAAGAGGCACAGTCCACCCACAGATGGGTAAGCAAGAAATAAACGTTTGTCTCCCTACACAGCATGGTTACCACAAGCCTATAGTCCAGGCCCTGTGTTCTCTCCCCAACCTCCTTGTTCTTCTTCTTCTTCTTTTTTTTTCCAAAGATTTTATTTATTTATTTGACAGACAGAGATCCCAAGTAGGCAGAGAGGCAGGCAGAGAGAGAGGGGAAAGCAAGCTCCCCGCTGAGCAGAGAGCCTGATGTGGGGCTCGATCTCAGGACCCCGGGATCATGACCTGAGCTGAAGGCAGAGGCTTTCACCCACTGAGCCACCCAGGCGCCCCTATTTTTTTAATGTTATATGGCTGCCGATGGGGTGAGGGGGACAAACCCTCCTGGTTGGCCCAAGTGACAGAGGGGTTTCCTGGGACATGGGGCTTTCAGGTTATTTATTTATTTACTAGGGGAGCCACTCCTGGGCCCGATCCCAGGATCGCAGGTTCATGACCTGAGCCGAAATCAAGAGTCCCTCGCTCAACTGACTGAGCCACCTAGGTGTCCTGCAATAAAGCTATTTTTTAAAAAAGATTTTATTCATTTATTTGACAGAGAGAGACAGCGAGAGGGAACACAAGCAGGGGGAGTGGGAGAGGGAGAAGCAGGCTCCCCACCAAGCAGTGAGCCCGATGCGGGGCTCGATCCCAGAACCCTGGGATCATGACCTGAGCGGAAGGCAGACACTTAACGACTGAGCTACCCAAGTGCCCCCAATATTTTTTAAGTAGACTCCATGCCGAAAGTGAGGCTTGAACTCATACCCCTGAGATCAAGAATCACATGCTCTACCCAACTGAGCCAGCCAGGCACCCCTCAATAAAGCTATTTTTTAATAACCTGAAAGGCAAGGGCGCCTAAGTGGCTCAGTCTGCTGAGTAACAGACTGCTGATTTTGGCTGGGGCCATGATCTGGGGGTAGGGATGTCAAACGCCACCTGCCCCTGACATGGGGATCCATGCTGGGCATGAATTCTGCTTAAAAGTCTCTTTCTCCTTTTGCCTCTCCCAACTTCTCTCTCAAAAAGCAATAAATAAATAACAACAGCTTTATTGAGATCGACTTTATATTTCATACAATTCACTCATCTAAAGCATCCAGTTCCTTGTGCAATCCACATCACTACAATGTGATTTTAGAACATTTTCTTTCCTCCTAAAGGAAACCCTGTACCCATTAGCAGTCCCAACTCATTTTCCCCAGCACCACTCCCATCCTATAGCAACTGCTTGCCCGTCTACTTTCTGTCTCTATACATTTGCATATTTTGGGCATTTCAAATAAATGGAATCATACAATATGGCCTTTTGTAATTGGCTTTTAATGACCATAATACCTCCCAAGTTCACTCTTGCAACATGTATTGGTACTTCATTTCTTTTTATTGCTGGACGATATTCAATTGTACGTACACACCACATTTTATTTATCCATTCATCAGCGATGGACATTCGGGTCATTTCCATCTTTTGGTTATTGTGAATAGCGCTGCTGTGAACATATATGTACAAGTCTTTGTTTGGACACCTGTCTTTGGTTCTTCAGGGTGTATACCTAGGAGTGGAACTGCTGGGTCACAGCCTAGTTCTATGTTCAGCTTTTTGAGGAATTGCCAACATGGTCTTCCACAGCGGCTGCGTCCCGCATTGCCAGCAGCAATGCAAGAAGGACCCAGCTTCTCCATAACCTTGCCCACCCTGGTCATTGCCCATTGTTTCTGTTAGAGCTGTCCTGCTAGAGGCTCAGGGGTCTATCAATCACACAGCTGATTCCACGAATCCTCTTGTAATGGATTGGACTTAATGGAATTTTCCTGAGACTTCCGGAAGCTGACTTTCCAGGAGCTCTCTCTGTGCGCTACTTCAAATCCTCTCAACCATGTCTCTTTTCCCGTTTTTTTTTTTTTTAATTTATTTTTATTTAAAAAATTTATTATTATTATCATTACTATTTTTTCTTTTTCAAGTTCTCTGCGGGCTTTGCCAACTTTGTGTAGGTACAACCCCATGGCCCCTCTTCACACCTTGTAGCTTTCACACTTTGTACCTTTCATTTTTTGCTCTGGGGTTTCTTGGACAGCTCAGCACAGGGAGCCTGTGGGAACGTACTCAGCACTAAAACACGTGAGTGGCCTGTGGAGCTGTCGCGAACCAATAGGGACCAGGGTTAACCAATGAATGAATGTGTTTCCCCAAAGGGTAGCAAAAGGCAGTTTGAAGGATGCTGAACAGGTATAAATAACGGCTTCTACTCTCTCTACAAAACCAGAATCTATAGAAGGATTCCAGGAATCTATATTTGTAACGAGCCCTACAGGTGATTCCTACGCATGCTAAAAAATTTGCAAAACACTGAATTAGGCTGTTTTCAGAAGGAATTTACATTATAAAAGGAGCAATGATTATAATTCTGACTCCCCTGCACATTCCCTGGTGTCACGCAGAAAAGCACCAGAGGACTTGAGACTTCTTTCCATCTTCATCCTCATGGATGCTTCTCTTCTTCTGACTGCTTTCTGGTCCTCAGGTTCACCCTGCATGTGAACGTGAACTTCCTTCTTAGCCTCTAAATAAGACAACTCTTCTCTTCCTAAGGAAGACTCCACCCCTTTCCACAGGAGGAGATTTTGCTTCTGTGTTCCTTCCTGCATCCTATTGTCTAGAGTGGGTCCTGGGCTTTAGCTGGAAGGTCACTGATGTTCACTTCCTGCCGGGCCAGCAAGCTCTGGGTGATGAATGGCCTCTAGCACCAAGAGTAAAGATGAACGAGGTGAACCCACCAATTTTAACTCAGTGGAAAGCGTCAAAGCTGCAAAGCCTGCTGATTCCCTTATTAGGTTTCTTCTTAAGTAAGCACATCTTTTACGCCCCACCCCCAAAGTTTCTGGAAGCAATAAGTGTAAAAATATATCTAAAAAGTCATCTTCTTGCCCATTTGCACAGCTCTCAACTTACCTTTTCATATACTATTCCTTCCTGCACTGCCTGGGTCTTGGTGTTATAAATCCATAATACTTTTTAATGGCCGATTGGTTTACTACCCAGGGGGTGATGCCAACACTCATTAAAGTCTTTTGATTTAGGGTCTACCTCAGATAAAGTTGATAGTGGTGGGATTTGGGATTTGAGGACCAGTATAATGGAGTGGATCTGGCTTTGGTCTGGGCCAGAGGGATGGACTCTGCAATTTCTGTTAACAGGGACCATGTTTTTCTCCTGCTTAAAACCCCTCCCTGGTTCCCAGCTACTTCAGGATAAAGTCCAGACTTATTAGCCTCACATTCCAGTCCTACATGATCTGACCCCTGCTTGTTTTCTGTCTCACTTAGGACTCTCCCACTGCAGATGACAGAAACCAAAGGCCAACCAAAAAATACTGGCCCATGGATCAGAAAGCGTGACTTCAGACATGGCTGGATTCAGGAGCACGCAGGACAGTTTCAGGAATGTCCTTTCTCTCCAACTCCAGGCTCGGTCTTCTGCAGTGGGTTTGTTTTCAGGCAAAATCTAGTATATGGCGGCAAAAACGAACACTGTAGCTGATGTGAAGAACAAAGGCAGAAGAAAAAATAAACGAACTTCCTTAAAACTCATAGCCGTTGATAAGTACTTGAGACAGGCAGAGTGACCTTCCTCAAGGAAATTAGCTGCCTAGGGGTGCCTGGGTGGCTCAGCCAGTTAAGTGTTCCACTCTTTTTTTTTTTTTTAAGATTTTATTTATTTATTTGTCAGAGAGAGAGAGAGAGAGAGCATGCATGAGCACAAGCAGGGAGAGGGGCAGGCAGTGGGAGAAGCAGGCAAGCACCCCAATGCGGGACTAGAAGCCGGGACCCTGGGGTCATGACCTGAGCCGAGGGTAGATGCTTAACTGACTGAGCCACCCAGGTGTCCCAAGCGCTTGATCCTTGATATCAGGGGCCTGAGTTCAGTCCCCACATGGGGCTCTATACCAGGTGTGGAGCCTACTTAAGGACAAAAGGAGTTCAGCTGCCTCAATGTTAACACTTTGCTAGAGGCAAAAGGCAACTTTAACTTGACATTAAGTCAACTTCCAGGATCCTGTAAAAAACCCCTTTGGAAATTTCCTTTACCTTTACACTACCCCAACCCCCCAATATACACATTAGCGATCATCACCATGCTCTAAACATATGTCCCACTGATATACATCTGTAGGGTCTCATGACTGAGGTTTTACTAGGCAGTAGTACATGACCTTTTCCTAACAATAGCTAGCCCCTCAAATCCTGGAAACCTGGAAAGCTTGCTTCCAAATTCTTTGAGGCTTATGCTATCCCTAACTCCCTCCCAACTTGAAAGTATATAATCAGTGACTCCTCACAACGCCAGGGCTGCTCTTCCTGCCTCCCGCTGCTGTCCCCGTGCTTTAATGAAAACCACCCTTTTTGCACCGAAGATGTTTCAAGAATTCTTTCTTGACAGTTCGTTTCAGACCCTAACATTTCACATCAATAGCCATCTCAAGTTTACAATCTGGCATTTTATTAAGCTCAACAGAGAGTAAATGCATCTTGTCCAGGAAATTCCAGAAAAGTTCAAAGGATACCTCCTAAGAATGAGACTAGGTCATATGCCCATCCTTGAAACATCACTGTGACTTTTGTTGTTCCCTCCTGATGCTTGAGGGTGGGGTCATCCTGTCTGAACTACTTTTTTGGGAGTGATGTATGGGAGTTTCCAAAGTGTGTATGGGGTGGCATTACCATAGAAGAGCGATGTGGCATACACCACCACCTGCTTATGAAATAGTTACATCCTTCTTTTTCCTTGCTAATTGAGTCCAAATTCTTTTCAGCAGCAATGTGCTGAGAGAAGGAAAGCCTTATGCTCAGCCTCAGGCGGAGTGTAATTGGTCTAACTCAAGCACAGAATCCCATTTCCTTTGGTTTCTGGTTTATGGGTCTGCATGTGATGGGGCTCTAGCCAATGAGATTCTAAGGAACAGTCTGCTGGAGGGCTCTTGGAAGGGTTTTCCTCTCTAAGAAAAGGATATTGTCATGTGGGCATGGGAAACTTGAAAGCTGTGGCAGCCATCTTGGAACCATTAAGAAGAAACAGAGATCCCCAGAAATGCTAATTCGCCAATCCGCCTTCGTTGAGAAACTGAATTATCCAACCTTAGTGCTCCCTTTAAGACTTTCTTTTAGGGGCGCCTGGGTGGCTCAGCGGGTTAAAGCCTCTGCCTTTGGCTCAGGTCGTGATCCCGGGGTCCTGGGATCGAGCCCCGCGTCGGGCTCTCTGCTCGGCAGGGAGCCTGCTTCCCTTCCTCTCTCTGCCTGCCTCTCTGCCTACCTGTGAGCTCTGTCTGTCAAATAAATAAATAAAATCTTAAAAAAAAAAGACTTTCTTTTAAAGGAAAAAAAAAAACTGTGCTAAAATATACAGAACATTAAATTCACCACCTTAACCACTTTAAAGCCTATAATTTGGTGGTATTTGGAACATTCACAATGTATGAAACCATCAGCACAATCTAGTTCCAGAATATTTTCATCACCCCAAAAGGAAACCCTTGTACCCATCAAGCAATCACTCCCAATTCTCCTTGCCCCAGCCTTTGGCAACCACTGCTCTATTTTTGGTCTATCTACATCTGCCTATTCTGAATATTTCATATGAATGGAATCATACCATACATGGCCTTTTCTGGCTGGCTTCTCTCATTCAGCATGATGTTTTCAAGATTCATCCATGTTGTAGCATATCTACGATTGCTTCTTCCTTCGTTTCTTTCTTTCTTTACTTTTGTTTATTTATTTATTTTATTACTATTATTTTTTTAAGTAGGATCCACACCCAGGGAGGAGCCCAAAGTGGAGCCCAATGCGGGGCATGAACTCACGACCCTGAGATCAAGACCTGAGCCTAGCTCAAGAGCCGGGCTCTTAACTGACTGAGCCACCCAGGCACCCCAGTACTTCATTCTTTTTTTAAGGCTGAACAATTTTACATTGTGTGGACTTACCCCACTTTATTTATCTATTCATCAGTGACGGACTTTTAGGTTCTTTCCACCTTTTGGCTATCATGAATAGTGCTTCTGTGAACATTCATATACAAATTTTTGTTTGAACGTTGTCACTTCTGAGGATATGCCTAGGAGTGGAATTGTCACGTGTTGTGGTACTACCGTATTTAATTATTGAGCAATTGACAAACTGTTTTCCAAAGTGGCCGCGCCATTCTGTATTCCCACCAGCATTGTAGGAGGGTTCTAATTTCTCTACATCCCCACCAACACTTGGCTCTTTTCTGCTTTTGTGATTACAGCCATTCTTGTGGGTATGAAGAAGTTCATTATGGTTTTGGTTTTTCACTTAAACTATGGTTTTAATTTAATTTAATTTTTATTTATTTTTATTTTATTTATATTTTAAAGCCCAGCATGGAGCCCAATTTGGGGCTTGAATTCACAACTCTGAGATCAAGACCTGAGCTGAGATCAAGAGTTGGACACTCAACTGACTGAGCCACACAGGCGCCCCTAAAGATTTACAGTAATCTCTACGCCCAGTGTGGGGCTTGAACTTGCACCCCTGAGATCAAGAGTCTCAAGTTCTACTGACTGAGCTAGCCAGGTGGCCCATGCTCATTTTTTATTTATTCTTATTACTTTTCTTAATTTTAAAAAGATTTTATTTGGGCGCCTGGGTGGCTCAGTGGGTTAAGCTTCTGCCTTCGGCTCAGGTCATGATCTCAAGGTCCTGGGATCAAGCCCTGCATCAGGCTCTCTGCTCAGTGGGGAGCCTGCCTCCCTGCCTCTCTCTGCCTGCCTCTCTGCCTACTTGTGATCTCTCTCTCAAATAAATAAATAAAATCTTTAGAAAAAAGATTTAATTTATTTATTTGAGAGAGAGACTGAATATGAGTGGGGGGAGGGGAAGAGAAAGAAGGAGAAGCAGACTCCCTGCTCAGCAGGGAGCCTGATGCGGGGATTGGTCCCAGGACCCTGGGATTGTGACCTCAGCTGAAGGCAGATGCTTAACTGGCTGAACCACCCAGGCATATGCCCTATGCCCGTTTTTTATTTTGGTATTTTCTTTTTGTGGTTAAATTGGAAGAATTCTTCATACTACGGATACAGACTCATCAGATACATGATTTGCCCATATTTTCTCCTGTTCTATTCTCTCCCACCTTCTTGAGAATGTTTTTTGAGTTTTCAAAAACTTTGATGAAGTCTAATTTGTTTATTTTTTCTTTTGTTTCTTGGGCCTTTGGTGTTGGATCTAAGGAAACATTGCTGAAGGCAAGGTCATGACGATTACCTGTATGTTTTACTCCAAGAGTTTTATAGTTTTAGCTATTTATTATATATTTATATATAGTTTCAGCTTATATTTAGGCGATTGATCTATTTTGTGCAGATGGTGTGAGCAAAAGTCCAGCTTCAACATTTTGCATGTGGAAATCCACTTGTCCCATCATCATGTGCTGAAGAAACGATTCTTTCCCCATTGAATGCTCTTGGCCACCTTGTCAAAAATCCACTGGCCTGGATACATGTTTCCTTCTGTACTCTCAGTTCTATTCTATTGATCTGTCCTTCCATATGCCAGTACCATACTGTTTTGGTTACGATCATTTTATATTAAGTTTTGAAATCAGAAAGTATGAGTCTACAACTTTGTTCTTTTTCCATATTGATTTGGCTATTTGGAGCCCCTTGAGATGCCACATGAGTTTTAGGGTGCATGTAAGTGTCTGTGGTTAGACTCCTGACGTTGAGTGTGACCCACTTCCCTTCTCTTCTGCTGCAGTCACAGTAGGTATGTCAGCAGGTGTCCTAGCAGTGGCCTGGCTGCCGTAGCCCTCACCAGGAACCAGAAGGAAGCAGGCAAAGCAGTAAGTCCAAGGAATTGTCCTGAGAGCAACCATTTACTGTGGAGAAATCTTGCTTAGCCAGCTGGTGTGGAATTCAGTTTATTGATTTCACTCTGTTTTGTGGTCACTTAGGCTTATTTTAAGGGAGCTATATAAAAGCACAGAAAGATTTTATTTAGGGAAATGCAATGTAATGTGGATTCTACATTAGTTGGGTTCTGTTATGAACTGAATGTGTCCCCCTCCAGAAATTCATGTTGAAGCCCTTACTCCCAACGTAAGGGACTTGGGCTTGATGCCTTTGAGAGGAAATTAGGATTAGATGAGGTGAGGATGGGGGGCACCTGGGTGGCTCAGTGGGTTAAGCCTCTGCTTTCAGCTCAGGTCATGATCTCAGGGTCGTGGGATCGAGCCCCGCATCAGGCTCTTGCTCAGCAGGGAGACTGCGTCCCCCCTCTCTCTGCCTGCCTCTCTGCCTACTTGTGATCACTCTCTCTCTCTCAAATAAATAAATAAAACCTTTAAGAAAAAAAGATGAGGTGAGGATGGGACCCCCATGATGGGATCTTGTCCTTTAAGAAGAATAAGAAAAACAAGAATTCTCTTCCCCCCACCTATTTGCAAAAACACAGTGAGAAGGCAGCTGTCTGCAAGCCAGGAAAAGGGTCTTCACCCAGGAACTATATCAGCTGATACCTTGATCTTGGATTTCCAGCCTCCAGAACAGTGAGAAGGTAAATTTCTGTTGTTTAAGCCTCCCAGTCTGTGGCATTTTTGTATGGAAGCTCTAGCTGACTAAGATACACATGATTTCCAGGGCAATAATTCTAATATTTTTCCTTTTAGGATGAGATTTTCATTTAATTTAATTTTTAAAATTGATTACATATGATGTGAAGCATGTTTTCACATGTTTATTTGCCATATATACATCTTCTTTGGTGTCTGTTTAAGTCTTTGGCCCTACTATGGACTGGATGTTTGTGTCCCCTCAAAATTCATATGTAGAAATCCTAATCCCTAATGTGATGGCATTAGAAGGTGGGGTCTTTGGGATATGCTTAAATCATAAGAACAGAGCCCTCCTGAATGGGATTAGTGCCTTCATAAAAGAGACCTGCGAGCCCCCTAACCCCTTCCGCCACATGAGGTTACAGTGAGATGTCTCTTGATGAACTGGGAATCAAACCCTTACCAGAACCTGACCATGCTTGCACCTTGACCTTAGACATCCAGTCTCCAGAACTGCTGAGAAATAAATTTCTGTTGTTTATAAACCACCTAATCTATTGTATTCCATTATAGCAGCCCAAATGGGCTAAGAGCTATATTTTAATCAGGTTGTTCTCTTATTGTTGAATTTTAAGAATTCCTTGTCTATGTTGGGTAACAGTCCTTTATTAAGTATGTATTTTGCAAATATTTTTTCACAGTTTGTGGCTTGTCTTTTCATTTTCTTGAGAGTTCTTTCACAGAGAAGAAATTTTTAGTTTTTAAAAAAGATTTTCTTTTATTTTTTAAAGTAATCTCTACACCCAGTGAGAACATTTTAATTTTAATGACGTCCAGCTTTTCAATTCTTTCTTTCATGATTTGTGCTTTTGATGATATATCTAAAAAGTCATTGCCAAACTGAAGGCCATCTAGATTTTCTCCTATGTTATCTTCTAGGAGTTGTATAGTTTTGCATTTTAACTGTGGTCTGTGATCCATTCTGAGTTAATTTTTGTGAAGAGCATAAGGTCTGTGTCTAGATTTATTTTTTATTATGTGGATGTCCTGTTGTTCCAGCACCATTTATTGATAAGACTATCTTCCCTCCATTGTATTGCCTTTGCATCTTTGTCAAAGATGAATTGATTAAATTTATGTGGGTCTTTTTCTGGACTCTCTCTTTTATTCTATTGATCTAATTGTCTACTTTTCCACCAATACTACACTGTCTTGATTAGTGTGTAGTAAGTCTTTTTTTATTTTTTATTTTTTTTAAAGATTTTATTGATTTATTTGTCAGAGAGAGAGAGCACAAGCAGAAGTAGCAGCAGGCAGAGGGAGAGGCAGGCTCCCTGCTGAGCAAGGAGCCTGATGTGGGATTCGATCATGAACTGAGCCGAAGGCAGATGCTTAACCGACTGAGCCACCCAGGCTTCCTAGTGTGTAGTAAGTCTTGAAGTTGGGGAATGTCAGTCCTCTAACTTTGTTCTCCTTCAATATTATGTTGGCTATTCTGGGTATACTGCCTCCCCATATAAACTTTAGAATTAGTTTGTTGGTATGTATAAAGTAACTTGCTGAGATTTTGACTACGATAGCATTGAATCTATACATCAAGTTGGGTAAAAACTAACATCTTGAAAATATTAATTCTTCCTATCCATGAACATGGACTACCTTTCCATTTATTTATTTCTTTGATATCTTCCATCAGTTTATAGTTCTCTTCCTACAGATTTTTCAATTATTTTATTGTGCTAAAACACATATAACTTAAAATTTACCTATCATCTTTATCATCTTATTTTTTTTTAAAGATTTTATTTATTTATTTGACAGAGAGAAATCACAAGTAGGCAGAAAGGCAAGCAGAGAGAGAGGAGGAAGCAGGCTCCCCGCTGAGCGGAAAGCCCGTTGTGGGGCTTGAACCCAGGACCTGGGATCATGACCTGAGCCGAAGGCAGCGGCTTAACCTACTGAGCCACCAGGCATCCCTCTTTTTTCTTTTTTAAAAAAATTTTATTTATTTATTTATTTTAGAGAGAGAGAATGAGAGAGAGAGAAAGAGAGTGTGAGAGGAGGAAGGTCAGAGGGAGAAGCAGAACTCCCTGCTGAGCAGGGAGCCCAATGCAGAACTCAATTCCAGGACAACAGGATCATGACCTGAGCCAAAGGCATTTGCTTAACCAACTGAACCACCCAGGCACCCCATCTTATTTTTTTTCATCTTAAATATTCTACGTGTAAAGTTCAGTGATATTAAATACATTCTTCATAATGTCATGTAACCATCAACACCATTCATTGCTATAACCCTTTTCACCTTATAAAACTGAAACTTCATACCTATTAAACAATAACTCCTTATTTCCCCATCCCCCTAGTCCTTGGAAACCACCATTCTACTTTCTGTCTCTTATAAATTTTTGAGGAAGTCTTTATTTCTCCTTCACTTTTTTTAAAAAAAGATTTTATTTATTTATTTGACAGACAAAGATCACGAGTAGGCAGAGAGGCAGGCAGAGAGAGAGGGGAGGAAGCAGGCTCCCCGCTGAGCAGAGAGTCTGATGTGGGGCTCGATCCCAGGACCCTGAGATCATGACCTGAGCTGAAGGCAGAGGCTTCAACCCACTGAGCCACCCAGGCGCCCCTCTCCTTCATTTTTGAAGGATAATTTCACAGGGTACAGAATTCTAGATTGGTTGGTTTTTTCTGTCAATGCTTTAAATATCTTATTCTACTCTCTTCTCTTGCTTGTATGGTTTCTGAGCAGTTGGATGTGATTCTTTTTTATTTATTTATTTTTTAAAAAAATATTTTATTTATTTATTTGACAGAGAGAGAGAGGTCACAAGTAGGTGGAGAGGCAGGCAGAGAGAGGAGGATCACTGAGCAGAGATCCCGATGCAGGGCTCGATCTCAGGACCCTGAGATCATGACATGAGCCGAAGTCAGAGGCTTAACCCACATAGCCACCCAGGCACCCCAGTACTTCCTTTTTTTTTTTTTTAAGATTTTATTTATTTATTTGACAGAGAGAAATCACAAGTAGGCAGAGAGGCAGGCAGAGAGGCAGGCAGAGAGAGAGGAGGAAGCAGGCTCCCTGCTGAGCAGAAAGCCCGATGTGGGGCTCGAACCCAGGACCTGGGATCATGACCTGAGCCGAAGGCAGCGGCTTAACCCACTGAGCCACCCAGGCGCCCCCCCCAGTACTTCCTTCTTAATAGGAGTCTGTTCCCTTTGCATGTGCTAGAATGCCTGGAATGATCTTCCCCACCTACACTTACCTGAGCCCCTCCTGCCCTGCTTTAGATCTCCGCATTACTCTGACTTTCTCAGGTGACTCTTTTTCTGTCCACCTAATCTCATTGCTGGACCCAGTTTTTTCAGAGCTCAGCAAATTTCTCCTTGAGTACAATCCACAGAGACCTTCCCTACTGCTCCCAAGACCTTGGAAGACTCCACAGGCATCTCTTCTATGCCTCTCCTGGAATCCTGTCAGAACTGCCTGCAACTCCTGAGATCTTTCCTTTCTTGAACAATCTTGCTATTCTGCTTCTATTAACCCAAGCCTCCAAACCCAGTGGGTTGCTAGTTCTCCCACAGCAGCAAGAACAAAAAACAATACACCCTCTCCCCCTGAAAAAATGTTTTTAAAACCAGTTTGAGTTGGGTTTTCTGTCATTTACCACAAAAGTGTTCTGACTCATACTAACAGGATTAATGAGGCATTAAGCAACCACTGGAATGCTCTGTGTTGGGTGACAGGTTATAGAAAAGGGACAGAGGAATCCCACACGGCCAGTTTTGACACATTTAAAGATGGACAGGAATGAAAGACTTGCTAGTTAATCTCTCCTTGCTCTTCTACATTTCTGCTTATGGCCAAATCAAGGAGTTGGACTGTTGTGGGATTTGTCCTAAGTAGTCTGGAGAAGCAGTGGGAAGACTAAAATCCTCAAATGTTTATGCCAGATCAGGAAGAATAGGACACTGGGGCCATTTTGGAGACATCCCTGCAACCAGGAGCAGGGGACTCAGCAGCAGGCCAGCATCTGAGGCTGGTTCTGAGGACCTTCAGTGAATTAAACATGGCAGCTGTTAGATGGAAGTGGCTCTACGGGCGTGACACCTGCCTGAGCAAACCTAAACCTGAGACTGTAAGTCTCTCAAGGTTATGAAAGCAAAACCTAAGAACCGCCACTCACAATAGCCAACAGGATGGAAGCAATAACTGATCAATAATTTCCTCACTTTGCTTCCAACTTTCCCCCATAAATAAAGTTTCTCCAAGCTCCCCCTGATAGAGTGCTTCTAACTCATGTGGAGAACAAAGCTAAGAGAAAAACAGAAAAAAATTAAACTTCCTTACAACTGACAGCCAGTTGGCAAGTACCTGGGGCAGGCAGAGTGACCTAGTGACCTTCCTCCAGGAACTCAACTGCTTCCATGTTAACACTTGGCTGAAGCCGAAAGGCAACCTTAGCCCAACCTCCAGGATCCTTGAAGCCTCCTTTAACTTATGAAAATCCCTTTGGAAAAGTCCTTCATCTCTACACGCCCCTGCCACCACGATACATGTTAGCAATCATGCTCTAAGCATGTGGGCAACTGATCTCCATCTGAAGTGTCTCATGACTAAGGTTTTATTAGACAGTAGTAAACGACCCCTCAAGGTCCTACACACCCTAGAGATTTACACTCTCCCTAATCCCCTCCCAACTTGCAAGTCACTCCTCACAACCCCGGAGCAGTTCTTCCTCCCCACAGGTCCTGTCCCTATGGTTAATAAAATCACCCCCCCCCTTTTTTTTTTGGCATCGAAGACATCTCAAGAATTCTTGCTCAACCATTTGCTCCCCGACCCCAGTGTTTCACATCATTACCACATTCACTTCGGCACTACCCAATTCGAATTGATTTTTGCTCAAACGAACACCTAAAACTGTAATATGCCTCAGTTTATGGGTTCATAGTTCTGGTCAGCAGGGGGAGAGGAAGGAGACCCCCAAAGGCCCAGGAGCAGCAAGCAGCCAGCCGCCAACTCTCACAGGGCCATGGAGCTCTTTGCTTTCTCACTGCCCCTGGAGTTGGTGGGTCCCTCTCTGATTCAACCTCCTTGGGTTTTTGTGTTTAAAAGACCTCTCTGAGGGGCGCCTGGGTGGCTCAGTGGGTTAAGCCGCTGCCTTCGGCTCAGGTCATGATCTCAGGGTCCTGGGATCGAGTCCCGCATCGGGCTCTCTCCTCAGAGGCCTGCTTCCCTCTCTCTCTCTCTCTCTCTGCCTTCCTCTCCGTCTACTTGTGATCTCTCTCTGTCAAATAAATAAATTAAAAAAAATCTTTAAAAAAAATAAAAAATAAAAGACCTCTCTGAATTTCCTCATGTTTCTTTCTCCAGACTGGGTCCAGGATCAGCTCATGTAAAAACACCTGGACTGAGTCCAGGATCAGACAAGGTCCAACTTAGAAACTGGACTGAGCCCAAGGTCAGACAGGGTCTGACTTAAGTTGGACTGGGTCCAGGGCAAAGCCTCGGGTAACAAGGGAAAAAAAAAAAAGAAAAAATACATTCTTCTGAATCTAAACAATCTGGGACCTCCTCTATCTAGGACCCCAGCTACCTATAGGTATAAAAATTATGGCCCCAGAACCTGAGTTTTTTTGAACCAGTGGGCTAACCTTACTAAAGATAATCTGAAAATTCCTCTAGAAAGAAAGTATCCCAAAATTTTCCAAAACAACAGAATGCATTTTTTATTGATATGAAGAAGCTTCTAAGAAACTAGGTGAATAAGGGCTCCTGGGTGGCTCAGTCGGTTAAATGGCTGCCTTCAGCTCAGATCATGATCTCCGGGTCCTGGGATCGAGCCTCGCATCAGGCTCTCTGCTCAGTAGGGAGTTTGCTTGTCCGTCCCCCTCTATCTCTTCCCTCCCTATGCTCACACCCTCTCTCTCTCAAATAAATAAATAAAATCTTTTTTAAAAAGCTAAGTGAATAGAAACTGCCTCTTTAAAAGATTCTTTACAAAAGGCAAATGAAAACCTTATGCAACAAGTTGATAGTCAATCTATAAGGCACACTGACTAACTTGTCTGATTGCCTCTTCCCTTACCCCCTCTCTAAATATTTTGAACCTATGAATCCCTTTACTCAATTGCCTTTTCACTCAGAAGATGACCTAGAGTACTTTTTATACATCTTTTTTAAGATTTTATTTATTTATTTGATTGAGATAGACAGAAAGCTTGTTCAAGAGAGAGCACAAGCCAGGGGGAAATGTAGAGGGAGAGGGAAAAGCAGACTCCCCACTGAGCAGGGAGCCCGATGTGGCTGGACCCTGAGACCATGACCTGAGCCAAAGGCAGATGCTTAACTGACTGAACCACCCAGGTGCCCCTATCTACTTATTTTGGAAGTAAACTCTACCCTCAATATGGGATTCAAACTCATGACCCCAAGATCATGACCCTATATGACTACCAGCTGAGTTAGCCAGGTGCCCCAGGAATTTAGAATTTAATTGGAACTTATGTCTGGTGCTCCCAGATCTCTTCCAATTTGTTAATACGACATTAGGACCCAGTATCACCCAAAAATGGATGGCTGAAGCCAAATGGGAAGATACTGAGAGCAATATTAAAGACGCACGTACTACTTGCTCTGCCAGGGATGGGCCAAAATGTACTAGAAAAATAGCCCAAGACCTATCTGAGAGGACTTCCTCAAAACACTGACTGGTCTACCATCCCGTCTTGCAAACAAAGGAAAGATGAGCCAGTCTCACACTATAAGACAAGATTGGAAACACTTATGGCGAAACACTCTTGGCTTTATGACACCCAGGCACAGGAAAGTGTCCTCACTTCCTTATTCATTAGCAGGCTTGGGTCAAAACTAGGTAAGCCTGAAAAAGGAACAGAAGCTAGGCTAGAAAGCCATCCCCCTTGCTGAGCATTTTGAAAAAAATGCAAAGCCAGGTACAATGCAAAAGCCAATACACTTATGGCATAGAGGACATACGACAGCTCCAAGGGCGGAGAGGACCTCCATGCACACATGGCAAGACAGAACCTAGAGCTCCTCCAGACAGGAATACTGGACCCCGGAATGCTGGCCTATGTTGTAAATGACCAGGGGCATGGGAACCAAAGGAATGCCCCCTGCTAAACACATCTTTCCTTTTTTCTTCTTTCTTTCTTTCTTTCTTTCTTTCTTTCTTTTTTTAAAGATCTTTATGGTGGAGAAGTAGGAGACTGAGATATCTCTCATTAGGTCCCAGGAGTTCAGCTAGATAGTTATCAAACCATTCCAAACACCTACAAACTCAACAGGAGATAGAAGAGAAGAAGAGAAGCAATTCTAGCAACAGAAAATCGACCACTTTCCTGAAGGTATGATGAGCAGAGAAGTGAATTCGAAGCAAAGGGAAGATAGACTGCGGGGGGTGGGGCCGGCTCCCAGCAAGCGGTGGAGCAGCGGAGCACAAAATCCAGACTTTTAGAAGTCTGCTCCACTGAGGGACATCACTCCAGAGGCTAAGCAGGAGGTGGAGTCCTCGCAGGGACAGTGTGGTCTCAGGTCCCACAGGGTCACAGAAGGATTGGGGGTGTCTGAGTGTGGCAGAGCTCGCAGGTATTGGAGCAGGGAAGCCGCTACAGAAACAGAGCTGAGGTGTACGCTCTCAGCTCGGGGTTACCTTAGGCCATGATCCGCGGCACAGTTGGGCCACTATTCCTCAAGCAAGGACCCCACAAGCGACAGATCTGGGGAGACTCACCTTCAGGGAGAGTGGCGCAGGAGTGCGTGGCAGGAATCTGCTGGGTTTGGAGACTCCAAACGGGGCCATGTGCCAGAGACAGAAACGCTTGGTCATAGGCCGGGTGAGCTTGGAGTGTGGCCAGAGACCAGGGACATGGGAGGGATTGAACGCTTTTCTCCAAGGGCGCACTGAGGAGTGGGGCCCGAGCTCTCGGCTCCTTTGGGCCGGAGATTGGGAGGCCGCCATTTTCATTCCCATCCTCCAAAGCGGTACGGAATGCGCTCAGGGAACAAAAGATCCAAGAGCAAACCGAGCAGATTACTCAGCCTGGTCCCTGGCAAGGGCAGTGCAATTCCGCCTCAAGCAAAGACATCTGAGAATCACGGCAACAGGCCCTTCCCCAGAAGATCAGCAAGAACACCCAGCCCAAACCGAGTTGACCGATCAATGAGAACCAAGGAACTTCAGAGCTAGGGGAAAGCAACACATGGCATTCATGGCTTTTCCCCCATGATCCTTTAGTCTTTCAAAGTTATATTTAAAAAAATTTTTTTTCTTATTCTGTTTTAAAATTTTTTCTCTTTCGTATTTTAACTTTTTTTTTTTTGAGAAAGCAGTTTAAGAAGTTTGTTTATTGGGGTGCCTGGGTGACTCAGTGTGTTAAAGTCTCTGCCTTCGGCTCAGGTCATGATCCCAGGGTCCTGGGATGGAGCCCCGCATCTGGCTCTCTGCTCAGTGGGGAGTCTGCTTCCTCCTCTCTCTCTCTCTCTCTCTCTGCCGGCCTCTCCACCTACTTGTGATCTCTGTTGGTCAAACAAATAAATAAAACCTTAAAAAAAAAGAAGTTTGTTTATTGTCAAAACAAATAAGAGATACAAGCATAACAGAAGACATAAATAAATTAATTATTCTGACCATTTTAGACTCCAGGCCTTCTCTATGGGAAGGTCGGCTCAGCTCCTTATGTAGACATGATAGAATCCAAAACAAAAAACGGCGGGGGTAGGGGGGCACCTGGGTGGCTCAGTGGGTTAAGCCCCTGCCTTTGGCTCAGGTCATGATCTCAGGGTCCTGGGATCCAGCCCAGCATAGGGCTCTCGGCTCAGCAGGGAGTCCGCTTCCCGCCCCCGCCTGCCTCTCTGCCTACCTGTGATCTTTGTCTGTCAAATAAATAAATAAAATCTTTAAAAAAAAAGTGGGAATTTGAGACTGGATTTAAGACAATGACTGAACACATACATGGTGAGGAGAAATAAAGTGGCTTCCTTAGTTCTTTTCCTCTGCAACTTATTTATAAAAGTATGTAGCTCTTTCTTGGGGGCAATGATTTCACACAGAAAAATTTAAAATTCTTGCACTTCCCGAAAAAAAAAAAAAGTTTTATGCCTGGCCTGAACAAGAAAATTAAAATAGAAAAAAAAAATCAAAATAGGATGACACTAGTTTCACGTGAACCTCAAAACTACCATCTAAACATAGGTATCACCTTGTGCATACCTGATAAAAGTTTAACATCCATTTATCTATACCAAACTAGTAGCCTGAATTTTCTCCCTTAGGAAGTTTTCAATCAAATTGGAGGTAAATTAATTTCATTTTAAAAGTGCAAAATAGGAGGGGCACCTGGGTGGCTCAGTGGGCTAAAGCCTTTGCCTTCGGCTCAGGTCCTGAGATCCAGCCCTGCATCGGGCTCTCTGTTCAGCGGAGAGCCTGCTTTCCTTCCTCTCTCTCTGCCTGCCTCTCTGCCTACTTGTGATCTCTGTCTGTCAAATAAATAAATAAATAAAATCTTTAAAAGTGCAAAATAGGATATGCAATACTAGTGTTTGTTCTGAGACACAGAAAACCAAAGCATCCCTCCAGCAGCACTGGCCAGAAGTGCTTTGGTAAGAAGTGGCTGCAGGACAAAGCGACCTGGAAGGCTACCAAACATAGGAACGCTCCGGTTTCAGCCCAGGAAGTGGGTGGGGGGGACCTTGCTGCCCTGGCTGCCAAACAGATCTCAGGCCCCCCAGTTGACAAGCCTGGAGCACAGTCAAGAGGATCAAAGTCTCAACTAGTTGGGGCATACCTCTACTCCATGGCTAGGTCACGCACATGTTTACAGTGGTAAAGAAGTCAAGAAGCCTCAGTTCCGGAACAACAGAAATATTATTTACCTAGTAAGCAATCATCAAAGTTCTCGTCTAAGGTAAATGATACAAAAATGACTAATGAGGTCCCCCATACGTCACCACCAGGATTATTTAACTTTAAACCATACAAAATGGTTTCTTTTACACATACACAAGGACAAGCTTTGCACTAACATTTCTCAAAAACCAAGTATATCTCCAGCTCTACCTTCAGTTTAAGAGGTTTTAAAAGCAAAAGTGGGTTAAAGCCTCTGCCTTTGGCTCAGGTCATGATCCCAGGGTCCTGGAATCGAGCCCCGCATCCAGCGCTCTGCTCAGCAGGGAGCCTGCTTTCCCCTCTCTCTCTCTGCCTGCCTCTGCCTACTTGTGATCTCTCTCTGTCAAATAAATAAACAAAATCTTTAAAAAACAAACAAACAAAAAAACCTCTCCTATGTCAAAGCCAAGGTAAAAGGGGAGTTTGGTACAAGATACCCTCTATCCAGAGTACCTGGAATACAAAGAGCTCTAGAAGACAGTGGGTGTGAGCACATTTAAGTCACGGGGTTTGAGATTATGGGTCCGCGGCAGTGGTTTCTTCCCTTCCATCAATAGGATGTCCATCTTGGGTGGCTTGAAGCTTGCTGGATCTTTGGCCATTTGGATGGCCTGGACATGGATCAGTTCCATTGGAGAAGGCTTCTGGGCTCCTCTGTAAGGTCCAAAAAGCCTCCATTTATCCACCAAGTTTTTGTCCTTGTCCCCACTTGCAGAATCCATGGTGCCAGGATTTGGGCCAGGTAAGGCTGTGGAAGGACCAGAAGTGAACCAGCCTCTGGACTTGTGCTTAGGGGAAGAGTGGGGGCTGTGCTTGGGGTGGAGTGGGCTGAGGCTGGCTGCTTCTCTTCTCTCAATATGCCTCTACCTGTAGCTTTAGTTTGTGGAGCACTTCTGTCACTTGAAGGTACTTGGTCTCCTCAGAGGTATGGCTATTTTAACTTTTAACTATTTTATCTTATCAATACCCTTTAAAAATATTTTAAAATTTCATTGTTATAGTCATATTTTGTCCCTTCATTGTATTTAACCTAATTATTTGTGTGTATATATATATATATATATATATGTGTGTGTGTGTGTGTGTGTGTGTGTGTGTGTGTGTGTGTGTTTTTCTTTAAAATTTTGGGATACAATTTCTTCTAATAGATCAAAATACACCCTAAACCTAGCACATGGCTTTGTTCTAGTCTCCAGCCTGAGAACAGTCTTTCCTTTCCCTTTTTCTTTTTCCAACCAACTTCTTATCAATTTCTTTTAAAATTTTCATCTTTATAGTCATATTCCATCCCTTCAATCATCTTTACATAAACTCATATATATATATATATGAGTTTCTCTTTCTTTAAAAATTTGGAAGGTAGTTTCTTCTAACAGACCAAAATACACAAGAGAAAATCCTGAAAGCAGCTCGGGACAAGAGGTCTGTAACATACAATGGTAGAAATATTAGATTGGCAGCAGATTTATCCACAGAGACCTAGGAGGCCAGAAAGGATTGGCATGATATAGTCAGAGCAATAAACGAGAAAAATATGCAGCCAAGAATACCATATACAGCTAGGCTGTCTTTGAAAATAGAAGGAGAGATAAAAAGCTTCCAGGACAAACAAAAACTAAAAGAATTTGCAAACACCAAACCAGCCTACAGGGAATATTGAAAGGGGTCCTCTAAGCAAAGAGAGAGCCTAAAAGTCACAGACCAGAAAGGAATGAAGACAATATACAGTAACAGTCACCTTACAGGCAATACAATGGCACTAAATTCATATCTCTCAATAGTTATCCTGAATGTAAATGGGCTAAATACCCCAATCAAAAGACGCAGGTATCAGAATGGATAAAAAACCAAAACCCATCAATATACTGTCTACAAGAAACTCATTTTAGACCCAAAGACACCTCCAGATTTAGAGTGAGAGGGTGGAAAACAATTTACCATGCTAACAGGCATCAAAAGAAAGCTGGAGTGGTAATGCTTATATCAGATAAATTAGATTTTAAGCCAAAGACCATACTAAGAGACGAGGAAGGACACTATATCATACTTAAAGGGTCTGTCCAACAAGAAGATCTAACAATTTTAAATATCTATGCCCTTAATATGGGAGCAACCAGTTATATAAACCAATTAATAACAAAATCAAAGAAACACATCGACAATAATACAATAATAGTAGGGGACTTTAACACCCCCCCTCACTGAAATGGACAGATCATCCAAGCAAAAGATCAACAAGGAAATAAAGGCTTTAAATGACACATTGGACCAGATGGACATCACAGATATATTTAGAACATTCCATCCCAAAGCAGCAGAATACACATTCTTCTCTAGTGTACATGGAACATTCTCCAGAATAGATCACATCCTGGTCACAAATCAGGTCTCAACCGGTACCAAAAGATTGGGATCATTCCCTGCATATTTTCAGACCACAATGCTCTGAAGCTAGAACTCAACCACAAGAGGAAAGTTGGAAAGAACTCAAATACATGGAGACTAAAGAGCATCCTTCTAAAGAATGAATGGGTCAACCAGGCAATTAAAGAAGAATTGAAAAAATTCATGGAAACAAATGAAAATGAAAACACAACTGTTCAAAATCTTTGGGACAGCAAAGGTGGTCCTGAGAGGAAAGTACATAGCGATATAAGCCTTTCTCAAGAAACAAGAAAGGGGGAGACAAACCATGAGAGACTGTGGACTCTGAGAAACAAACTGAGGGTTTTAGAGGGGAGGGCGGTGGGAGGTTGGGTGAGCTTGGTGTTGGGTATTATAGAGGGGACGTATTGCATGGAGCACTGGGTGTGGTGCATAAACAATGAATTCTGGAACACTGAAAAGAAAAAAAAGAAATACAAATTAAAAAAAAAAAGAAACAAGAAAGGTCTCAACTATAAAACCTAACCCTAGGGGCACCTGGGTGGCTCAGTCATTAAGTGCCTGCCTTCGGCTTGGGTCATAATCCCGGGGTCCTGGAATCAAGCCCCATGTTGGGCTCCCTGCTCAGCAGGGAGCCTGCTTCTCCCTCTCCCTCTGCAGATCCCCTTGCTTGTGTTCCCTCTCTCTCACTATGTCTCTCTCTCTCTCGAATAAATAAACAAAATCTTTTAAAAAAGATGAAAAAAATAGAGAATTACAGACCAATATCCTTGATGAACATGGATGCAAAAATTCACACCAAAATATTAGCCAATATGATCTAACAGTACATTAAAAGGATTATTCACCACGACCAAGTGGGATTTATTCCTGGGCTGCAAGGTTGGTTCAACATCCGCAAATCAATCAATGTGATACAATACATTAATAAAAGAAAGAACAAGAACCATATGATACTCTCAATAGATGTTAAAAAAGCACTTGACAAAGTACAGCATCCTTTCTTGAGCAAAACCCTTCACAGTGTAGGCACAGAGGGAACATACCTCAATATCATCAAAGCCATCTATGAAAAACCCACAGCAAATATCATTCTCAATGGAGAAAAAAATGAGAGCTTTTCCCCTAATGTCAGGAAAACAATAGGACTGTCCACTATCACCACGCTATTCAACATAGTATTAGAAGTCCAGCCTCAGCAATCAGACAACAAAAAGAAATAAATGGCATCTGAATCGGCAAAGAAGAAGTCAAACTCTCACTCTTTACAGATGATATGGTACTTTATGTGGAAAACCCAAAAGACTCCACCCCAAAACTGCTAGAACTCATACAGGAATTCAGTAAAGTGTCAGGATATAAAATCAATGCACAAAAATCAGCTGCATTTCTATACACCAACAACAAGACAGAAGAAAGAGAAATTAAGGAGTCGATCCCATTTACAACTGCACTTTTACAACTACAAAACCATAAGATACCTAGGAATAAACCTAACCAAAGAGGCAAAGAATCTGTACTCAGAAAACTATAAAGTACTCACAAAAGAAATTGAGGAAGACACAAAGAAATGGAAAAATGTTCCATGCTCATGGACTGGAAGAACAAATATTATGAAACTGTCTATGGTACCTAAAGCAATCTACCCATTTAATGCACTCCTTATCAAAATACCATCGATTTTTTCAAAGAAATGGAAAAAATAATCCTAAAATTTTTATGGAACCAGAAAAGACCCTGAATAACCAGAGGAATGTTGAAAAAGAAAACCAAAGTTAGTGGCATCACAATTCCAGACTCCAAGCTCTATTACAAAGCTGTAATCATCAAGATAGTACAGTACTGGCACTAAAACAGACACATAGATCAATATAACAGAATTGAGAGCCCAGAAATGGACCCTCAACTCTATGGGTCAACTAATGATTGACAAAGCAGGAAAGAATGTCCAATGCAAAAAAGACAGTCTCTTCAACAAATGATGTTGGAAAAATTGGACAGCCACATGCAGAAGGATAAAACTGGACCACTTCCTTGCACCACACACAAAAATAGACTCAAAATGGATGAAAGACCTCAATGTGAGGTAGGAATCCATTAAAATCCTTGAGGAGAACACAGTCAGCAACCTCTTTGACCTCAGACACTGCAACTTCTTCCTAGAAACATCGCCAAAGGCAACGGAAGCAAGGGCAAAAATGAACTGCTGGGACTTCATTAATATCAAAAGCTTTTGCACAGCAAAGGAAACAGTCAACAAAACCAAAAGACAACTGACAGAATGGGAAAAGATAGTCGCAAATGACATATCAGATAAAGGGCTAGAATCCAAAATCTATAAAGAACTTATCAAACTCAATACCCAAAGAACAAATAATCCAATCAAGAAATGGGCAGAAGACATGAACAGACAGTTCTGCAAAGAAGACATCCAGATGGCCAATAGACACATAAAAAAGTGCTCAACATCATTCGGGATCAGAGAAATACAAATCAAAACCACAATGAGATACCACCTCACACCTGTCAGAATGGCTAAAACTAACAAGTCAGGACACAACAGGTGTTGGTGAGCATGTGGAGAAAGGGGAACCCTCTTACACTGTTGGTGGGAATGCAAGCTGGTGCAGCCACTCTGGGAAACAGTATGGAGGTTCCTCAAAAAGTTGAAAATAGAGCTACCCTACAACCCAGAAATCACACTACTGGGTATTTACCCTAAAGATACAAATGTAGGGATCTGAAGGGGCATGTGCACCCGAATGTTTATAGCAGCAATGTCCACTATGGACATTGCCAAACTATGGAAAGAGTCTAGATATCTATCAACAGATGAATGGATAAAGAAGATGTGGTACAGCCATACAACAATTGGAATACTATGCAGCCATCAAAAGAAATGAAATCTTGCCATTTGCAATGACCTGGATGGAACTAGAGGGTGTTATGCTGAGCGAAGTAAGTCAATCAGAGAAAGACAATTATAATACGATCTCTCTGATATGAGGAATTTGAGAGGCAGGGTGGGGGGTCATGGGGGTTAGGGAGGGAAAAGATGAAACAAGATGCGATGGGGAAGGAGACAAACCATAAGAGGCTCTTAATCTCAAGAAACAAATCGAGGGTTGCTGGGCGGTGGGTGGGGGGTAGGGATAGGGTGGCTGGGTTATGGACATTGGGGAGGGTATGTGCTGTGGTGAGTTCTGTGAAATGTGTAAGCCTGATGATTCACAGACCTGTACCCCTGGGGCAAATAATACATTATATATTAATTTAAAATTTTATTTATTTGTTTATTTGACAGAGAGAGACACACCGAGAGAGGGAGCACAAGCAGGGGGGCTGAGCAGGGAGCTCAATGTGGGGCTTAATCCCAGGACCCTGGGATCATGACCTGAGCTGAAGGCAGAAGCTTAACAACTGAGCCACCCAGGTGCCCCCTGAACCCATCTTTTCATGGACTTCCACCTATGAATCCAAATTGTTTCCCCCCTGGGGGAAGTCTTGCAAAATCAGATTATCAAAATAATCATAAGGATTGATGGGCTATGAGGGCTTTTCAGGTAAATCGCTCCCCATGATGCTTCTAAATGAGCAAGGGGGCACTAAGGTGAACATTCATGGAGGAGCCTGTTTAATGTTGGTGAAGTCCAGAGCCACTGTATCCACGTGAGACCCTGCTTTCATAAAGGGGCAAACCCCTCGGAGTAAAGAGAGTATTCCTGTAGTGAGGGTTTCTAAGCAAGCTCAAAGGTATCTAAACCAGTCCAGATGACACTAGGACCATTTTTGGGGACCCATACTCTTGTCCTGTGTGGCCCTGCCCCAGTAAAACTGTGAGGATGAGATCTGCTTTCCAAATTGAGGAGTCATGTAAAATTTAACTCAGGAGAAATGACCTTTGGGGAGCCCAGGTGGTGCAGTTAAGCGTTCGGCTCTTGATCTCAGCTGAGATCCTGATCTCAGTGTCCCGTGTGGGGTTCCCCGCTGAGTGTGGAGTCGGCTTGGGATTCTCTCTCTCTCTCTATCTCTGCCCCTCCTGCTGCTCTCATTCTCTCTAAATAAATAAATAAAATTTAAAAAAAATGTAAATTCTTAACAAATAAGAACAATTTAAAAAATAAAATAAAAAAGAAAGCATGAGAGCCCTGATCTCTCAGAAGTGCCTGAATGCTTATGGGCTTTTTCTTCAACCAACAAAGGCAAAATTAAGAGAGCTGAACCCATACAAATATTTCAAATCCCTGCCTAAGTTGACTTAATATCCACTAAAACCAGAAGATATCTGATGGTGCTCACCAGTTGGAGAAGACTAAATGAAGCAAGGCCTGACTCCTGCAATGCTCCCATTTTACCCATTAAAAAATCAAATAGGGGCACCTGGGTGGCTCAGTCGGTTAAGTGTCTGCCTTCAGCTCAGGTCATGATCTCAGGGTCCTGGGATCCAGCCCCGGGTAAGTCTCTCCGCTCAGCAGAGAAGCCTGTTTCTCCCTCTCCTTCTGCCCCTGCTCATGTGCCCTCGATCTTGCCCACTCTCTCTCTCTCACTCACTCTCTCTCTCAAATAAATAAATAAAATCTTAAAAAAAAATCAAATGGATGAGGTTGGAGTTTTGTCCAAGATCTGGGTACAGTCAGTAAAATTGTGATACCAAGGATCCCTGGAGTTCCAAATCCCCAACACCTTGCTGTCTAATGTACCTACAGACTGAAAATGGTTCACAGTGGTGGCTCTCAGCTCCCCTTTCTGTAGGAGCCCGGCTAACAAGAAGAATCAATATTTATCCACCTTCGCTTGGAAAAACCAACAGTATACCTGGATTGCTGAAGGCCTGTCCTTATTTTTTTTCACAGGTTTTATTAACATCAAGGCTTGGCAAACTTACAGTTCCCTAACAACTCTACAGTCATTCCGTATGGAGATGACCTACTGGTACATCCCCTGTAGGAGGACATTGGGGAAATAGATTTGATTTGTCTATTACAGCACTTGGCTTGCAAAGCCCATAGGCCTCCAATGAAAAACTGCAGTTCTCCAAAGGCAAGGCCCCCAACCTAGGGCATTGTTTGGTTGCAAAAACAGTCTCTGTCTCTCACCTGAAAGAATAGAGATTATCTCAGACCTCCCCAGACTCACAACTAAGTGACAATAAAGGAGTTTCCTTGGATTTGTAGGATATTGTGGATCTTGGGTTCCAAAATTTTCTCTCATTGCAACTCCCCTGTATGAGCTTACAAGGGCCCCTACAAGAGCCCTTACCCTGGGAAAATAATCGTGAGCAAGCCTTTAGCCAACTAACATTAGCCCTACAACAAAATCTCGCCCTAGGGCTCCTAAATTATACTAAATCTTTTATCTTATTTGTCCAGAAGCATGATAAGCGGACTCTAGGAATTCTAACACAGCAGCATGGGGGAAAACATGGACTGGTTGCTTACTATAGCTTACAGTTAAACCCAGTAGCCGGACCACATCCAAACTGTTGGAAAGCACTGGCCACAACAGCTAGCCTGGCAGAACACTTCCAAGTACCCCATGCTCTCTGATCAGGCTCAACGTTTCTCAGCAGGTAGACTTATGCCTTATGAGAACCTTCTCCTCTCATCTTCTGACCTCCACCTTAAGTGGTTGGCAACTTGTTCAGCCAGCTCTGCTACTCTACTTTCCCTAACTGACAACGGGACGGACCGCCATACCTGGGTGGGTGTGAGGTTGTGGCTTGCACTGACTCATAGGACACACTGGAAAACCCAGAGGTGATATTCTTGGCTCATGGGTCCCACGCTAAGAGTTCACTAGGGAAATATTGAGCATGATATGCTGTAACAACTCAATATAAACTATTGGAAAGGGGGGGGGTCCCCGGGTGGTTCAGATGGTTAAGCGTCTGCCTTCAGCTCAGGTCATGATCCCTGGGTCCTGGGATCGAGCCCCCGAATTGGGCTCCCTGTTCAGCAGGGGAGTCTGCTTCTCCCTCTTCCTCTGCAGCTCCCCCTGTCTGTGCTGCTCTCTCACTCTCTCTCTCTGTGTCAAATAAATACATAAAATCTTAAAACTATTGGAAGGGGAAATCTTTCCCAACTCAAGTCTGTGTGACAAAGCAAAGCCACATGCCCGACCCCAGGCTTGTCAGCTACACACAGTAAAATCAATAACATTTATGCTGATAGCATGCATACCTATGGGATGGCCCATGACTTGGGCATGTTATGGAAACAGAGAGGGTTCCTCATTTCTAAAGAAACCCCCATCAAAAATGGGCCCCAATAAATAAATGAACCACTCCCTGCTATTCTATTCCCTAACAACTTGCAACGATTAACACTGAAGATCCTACTAGAATACAGAAGCTGAGTATCAAGAAGTACTCTAGCGGACTTCTATGCTAAATCGACCAGCACTAAAATTATTCCAGTAGGCAACTTGAATGAATGAGGGTGCAAGTGCAAAACTAGATGACTCACTGAGGGCCCAGGTGGTTGCCGGGTTCTTTCTAAATGCCATCACTGAAAGCCCTACATTCTGCGACTCATTGTGGGACAGATGAAATGATCCAAATTACGAAAAACTCTGGGGGGCGGGTAACTGCTCTGAGGTCACATAACTGGTTTACCAATTTTGGCTACCAAATTGGTTAGCCAGTTTTGGGGACTGATTTGTCCAACCATAACCCTGGAAAGACCATTAAGTTAGATGGAGCATCCCCACCACCTATTGGGCCATGTGAAGACTTACAAATGGATTTCATTCAATTATTCCCTGCAATGGGTCATCAGTATGTTCTTGCAGCTGTATGTTCTTGGGATGGATTGAAAACTTCCCATGCAGGATGGCTGACACCATAATCATGACTAAGAAACTTTTAGAAAATATATTTCCTTATGGGGTATCCTAGGAGAGATTGCCAGTGACAGGGGAACCCATTTCTCCCAAAGCTACCTAAATTAACAAAGTCAACTAGATTGCCACGGCTAAAAGTTCTACCATTGGCTTTGATGGCAATTAGATCAATACCTTTGGGAAGGCATAAAGTAATGCTTTATAAAGGAAATAGTAACAGAAAGACCCATGTCTTTGGCTGATAGAAACTCATGTGTTGGGGCGCCTTGGTGGCTCAGTGGGTTAAAGCCTCTGCCTTCGGCTCGGGTCATGATCCCAGGGTCCTGGGATTGAGCCCCACCTCGGCCTCTCTGCTCAGCAGGGAGCCTGCTTCCTCCTCTCTCTCTCTGCCTGCCCCTCTGCCTACTTGTAATCTCTGTCTGTCAAATAAATAAATAAAATCTTTAAAAAAAAGGTGCTAAAAAAAAGGAAACTCATGTGTCTCCCATACTCACAAATTCTGATATGACTCAGTATTGTAAAGTTTTAATTCATTATGCCGAAGTGTATTTCCACCAGGTAAAGCAAGCTTTCTGTGATCCTTCTACAGATGGTCAAACCTTCCATGAGTTAGAATCTGGAGAGTGGGTCTTCTGGAAACAACACTTAAGAAAGATTGCCCTTGAACCTCATTGGAAGGGGCCACACCAGGTTCTCCTCACTACCCAGGTGGCAGACAAATTTGAGGTACTTGAACCTTGGGTCCCCATATCCCAATTGAAAAGGGCTCCTCCAGACTCTTGGGACTGCATTCCAGCCAGAGATCTAAAATTAAAACAGACTGGGGAGATTCCTCCCCAGAAGCCATCAACATCTTGAGGCAGACAGCTCTCCCAAGATACCGGATCAAGATCTTCATCTCCAATATGAAATCTTTATCCCTTTTATCTATTTGCTATTTGCTTTTCTCTCTATTAAAGCACGGGAAGGCAGCACTATAATTAGAATTTCACAAATAATACTACTATAGGAAACTTGGCTAACTGCTCGGTTGGTCATGCCATGCCAACATCAGGATTTTACGAGAGAGACCCCCTTAGTTCACTCTACAAGTAATTTCACTGACATCCCACATGCCACTGTATGCTTAAATTTCCCACAGGCCCCTTTTATAAAGTTAAAATGCTAAATCCACAGACCCTCATTCTTTGCCTCAATTTTACCTAACCCTGGGATGGGAAAATGAGATCTGTTGGCGGGGGGCGGGGGGCGGGGGGCGGGGGAATATATATGAAAGACATTACAGAGCAGTCCGTGTTTATCAGGCCATTTTTAGGCTTACGTTTGGGCCTCTATGTTCAGGTGGTCTTTCAATATGTGATAATACAGTATTTGAGTCTTGGTTGAATGATGCTAACACCAATGGGCCCACCATACATGCTAATACTTATGAAGGAGCCCTAGGCATATCTCCTAGCTACTACTCACATGTGGAGGTTTTGGCAATGGCCTCTAAGCTTGGCCCACTTGTTGTCTTGACAGCTGGAGGGTGCAAGGGCTGTGTGAATGTGTGGTTGCTGTATTTACCGTTTCACTGACCCTTCATCATACCTCAGAAACTCAACATTGGTCTGCTCCTTTGAATTTATACTATGACTAAGAAGAAGTTTACCAGCAGATGTATCCCTCTGGATAGGTGTCATTGGGACGGTCCCTTCTTCCTTCGCCTGAGAGAGTACAAACAAATATGTGGTTAAAAACTTGTCCTTGACCTTGGCAACCATCGCTGAGTCTACTGCTCAGGCCATGGTTGGACAACAGATGTCCCTAAAGTCTCTCGTTAACGTGGTTTTCGGCAACGGAATTGCTTTCGGTTACTTGCTGGCTGAAAAAAGAGTTGTCTGTACCTCAATAAAGAACCTTTTACTGCCCCTGGATCAACTTCCAGTTGTGTAGACACTCAAATATGAGAGATTAGCAAACAGGATACCTGGCTAGAACAGTTTGGTGCCTCATCAGTTACATGCTTTGACTTAGATGGTTCTGGTTGGATTGGCTCATGGGGACCCTGGCTAAGAGTTGATGTCAGCCTCTTGGCATTATTCTATTCACAGTCAGCATTATCATCTGTCTGGGGCACTGAGGTCTCTCCGAGATCGTCCACGCATGTTTGCAGCCATCAGCACCTTGGATAGTCTCCCTACGCTTGAAGGAACAAGAAACAAGACGCACAACAGGGACACCTGGGTGGCTCAGTCTGTTAAGTGTCTTCCTTTGGTTCAGGTCATGGTCCCCGCTCAGCAGGGAGCCTGCTTCTCCCTCTCTTCCATGCTAGTGCACTCTCTTGCTATCTCTGTTGCTGTCTCTCTCTCCCAAATAAATAAATTAAAAAAAGAAAAGATGCACAACAGACGAATGGCCAAAGCAATTCTTCGATGAATTTGACATCATAACCACGAATTTCACGTTACGGTAAGAACAATTTAACTCTGATAGTGACTGAGAGTGGTATCGGTACTGAATTTGCGGTCCATCTATTACCATGCAAGGATGACCAAATGGAAGTCATTGTTAAATTAATTCAGCAAGGAGGCCATTAGACAGAGGTGCCTCTCACCCTTGGCACCTATGTAAGCAAACCCAGATCTAAGCCTGTAACTACCTCAAGGTCACCAAAGTGTGACCTAAAGGCAACCGATTGTCAACAGCCACCAGGAGTTCAAACTATAGCCAATCAATACCTTCCTTACTTTGCTTCCGACTCTTCTCTATTAGTCTTTCTCCAGCTCCCGTTGACAGAGTGCTTCTAACCACTCTGGTTTGGCGCTGCCCCGCTTGAATCGATTTTGTGCAAACAAATTCCTAAAATTTTAATATGCCTCAGTTTATCTTTTCCCAGACTTCATTGTGTCTCCACCCTCCAAATCTATGTTGTCTTTTATATTCCTGTCCCCCCTCATCCAGAGGCTTGGGAGTGAGCCTGGTCTTTCTCTGATCAGCACATTGAACCCTGCTCCATGTCCTGTGGATTCTACCCTCTTGTTGGCTCAATCTAGGACACTGGCTAGCCTCGAAGGGGGTCTTTGTTAAAAATTCGTGAAAAGGGCCCCTTTGGGGCTTGTGAATTAGGGAAGGACGCCCCCTCTGAGTGGAAGCAGCTTTCAGGTGCATGCTTGCTTTACGCATTGCTTCTTGGTGAGAAGAGGTATCCTCTCCTCCTGGGAGACAGCGGGGTGCATGACTCAGCCCCGGGGAAAGGTGACATTTCGCCCCCAGATCGCCCCCTTGTGTGCTGGGAAGATGGCACACACATACTGTGGCCCCACTTGAACCTTTTGCCTCCCCTCCGCTGCCTTCATGTTACTTGCACTGCAGTCTGTGGACTGCTTGCCAGTGTCCCCATCTTTCCCTCCTCGCTCCCTCCCTCCCTCGTGTTCTCAGGCTGCCTCCAGAATGCCTTGCACACCGGCTCCAGGCATTCCTCAGGCCTTCAGGGCAAATGCAGACTCTCAGCGGGGCACCCAAGGCCCTGGTCCTGCTCATTCCTATTTCCTCTTCTGTCTCTCCCACCGGAAACCCTTCACCCCAGGCACTTCCCTGGCCTTGGCTAGGAAAGCCCTAGCTCCTTTCTCCTCCCGGCATCCTGGTTGCAGCCCTTCAAGACTTGTCTCAGTATTTTCCCTAGAAGTCTCCTCCGACTGGATGGCCTCCCTCTCGGCTCTTATCACACTGTGCTGCAGTCGAGACTGGCTAACCATCAGGCACTGAGGACATAGTGCCTAGAACCTACGATAGCTATAGGGGCTCATGGAAACATTTGAATTTACTTTAAAATCAGAAGAGAAAAGTAACATTCAAGGCTCAAAGAAGAGGCATTATCTTTCCTCACATCAGAGAAAATAAAGAGGTTTGAAGGGCCCACAAAAATCTATTAAATCTTTTTTTTTTTTTTTTTTTTTTTTAAACTAGAGGAAGATACACATGGAGCCCAAAGTCCATAGGTCCCATGAAAAGCCCCAGTGTGGTCCTGGTTACTACTGCTTGCCCATCTTGCAGGAGACCCTGTAAGGGAAGATCTGTTCCGAAGGGTGAATGAAACATCCCCACCCCCTCCCCGGCTGCGTTAGGTAATTTTTTCGGTGATGAGAACAAAGCTTTATCTTCACAGGGTGGCTGTAAGCATCAGTTGGTGAGAATGCTTCAGGACTACAGAGCTGGGCTGGAGCCGAGCTGGATGTAGACAAGGAGAGAAGCACCACGCATTAAAAAAATGGCTCCGGGGGCACCTGGGTGGCTCAGTGGTTTAAGCCTCTGCCTTCGGCTCAGGTCATGATCTCGGGGTCCTGGGATCGAGCCCCATGTTGGGCTCTCTGCTCAGCGGGGAGCCTGCTTTCACTCTCCTCCTTTCTCTCTCTCTCTCTCTGCCTACTTGTGATCTCTCTCTGTTAAATAAATAAATATTTTTAAAAAAATGGCTCCGGGTGGCTTTGATACCTTTCTTTTGGTAACAAATAAAATGATCCTACTTAAGGGCGCCTGGCTGGCTCATGGGTAGAGCGACTCTTGATGTGGGGGTTGTGAGTTCGAGCCCCACGTTGGGTGTGGAGATTACTTAAAAATAAAATTCTCAAAAAAATATCCTATTTATACTGATAGAGAACCGGCAGGACACATAGCCAGAGTGTTGCACAGTGGCCAGTCCTGGTCATGGGTTACCTTTGTGATTTTTTTTTTTTTTTAAACCCAGACTTAGGAGCATTTGAAGGTCAGGTCTGTATCTCATTTTCCCTTTACGGCTGGGGATCGGCACAAGAGAAGGATATAATGAACCAAAGAATCCCCCATCTCATAGCACTGTCTGTCATCACCATCAGGGTCCCAGAGTTCCAAGAGGCTGCAAACAGCGCAGCTGCAACCTGAAAGCAAGGCCAGCAGTGCAGAGAACAGAGCTGGAGGGCCGAGACTCAGTTTACCCAAGGAGATATCTCTCGCCGGTCATCGTGGGGACAACATCTCCAAGTGGTGACAGACACCTTCAAGTACTTAAGAAATTTTAGTTCTGGGCCACTCTTCACGAACGCTTAGGGGATAGGCTTCCTGTGTTCCAAGTAATTTAATATTTCCCATGGCTCCCGAAGGGCGGGAATTGTTTCCTTTTTATAAGCCGTTGGTGCCTGTTAAATCATAAACAGTATCAGTCTTGTCTGTCTCCTTCACCGCCCAGCGCCTACAAGCGTGTTGGCACACAGTAGGTGCTGGATGGGCGAACGAGTCTGTCCAGGGTGACTTCTTTAACGGATCTGTGGGTACCTCCCCAGGGAAAAGCATAAAACCCACCTCGAGATAATAAGACCCCGCATGGCCTCCGCACCCTGTAATTTGGATCTCTAGGAATCGCCTTTGTTGTGGGCGACCAACCACAGGCAAAGCGAGCACCTGCTCCTCCAGCCGGTCCTCGCGGAAAGACCCGCGCCCCTCGCTGCTTCTCGGGATCCCTTCTCTCCGCTTCCTGGGAGCTGGGGGCCCCGAGGCATCCCGGGGCTTGCGGCCAGGGTGCGCCCCAGCGCTTCGCAGCCGTGGTGGCGCGCGTCCCGAGGTGCTCGACACCCCGCCCGGGGTCAGCGTTCTTTGCCTCCTCGGGCCGGGCGGGGTTTTTGGGGGCGCGTCAAGGGCCTCGTCTGGCACCCCCAGGCCTCCGGGGGCCGGAGCCTGAGTCACCGCGGCGCACGCCCTCTCTTCCCGGCTTTCAGTCTGGGGCCCCCTCCGTCCCGCAGCGTCGGGCCCCGGCGCAGCCGGCTTTCCCCGAGTCTACTGCGCGCCCCCTCTTCCCGGCCTGAGTCTCTGCAGCTGCGGCCCCCGCCCCTGGCCGGCTCTCGGGGAGCTTCGCCGGTCCGCCCCTCCCATGGAGGAGCCCGAACTCCCGGCGCTCCGGGGAGGCTCCCGCGGGAGGGGGCGCGGCCGCCCCCGCGGCTCCACCCTCTCGGCGGGGCCGCGGCCATCTGGGGCCCCTGCCAGTCGCGTCCGTTCTGGGGCCCGCGCCGAGCTCGCGCGGGAGGAGGCAGCCCCGGCGGGGACCCTGGGCCTCCCACCGGGCGGTCTCCGGCCGGCACGGGTGCGGGGAGCCAGGCGCTGAGATGCCCCGAGGGGGCAGTGGCTGCGAGCCGAGCCCGGGTGGAAGCGCGTCGCAGTGGACGCGGGCGCCCCTCGCCACTTCAGTGACCCTTCAGGAGCCGGGACCGGAGCCCCGGAGGCGGCGGTACGGGCCCGCGAGGGCGGCGAGGTCTGTGCTCCCAACGTCCGGGGCGGGCGCCGGCTGCGGAGCCTCGGGCCAGCTCGTCGCCTCCCGCCTCTCCCCTCCAGCCCCCCGCGAGCTGGCAGGAGGAAATAGCGCGCGGCCCCTTTAAATTTACCCAGGAGCCCTTAAAGGAGCCCCAGGGGCCCCAGACAGGAGTCCCCACCCCGGTCCAGCCCGCGCCGCCGAGCGAGCAGCCAGCCGTCCGTGCGGCCAGCCGCCCCGTGCATGCGCCCCGCGCCCCGGGGCCCCGAGCACCGAGCGCCCCGCGCGGGCCGCCGCCGGCCCCGCGGCCCCGCGCCCCGCCGCCCCGGGGCCCCGCTCCGCAGCGCAGCGCATGGAGCCCGGCGGGGACCACCGGAGCCGGAGCGGCGGCGGCAGGGGCGGCCCCGGGCCAACAGCGGCCTCCGCACGGGGCCGACGGCTGCCGCCCGCCGGATCGAGCGGCGGCGCGGAACCCGAGGAGGACGACGGCGGTAAGAGCTGGGGCCGGCGGCTCGGGCGGGGGCCCCGGCATGGGGGGAGGGGAGGGCTGCGGCTCCGGGCTCCGGGCCCCTCTCCGCCGCCGAACAAAGGGGGGGACGCGGGCAGGGCGGCCGGGGGCGCCACCTGGCGGGCGCGGATCGCGCCTGCAGGGCCAGCAGGGGAGCCCCCCGCCCAGCTACCGGGGTCCGCCTGCGGGGGCTCGGGCGGATTCCCTCCCCTTTAAAGGGCCCCGCGGCCCCCGCCTTCAAGGCCAGGCCTAGGGGTCTCCAAAGGGCCCGGCCGGGCGCCACGGGGCGCGCGCTCTGGGCTGTTGGACTTGCGCCCCCGCCCCTTTCTCTTTCAGACTCCCAGGTGGTCTCCCTTATCCGGCTGTCTCTTAAAAGTCTGCCCAGACTGGGGGGTCCCTTTCGGGGGGCTTCCCCCAGAGGAGCTGAGCTGGGAACTCCGCTGCTTTAAGTCGGGCTGCTCCTCCCCTCCCGTGGCCTTGCTTACAGACAGGAAACCTTTTTCTCCAACACCCCCCACCCCGCCCCAACGTTCTTTCTAGGAAAGCGCTGGCTGGAGCCTCGGGGGGCCCACCGCTACCTTAACCCACCGCGGGTAGTTTTTAAAGGGATGGGCTCGCTCACAAAGGCAGATACCCCCTCCTGTCCGCGCGTTATCGCCTCCCTTCTTTTAAGAAAATTTTGCCACAATTTGTCGGCTATAGTAGGACCAGCCCGTCCTCCCCGCTCGCTCTCAGAGGACGCTGTGGTTCTTCATTCCCCTGCTGCCGGGTCCCCGCCTGAAGAAGACCCATGACGGTTCAGTCCGGGCTAGGAAGACTGCCCTCATCTCGGAGCTCTCCTCCCAGAAACTCCCCATCCCCTTTTGTTTTTAAAGAATCTCAGCTCCTCCCCTTTTTTTGGGCTCTTAAAGGGCCAATCCACCTTAGACTCGCTTAGATCCGGCGCTGGAAGGATGCTTGGAGACCAGCTAGCTCTCCAGTGCCTTTTCAGACAAAGAGGCTGAGGCCCAGAGAGCCACATGACCTATCAAAGATCACAGAGCAAGTTACCAGTGAAACCATACTGGAACCGAGGTCTCTGACTTTGAAGCCAGTGCTTTTTTCTTTGGATCTACTTAAAACAAACAAAAAACCCACAATGGTGACAGGAGCCCTCTCTGGTCCTGTCTTTTGTTTCTCTGACCCTGAGATTCTCCAGTGGGAGCATGACCACACTTGTCCATTCAGCTTATGTGGCCAGGAAACCCTTTTCTAAATAAAACAGAGTCCAAACTGCAGGGAAGGTGGGGGACTGCTTGGGGGTGTCTGCCTGTTTGGCAAAAGGGCACACCGCTGGCTTAGTGTGCTGTGCTTGGGCCTCTCCAGTGCCTGCCCCCTGATTGCTGGGCAGTGGCGGGCAGTGGTTGGTTCTCTGCGAGAGCAAAAAATAAATCCCCAGGAAGACTTAATGGGCTCTGGTGGGTGGTGGCCACTCCCTTCCCTCGAGACATCCCCTTGCAGGGTCATTGGCTCTCCCTAGAGTCTAGGGACGCCAGGGTCCTAGAAACTCCCTGGAGGTGTTGACAGCTTTGTCTTGGGGATCCCTCCCCTCCCAGGGGTGCCTGTATTTGGGAAACTGGCCATGCTTAGCCCCCTCAAAGGGGACTCTCAGAAGGCTGCCTTTGAGGCATTATTGGAAAAAGGGAGAAGATGTTTGGGTGGGGCCCTCCTGGCTGGGGCCTCAGACGGGTGGGTCCCGTGTGCAGCCCTGGATGCAGACAGATGCCCCCTTTGTTCTGCCACTGCCCGCTCTGCTCCATAACCGCCCCGGCCTGCTGCTCTCCTGGCTTTTCCCTCACAGCTTGCCGCCAGAAAGGGGGCCATACAGAGCTGGCTGCCGCCTTGGCCTTCACTTTATTTTTTAAAAAGTCAGAGCTAGTCCCTCGGCAGTGCCCTGCATCCTTTTGTTCTTGGTCCTCTCTTAAAGGGTCCTCACTCTTTGTAAAGGGCCAGTGTTTTGACTCCTGGGCTCTCCCACATCCCTTTTATTGCTGTTGCCATCCTTTTCCTGGCGCCCCCCCCCCCACCAAACGGCCCCTCCCCCACCCCCCCTTTCTCTGCAGAATCCCAGCCCTGGGTTCATTTCCTGGATATCAGGCATTGAAAAACTGTCTCCCTTTCCCCCCCTCCCCTTCAGGGCAAGATCTTCAGCTGGATGGGGGTGCCTTGGGGTCCTGGGGGAGCGCCCCCCTGCCCTCCTCCAGGGCCAGGGGCCCGGCATCTTCAGGCAGGAAATACTCAGACCACTGTGAGGCCCGGGCCTCGAGGCCTGGAAAGAGCCGCATCCCCGGCCGTGACCACCGGCGCTACTACCACGACCACTGGCGGCTGGAGTACCTGATGGACTTCAACCCCGCCCGGCACGGCATGGTGTGCATGGTGTGCGGCAGCTCCCTGGCCACGCTCAAGCTCAGCACCATCAAGCGGCACATCCGCCAGAAGCACCCCTACTCCCTGCACTGGAGTCCCCGGGAGAAGGAAGTCATCAGCAACAGCTGGGATGCCCACTTGGGGCTGGGGGCCTGTGGAGAGTCCGAGGGCCTGGGAGCCCAGGGGGCCGAGGAGGAGGAGGAAGAGGAAGAGGAAGAGGAGGAGGAGGGGGCTAGCCTGCAAGCTTGCGCACCCAAGGGCCCAGGTAACACAGGACCTGGAGAGGCAGGGGCCTGGGAGGCGCGCGGGGCCCCGTGGGGCCAGCCCTGGCTTCTCCGCCAACTAACTCACTTTCTGGAGGGAGTCACTGCTCTATGTCGGGTGGGGGTCTGCTTATTGTCCTTCTTGTACAGTATTGGGGGCGGGACAGTGAAAGGAAGGGGTCTGCAGCATCTCTGATGGTCTTGGCCTTCTGTGGTTTTAGAAGGATCAAGGAGAGTGGAGGTGGGGCCATAGGTGGGGCTGGGGGGAAGGCTGGGAGTAGAGGGTGCTGGAAAGGTTTGGCTTGACAGTGAAGTCCGGGGAAGGGGCTAGAATCTGGGTGTCAGGGCAGAGCGGGTAGAGTATCTGGTCTGTGTGCAGGGCAGGAGCTGGAGGAGTTCAGGCCTCAGGAGAGAGGAAGAGCAGGGCCAAGGTCAGGCTGGGGGCTCAGAGTATAGAGTGAGGGAGAGGCTAGTGGAGGACCTGGCTGTGGCGGTGGGGGGTGGGGCACTCCCTGGAGGGCCAGCATCTCAGTTCCTTCCCTCCCTCCAACCCTTTCAGGCAAAGCCCCAGCTGGTGAGGGCAGCCGATGCCAGCGGCGAGGGGGCCCAGTGGCACCCCGGGCTCGGCGTCGGCGCCTCTCAGCCTCCCGGAGGGCCGGGGGCAGCAGGGGGCTGGGGGCCCGGCGGCTGGAGCGGAGGCTGAAGGAGTCCCTGCAGAACTGGTTCCGGGCAGAGTGTCTCATGGATTATGACCCTCGGGGGAACCGGCTGGTGTGCATGGCCTGTGGCCGGGCACTGCCCAGCCTGCACCTGGACGACATCCGAGCCCACGTGCTGGAGGAGCACCCCAGCTCCTTGGGGCTCAGCGGCCTGCAGCGCAGCGCCCTGCTGCAAGCCTGGGGTGGCCAGCCCAAGACACTGTCTGAGCTCCCTCGGTCCCCACCAGGTGCGAGGCCCCTCCCAGGGCCAAGGACCCCCCCCCCATATTAGGGCTGCAAAGTGGGGTCTATGACCAAAACCGGGAGGGACTCCTATCTACACCCACCCACCCCCAGACACAGACACATACATACATCCCACACCGGCTGGGGCCTCTAGATTGGGGCTGGGGTGAAGACCCCTCTGCGTGGGTAAGGGCAACCCTGCCACCAGGCTGAGCCCTTCTCCCTCACCCCTTCCCCAACAGACGATGACCTCGTCCCCCAGGACCTGACCAGAAAGAGCCGGGACCCCGCCCCCACTGCTGGAGCCCTCTCCTCTCAGGACCTCAGTCCCCCAGACGTAAAAAAGGAAGAGGCTGGCTGGGTCCCTGAGAGGCCCGGGCCCACAGAGGAGGAGGAGGAGGAAGGCGAGAGGGTGGGGGTCCCGGGCCGGTCGCCGCGGGGCCGGGACCACCGTCGCCGCTACCAGGAGCGCTGGCGGCTGGAGTACCTCATGGAGTTGGACGGCGGCCGCCGCGGCCTGGTGTGCATGGTGTGCGGGGGCGCGCTGGCCTCGCTCAAGATGAGCACCATCAAGCGGCACATCCGCCAGCGCCACCCGGGCTCCACGCGCCTCAGCGGGCCCGTCAGGGCCCTCATCGCCCAGGAGTGGAGCGAGAAGGCCGCTCACCTGCTGGCCCTGGGGCTGCCCCGCCCCGAGCCCCCCAGGGACCCTGCCGCCCCCGGCACAGCCACAGCCTCCGAGGAGGGGGGTGGGGAAGAGGAGGAGGAGCCAGAGGAGGAGGAGTGGTGGGGTGAGCTGGCGCAGGGCCAGAGCAGGTGGCGCGGGAGAGTGGGGGCAGGGACCCGGGCCCGGCGGGGGCCGAGCGCTGGGAGTGCTTGGGTGGAAGGGGGTGGGGAGAGCGGAAGGCTGAAGGGCAAATCGGGGAGGACGGGACCGGAGGCCCCAGGTGGGCGGCGGCGGCGGAGCTGAGGCGCGAGACGCGGGCGACTGGCCCTCTGCCGGCTCCAATGCGCTCCTTTGTCCCTTCCTAGGCGGTGTCCCGCATTCCCCAGGGGAGCCGTCGGAACGGCCCACCGAGGACGACGAGGATGACGAAGACGGCCAAGAGTCCGGAGGACTCGCCTTCCCGCCGCTGCCCCCGCCGCCGCCTCCGCCGCCGCCGCCGCCCCCGCCCCGCAGCCGAGAGCAGCGGCGGAACTACCAGCCGCGCTGGCGGGGCGAGTACCTGATGGACTACGACGGCAGCCGGCGTGGCCTGGTGTGCATGGTGTGCGGGGGCGCGCTGGCCACGCTCAAGGTCAGCACCATCAAGCGGCACATCCTGCAGGTGCACCCCTTCTCCATGGACTTCACGCCCGAGGAGCGCCAGACCATCCTGGAGGCCTACGAGGAGGCGGCGCTGCGCTGCTACGGCCACGAGGGCTTCGGGCCGCCGGCCCCGGCGCCGCGCGACGGCGGCGCGGACCTCAAAGCGGGCGCCGTCTGCCGGGCGTAGCGGGCTCGTGGGGCGGGCGGGGCGGGCGGGGCGGCTCCGCCCTGTGCTCCGCAGGCCCGTGGGCCGGACTCCCTGCTTCCCGCGGCCCTGGCCGCCGGCGCCGCTGCCCCCGCCCCGCTGGCCGGGCCGGGCGGAGATAGGACTTGGGTGGGGTCGCGGGTTCCGCTCGCAGCCCCGGAGCCCCCCACCCCCCCACCCCGGGCCGGTCGGTGCGCCGAGGAAAGCGCGGGGCCCCACGTTTCCCGAGAGGCCAGCGCGGCCGCCAAGCGTGTGCACGGAGGGCCTGCAGCCCTAGCCCGCGCCAGGCCCGTGTGGGGGGTGCCGACTGTCAGTATTAGGGCCCCGAGGGCGGGGTGGGGGTTGGTGGGGGGCAGGAGGGCCGCGCCGGCCGCGTCCGCTGGCGGGGGCCCAGCTCCCTGTAGCGTTGCAGGCGGGCAGGCACGGCCCCCGGGTCGGGGGCGGCCGCTCCCGCGTCCTCATTGGTATTCGCGGCCGCTCGTAGGCCGGGACTGCGGACGAGGGCCTCCAGCGGAGGGCGGGGCGGCGGGGCTCGGGAGCCCGCCCGGGGCGGGGAGGACGCTTGGACCGCCGGCGGGCGGGCGGCCAGAGGCGGGGGCGGAGCTGGGCCGGGGCCCCGGCAGCTGCGCCAGCCTCCCGGGCGGGCTCTGGGGACAGCACGCCCCGCGGCCCCTTCCGGCTCCCCCGCTCCTGCCGCGCCCTCCTGGACCCCGATCTTGTAAAGGGATTAGCACTTTTCTCCTTTTGCTCCTCTCCTGCTCCGAAGACCTCCGTTTTCCCCTAAACCCAGTCAGGCGCTCCTGCTCTAGGGTCCCCGTTGGTCCGAGCCCGGGGCACTGGAGGTCCCGGCAGTTGGAGTTCTATTCCCGTCCCCTCCTTGTCCCCCTTCGTACATGGTGGACGTGCCACCCATTCTCAGTCCCCAAGGGCCTGGGGCCGGGCCTCGGCCTTCCTTTCTCTTCCCCGCGGCAGCGCCAGGCCCGGTGGGGCCGGGAAGGGGCCCCGCGATCTCCCAGGCAGGTCCGAGTGGGGCGTGTAGATTCATTCTCCCGTGGAGAACAGGTGGCCCCGAGATCAGGCCCTTTTTGCTCTTTGTATTTATTTTGAAACTGTATTTAATGCTTTTATATGAAAGGGAGAGGGGCGGGGAGAGAGCTGTCCCAGTCACCCTTACGTGCAAATGTCTTATTTATTATACGTGTATCAGAGATAAGCTGTGAGGTGGTGGAGAAAGGACTGAATGGAGGAAGGAGTGAGGACAGAGGTGGGGATGGGGGACCCTAAACATCCCGCACTAATGTGTGACTCTCCAGGCCTTTCTTGGAGTCTCTGGGCCTGTGTCTGCTCTTCACATGGCCAGGCCGGTTCTTTCGGTCTTACAGCCTGAAAGTGGGGAGGTGGGACTTGCCGGGGAGGCCTGGAGGCAGAGGGGCCCCCGGCACCTGGGGCCAGGGGCTCCCTCTGTGGGTGGGAACGCAAGACAGCAAAGAGGAAGCCCTTCCTCATCCCAGCACCCCTAGGCCAGAGCCCAAGGTTCAAGTGCCTCAGGCCCAGTCCCCTTGACTCGTCCTGATTGGGAATTGGATTTTATACCATGGATTTTATAGCATTTTTATATAATTCAAGATTGTCAGAGTCCGAATGACCTTGGAGATCCGCCAGTCCCCGCCCCCTCGGCCCCTTCCGCAGACAGGTAGTGAAGTTCGGAAACTGAAATGATGACACACAGCCAGGTAGGAACAGTATAGAAATAGAATAAAAAGCTCAACTCCCAACTCAGTGTTGTTTGCACTACACCCCTCGGCCTCCCAATCTCTGGTCAATTAAGGTTTCTTTTCCCATGGGGCCTGCCAAAGGGTGGAACCGGTGCCACAGGCCGTTAGAGCAGAGTGGCCTCCTCCGGGGACCGCGAAGACGTGCGTGGCTCCCTGGGACTGGTGTCGTCTAGGGCAGCTCTGGCTGCCTTGGACTTCAGCTCCAGGTTTCCGGCAGCCGCCTGCTCCCTCAGAAGTCCACGAGCGCGGCTGACGGTCCCCCCAGTCCTGTGGCCTCCCCAGGAGGGCAAGGGCTCTGGCGTTGTGTTCTGTTCTAGGTGCCCCAGGGACTCAGGAAGTACAGCAGGAGCTGTCAGTTGGCTGAGAAGTGAATTTTGAACCTCCAGGGGTTGTGAGTCAGTATTAAGAGCTTGAGAACAGGGATTATGGATGGCACCGGGCTGGGCACTGCCATTCTTTTATTTTTCTTCATGCATGTTGTTTTCAGATCCAGAGTGAGTATTTCACCACTTTTTGCGACTCTGCCTGTTCCAAAACAGGAGGCAGATTGGGGTGACCTCTTCTGGTTACCCAAGCCCACCGCCAAAGTTCAGGTAAGCCAGGACAGAGAGCTGGTCAGGAATGGCTTTTCCTCTGGACAGGCAGGGACGGAGGCCTTAAGACAGGAATGAGGGTCTTCGTTGAGAGGCAGCCCCAGGCACTCCAGGGGCTTCTCAAAGTGTGGCCATCGGACCCGCAGCATCACATTATGAACCTACTAGAAACATATCCTTGGGGCCCGTCTTGAATCAGAAATGGCAGCACCCAGCAGTCCTTTTGGATAAGCCCTCCAGTGCTCACGAAGCTGAAGATCTGGGCAGGAGTGGGCCCAGTGCCACCGTAGGGGTTCCTGGTTTGACCGCCCCTACCGCCTCTTGGGGTGGGGGTGGGGGGCCAGGTTGTCCTCCTCTCTCTGTGCCTCCTCCTTGCCTTGGGAGTCTGACATGAACAGGTGAAGTTTCTTCATGAATTTTTTGTTGATGGTATGCTTGCTATTATGGCCAATATGTAAATGTTACTCTGAATCCATATTTATACGCCACGTTAGTGACATTACTCGAACATTACTTGTATGTGTATTTGTGAAGTTGTTGGCTTCAGTTATTTTTTAAAGAAAAATTTCAGCCTAAGTTTTCTAAGAGGTATGTTGAATAAATTTTAAGAATCCAGCTTAAGGGTCATGGCAGCCTTAGTTTTGGGGGAAGACTCAATCTGAAGGAATATGGTTCTGACGTATGTGGTCTCCACTTTCCATGGTGACTGACTCTGACGTCTAGGCTGCTTCACGCTGCGGGCGGGCGACCCTCTGAGGTTGGTGTGAGGCTGAACTGGGACAGCAGACCCGCCGGCCCCTTCCACTCCTCACCCTCTTTCTCCTAAGGTCACCTCTTAAGAGGGTCTCTGGGATCTTTCAGAAACCAAACACAACAGCTTTGCTCTACTATGGAAATTCTGCAATCTTGGGAATCACTGCCAGCCTCAACTATGAGCTGCTTTTTAAAGCATCAAGAGTGGAGTGGGGATGGGGCCGGTGGAAGCCTGGTTCTTACTTTACCCAAACTGTATGTATAAAGAATAAAGTTAGCAGAACGACACCACAGTCACTGTGTTTTTTAATTTTTTCTTTTTTATTAATACCACATCAATTTGCAGTTTACAGGAACCAAGATTCAAGTTCCTTAGGTGCTACTGTATTTTCATGTTGCACGTACATACACGCACATTTTCATTAGTAATAGTTCATCTATAGGTTTTCCTTAAAAACAAACAAACAAAAAAAACCCCCACGAAACTCCTGTGTGGCACAAAGATCTGTCCAATTACCTAAACACAGCAGTAAAACAACAGAAGAGCTAGGTGTGGAGGCTTCCAGTGCAGAAAAGGGTCCTCTGGAGGGGAAGCCCAAAAAGCTGATCAGAGCACTGTCTTTCTGGGAGGGCCTAAGACAGGATGCAGAATGTGTTTCCAACTGAAATCAGCTTAAAACTTAAAAAAAGAAAGGGGGCTAAGTAAATAGGAAAATGGAGTAAGGCAAGGGTACCTTTTACCCATCTAAATGCTGAAGTAACTTTTCCAAAACAGTAGAAAGAAAACTTCCACTACCTTCTAGAGAGTTGTAGTGCTTTGGGACCATCAAAGACTGTAGCCCTTACTTTAAAGTCACCAACGCACCTTCCCTCTGGATTATCATGACTATGAGTTTTACAACCTGAAGGAACTCTCACAGATGACTTCTTTCAAGTTGACTGAATTTTCACGTTGGAAGGGGAGAAAAGACACTTGTCAGCCTCAGCAGGAATCAGATTCCCGACGGCCCTCCATCTGATGTCCGTCTGGGTTGTTCTGTTTATCTTTCAATCACACACGGAGCCCCATCGACACAATCTGCTCCTGCCTGGTCGCCCTCACCTAAAACTTCTTGGAAAACTCTCAAAAGGAGCACCTTGGGCCAAGACAGGTGCTGAGGCATTTCATGTGCCTGAAGATGAAAGGAACCCTCAACACGTGACACACACCCATAAGCTAGCCTCAAAGTGAAAACTCTGTATGAACCACAGAACACACTTTCTTACACTAATTTGTGGTCTCTTAACCACAGACACATACAATCTCCTCTCAAGCCAGCTTGGCTTTGGTCCTTAGGGTACAGTGATGAGCACAGGTTAAAGATGTAGCATGTGAAGGAGGAAGCTGTGGAGAAAAGACAAAAAGCAAAAAAGACCTTTTCCGTTTCTAGATTCACCTCTTGAGAATGTTTTCCCCCCATGGACCGAGACAGGATTACAATAACTCAACAACTGAGGAGCCCACATGCGGATTATACTTTTTCTCTAACAAGTTTACAGCAGTGTACAGCAGTTACAGACATTTATTTCATAATAAGAAAAGTACAACCATATTTATTAAACTTGAGGTGAGGTGGGCAAGGAAGAGGGAGGAAAGCACATTCGGGAATGAGTTCTCAAACTAAAGCCCAGAACTGGTGCCCACGAGAATAGACACAGATGCCACCCTCCCAAATGGCAGAGACTTTCCTTTCCTAGGGGGGAGCGGGAGGGGAGGGTCGTCCCAGCCCCACCTTCCATTTCCGTTCTTGGTTCCCAGACGGCATTCTGGGAATCAGGAACTCTCACTATCACCTACAGGTTATTCATAGAGTTGGAAGCTATAGCATTACACAAAGAAGAGGAGTATTAGGAGTAGCTGCTCACATTGTGGGGCCGGAAGATGGGATCAGAGGTTCACCAAAACCCATGGGAAGGAATCCCACTCCTGTCCCCAGATAATTTCCTCATAAGTTAATCATTATTTCTTAACCTAAAAATAAGGGTAAAACTCTGATGGGAAGCTGGGTAAGACTAGTCCTTGAGACCTGGATAGCAGAGTCCAAAAGCAGTGCTTTCTTTCATTTTTTCCTTGACCTCCAACCTCTCCCCTTTCAAGCTACAAGTAAAAGCTCCGCCACCTTTAAGGTACGATTTATCCTATTAATTTGACTCTTTCTTTATTCTTTTGGATCCTAAGGTATCAGTTCTTTTTTTAGTCCAACAATTCTTGTGCTTGATACTGAGGGTAACGGGAAAGGAGGGGAGAAAACAAATTAAGAAAAAGAAGCTTGGAATGCAGGCTCGAGCTGACACTGAGCGCGTTCCTTCATAGTACAGGTAATAACGTTATGACTATTAAGTGGTGTTTTAGGAACTGTTGCATTTCTGGTTTCCATGTACTTATTCTGCCTTTTTTTTTGCGATTCCAGGGAGTTTTGCTTGTATCCTATTGAGGGAAAAAAAAAAAAAAAAAGAAAAAGGTGAGAAAGGACGTTAGTTGTAGGTTTTGACTTTTAACAGTGACACCGAAAGATGGCCCTGGGCTTGCTGGAGAATGTGACACAATCTCTCCTTTCCACAGGGCTTACTCTGGATGAAAAATGCGGGGCCGAGTCTGGTCTGGGATGAGCTGAGGGGTCCGCAGAGAGTCATGTCCTCTCAATGCCGCCATGCCTGCGGCCTGTCCTCTTGCACTGCCTGCGTCTCCTGGGTCCTTCACTGGGGGTTCCAGAGAAGAATTAAGGGGATCTGAGCCTAACACCTGCTGCGTTCCACACACAGCAGAAAAGAGCCCATTTCTCTGGGAATGCTAGGTGACCCACGAGCGCTACAAAAGGAACCAGTAGTCAAGGGTCAAGGTGACAGGTAAAAAGACTACAGGAGCTGGCAACAGTTCCTGGCCCCTCGCCGGACACCAAAGCCACCCTTCATTTTGTGCATTAAGGTTACTCTTCACTAAGGTCATTCACATACCTCTCAGCCAATGTCAAACCACTCTTCACAATTAGATCCCACAACAGGGACTGACCAAGACGTTAGATTTAAAGCTAAGCGATGTCTATTATTTCACAATCAGAAGTAAACAGCAACCAGATACATATTTGTGCTAACTGTCCTTGCCTGGTGTTAGCTCTAATGCATACGTGTAAAAGCAAAAGAGCAAGTAAAGACCCTGGCATCAAGCCAGAACTGTGTCATATACTCGTAGTTCCCGCTTACCAAAACTGGGAAAAGCATGAAAATTGGAGGCGTGAAAGGGACTGGGGCGGGGAAGGGGGTGCACAAAAGAGGTTTAGCTGCTTGTGTTCTATTTCTTAAATGTCAACATTTTAGTTAGAAGTGTGGGTTCCTTAGTGTTTGCCATGATTGGGGGGAAAAAAAAAAGCCCAAAACAAAAAAACTAAACAAAACAACCCCAATGGCTCCCTGGTAGAGGGAGTCATAAAAATGTCTATCAATAGTTTATTACTTGATTTCAATACTAAATTGGTTCAAAAAAAAAAGGAGAGAAAAGAGGGATTTGGTAGTTGAGGAAAAGCAGTACTGTCTTTGAGTCATTTATTTGGTAAAACTCTTATTTCTGGGGATGCTTGGGTGGCTCAGCTGTTAAGCGTCTGCCTTTGGCTCAGGTCATGATCCCAGGGCCTGGGATCAAACCCCACATCCATCTCCCTGCTCAGCGGAAAGCCTGCTTCACCCTCTCTTACTCCCCCTGCTTGTGTTCCCTCTCTTGCTGTGTCTCCGTCAAATAAATAAATAAAATCTAAAAAACCAACCAACCAACCAAAAAACCCTCCAAAACCTCTTATTTCTGAAAAAGGAGGGATGAGTTTGGTTTAAAATTGATTAATGTGGGCGGGTAGCTTCAGACACTTAAAAGGCCAAGTCAGAAAGGCAAAAGGTTCTAATTCCACAGTTCCTTTTTAATCTAAGATACAAAGAATGTTTTTTAAGGAAGCAGGATGAAATAATTTGTAGTAAAAATCAAACTATTAACCAACATTTTTCTTCAGGATCAAGATTCCTTTCTTTGAGTCAGTATTTTATAGAGGAGGCTGAAAATAATTGGGGAAGAAAAGCACACATTCTGATAAAACGTGGAACTAAAGTATACTTACTTTTCAACAATCGACTTGGTCTGATCACGGGCGATGCCAACATAGTGATCAATCTGGGTCTTTAAGGAAAGGGAAGAGACTCGGTTATACTAATAACTAACACACAGATTAACAATTTTCCTGAAAATAATGTTATCTAGTTTAACCATTTCTTAAAAATACTATTGCATATTCTGGGAAATGAGAATAATGTCAGTTTTTAAAATTTATTATTATTTTTTATTTTAAGTAGGCTCCATACCCAGTACAGGGCTTGAACTCACAACCCTGATGATATCAAGAGTCAGATGCTCTATCAACTGAGCCAGCCAACTGCCCCAATAATGCCCAGTTTTTAAGAGTATTTTAAAAACTTCAGCTATTGGGGCATCTGGATGGCTCAGTTGGTAAAGCATCTGCCTTCGGCTCGAGTCATGATCCCAGGACCCTGGGACTGAGCCCCACACATTAGGCTCACTGCTCAGCAGGAAGCCCACTTCTCTCTCTCCCCCAGTTTGTGCTCTCTCTAGTCATCTCTCTAATAAATAAAATCTTAAAAAACCAAAAAGCCCCCCTCCCCCAATTTCAGGTATTAGGGGTGCCTGGGTGGCTCAGTCAAGTCCCGATGTCAGCTCAGGGTTGTGAGTTCAAGCTCTGTGGTGGGCTCCACACTGGGCACGGAGCCCATAAACAAAACAAAACAAAACCCCCCAAAAACCTTTCAGGTTTCAGACTTTAAATTATGCCATAAACGCCTTATAAAAAACAAAAAAACAAAAAAACAAAAAAACGCCTTATAATAGTCTGTTGAAGTAAAAATCTCTTGTTTCTTTTGCTAAGGTCTTACTTGCTAGGTATTTCCTTTACAGAGACTAGAGTAAAGCATTTTCTAAATACTAAAAATTGTCTAATCTATATTCTGTAATCACAAATGTTGTTTTGGCTCCTAGGTAAGACTAATTCATTTAATATCAAAAGGTATAAATAAAGTCTGTTGATTGAGGACTTAATCTATGAAGAACAACCTCAGAGCATCTGGCAAGGCTGTACCATTCTACAAAGCAATCATCTCTTCCCACAGATGGAGTCCCATAATAGCCTTGATAGTTTAAATTTCTTTTCAGACACCAGCTTTTATTTATTTAAGCATTTTTTCGTCTTTTTTTTTTTTTTTAAAGATTTTATTTATTTATTTGTCAGAAAGAGAGAGAGAGAGAGCACAGGCAGACAGAGTGGCAGGCAGAGGAAGAGGGAGAAGCAGGCTCCCCACAGAACAAGGAGCCCAACGTGGGACTCGATCCCAGGACGCTGGGATCATGACCTGAGCCGAAGGCAGCTGCTTAACCAACTGAGCCACCCAGGCGTCCCTCGACTTATTTTTTTGAACGGATAATGCATCCCCATGAAAAACTTAAAAGACATACAACAAGTCATAAAAATGTACCTTCCTACCCTTCTCTCTCCTAAACATTCAGTTTCTCTTGATACAGGAAACCACTACTTCTCACAGGCTCCTGACTCACAAACTCAGACTGCAGAAATGTTACAGAATGATCGCTCATGGGGTGCCTGAGTGGCTCAGTCAGTTAAGTGTCCTACACTTGGTTTCAGCTCAGGCTGTGAGATCTCAGGGTCGTGAGATCAAGCCGGGTGTGGAGCCTGCTTGGGATGCTCTCTCCTCTTCCCCCTGCTCCCTCCCACTTGTGCACTCTCTCTCTAAAATAAGTAAAGGAAGGAAGGGCGGGAGGGAGGGAGAGGAAAGGAAAAGAAAGAAAATGATCACTCCAAATGTTCAATAACTAAAAAATGGACTAAAGCTAGTCATACATCAAAAACAGGCAAGTGCTCACCTTGTACTTCTCATAGACAATGGGGACACTGAAAATGAGCAGTTCAGCTGTAAGAGAATCACAGGACACGGCAAGTGTACATGTGAGACAGTCAAAAAGACCCAAGATTCAAGTAACATACATTTTCCTCATGAAATACGGGGAAACACAGATCTTAAATATGAGAAATCCTACTTAGGGCTCGCAATTAAGGACGGCTAGCTATAGGTACACAGGCTTTCTTTGTATCACAAATAATTTCTAAATTATGAAAATGATTTCTGTCAGATCCCTATATTTAACACAAATGTAGGCAACTCTCCTTTACTTCTATTTTGACACTTCTTTATAGTTAGGACCTTTCAAAAATCCTATGGCCACAAACACAGGTTCTTCCAACATCTAATTCAAGGTTTATAGATGTTAAAGGCTGGGCCGCATGGAAGGAGTGGAGACATGCCGGGCATTCTCTTGGCTCCTACTTTTTACCAATTACAAATGACCACTGAACATCATGGGGATTAGGAGCACGGATACCCCACACAGTCAAAAATCTGCACAGAACTTTTGACTCCCCTAAAACTTGGCCAGAAGTGTTACCAAGAACACAAACAGTCGATCAACACATTATTTTGTATGTATATTATATGCTGTATTCTTACTGTAAGGTAAGCTAGAGAAAAGAAAATGCTAGCCAGAAAATCCCAAGAGAAAATACATTTACAATACTGTACTGTAAAAAATCTGCGTATAAGTGGGATCCCACAGTTCAAAGCTGTGTTGTTCAAGGGCTAGCTGTACTTCCAAGAGCACGGAGACATTTTCCTTGTCGCCTTACCGAGAATCAGAAGGGTGATTCCATTGAAAACGGCACCAACATAGGTCATCAGCCACATGAAGACAGCCAGCTGCGAAAGCCAACATCAGAGGATTACGCAGGAACCATCATAATGCAAAATTTAGGTTAACTGATGCCATTCTCCCCTTGCCGATTAAGTCTGCATAAACTTAGGGACGTATGCCACACACAATTATAATGGCACAACGAAGGTTCTACCTCGTCTGCACCACACATTTGCACGGTGCATCAGAGAATTCCGTAGTTCTCTGAAGCTCCGCGACAGACTGTGACTGTGTTTTGGTCAGTGATGTTGCCCCTGTTGGGAGGGTACTTAGTTCCATGGGTGCAGGAGATGTCTCTTCCTCTCCTGACTCCTATCCCCATTTTTCACAGGCTGGTTGAGAGAAGCATACACTTGTTTTTGTGTGATAAAACCCTATTTACTGGTTTTCCTCTGATTTATAACTTAGTCCCTGGCTGTCCTCAGCCTCACCACCAAAAGCTGTAGAAGCAACTGACCTTCAAGGAGTCAACCAAATCTTCCACCAGAAAGAGACGAATAATGAGTTTCAGGGCTCTGTTGATGCGCACCATGGCAGCATTCACGTAATTATGGAAAGCTTCTGAGGACAGAGTAATGTCTACATCCAGGTAGGCTCTTCCAGAAGAAGAAACAACAGTCATACACTTGACACGGAAGAAGAACATCTTTGCTAGTAGAGCAGTTATTTAGGGTGTGAAATTCCCCCAAGGGCACATTTTAGAAATCTGTAGGAGCATTTTTCGCTGTCATGGGCTGGGGAGAGGGGACCATCGTCTTTCAGCAGACAGAGGCAAAGATGCCAGATGTCTGCAAAGTGTGGGGCAGTCATACACAATAAAGTAGTGTCCTATGCCCTGCATAAACTTTTACGGCCTCATAGGATATTCATTTATAATTATCAAAAGCCCAGAACATATAAAAACAAGGTATTTTCCCCAGTTTTAACATATCCTGAATTTTCTAAAAAGACTGTATTTTGTGTATGCTGAACTTTACTAAGATATTTTACACTACTTTGGAAAGTCACATCTGTATTGGAGATTACACATCTAAGTCTAAGTATATAATGTCTCTATTGTTTTGTGTGTGTGTATAGTCATGTCCAAGCAGTTAAATGTTGACTGGAATATGTATTATTTTACTATAAATGACCTTCCATCTTATCATTCCTTTATATTACAAGTATAGTCTATTTTTGAAATTTTGCTTATAGCTATCTATGAATTTCATTTCAAAACATTAAAAGAAGCATTACAAAATATTTGTTAGCAAAAGAAAAAAGAGGGTGGAGATACTGAGTCTGATAGGGTCGACAACTATAGAAAAAGACAAAGACTTGGGTTCTGTTCACAGATGCACTAGAGAACTGCGATGTAAACGTGTGCTCATAACTAGTTCATTCACTCAGTACTTAGTGAGTGCCTACTGAGTATCAGACCCTCGCCATGTGCTGGCATATCAAGAAAGAAAAGACTGCTTTTGCCTTAAAGAGCCTACAGTCTTGCGGGAAAAACAGACAAGGAACAGATATGCTTTCCTTTTCTATTTATTAAAAAAGTATTTACTACCTAATACAAAAGTTATAAAAAATAGATGCCGTAATTTATACAACTTGACAAAACACATTTCATGATCCACAACAGTGTCCTGCAAAAGAGGAAAAATCCTAAGACCCCTGAGTTTGTGGCAAAAGTCATATTTATTCACTCAGTGAACGGCTACTGATTTGTTAAAATTAACTGGTGATAACTTTTTATTTTTTATTTTTATTTTTTTTAAAGATTTTATTTATTTATTTGACAGACAGAGATCACAAGTAGGCAGAGAGGCAGGCAGAGAGAGAGAGGAGGAAGCAGGCTCCCCGCTGAGCAGAGAGCCCGATGCGGGGCTCGATCCCAGGACCCTGGGATCATGACCTGAGCCGAAGGCAGAGGCTTTAACCCACTGAGCCACCCAGGCACCCCTGGTGATAACTTTTTAAATGCCACATAAAGTTTAAACTGTCTTCTATTTTCACCAAGAGAAAATTAAAAAAGGACCAGAGCTGCAGCCAGACACTGATTGTCATAGTCTTGAGAGGTCACAGAAGAGTTTCTCTCCCTATAAGAAAAAGGCTTTAAAAAAAACTGCCATTTGCGAATATTAAAATTGTTCATGGGCCAAGATTTCCAAGAGGAAAAGTGTGAGGAAAACATTTGTTAAAAGTCACAACACAGGGGCGCCTGGGTGGCTCAGTGGGTTAAGCTGCTGCCTTTGGCTCAGGTCATGATCTCAGGGTCCTGGGATCCAGCCCCGCATTGGGCTCTTTGCTCAGCGGGGAGCCTGTTTCTCTCTCTCTCTCTCTGTCTCTGCCACCTCTCTGCCTACTTGTGATCCTTCTCTGTCAAATAAATAAATAAAATCTTAAAAAAAAAATAAAGTTACAACACAGAAAAGCTAGCAAGTGGATTCTAGAAATGCATGACCTACTGATCTCAAGACTTGCTCCTGGTAGTAAGAAAACTAAAGGGCGGTGGGGGAGGTTTAGAAAACTAAAGGAGAGATAAGAAGGAAATCAGTAATAAAACTAAGAGCAAACATATCAAATTCTGATATTGCCAAGAGCACAGCCTCAATACTGAGATTTCAAAGTTGTTTTAAGGTTTAACTATATGGGGGAGGATCTGGGGGTGGGGTAGCTGGGTGTTGGATATTAAAGAGGGCATGTGATGTAATGGGCACTGGGTCTTATAGAAGACTGATGAATCAATGAACTCTATCTCTGTATGTTAATTAACTGAATTTAAATTTAAAATGTTTAAAAAATCAAAACCAAAACCAAACCAAAACAAAAACAGTTAACTATAATAGGGAACTTAAGCATGTCCTTGGGACCCCATCTAACTGGGTGCTGTCCTGGAGGCCCCGCTCAGGAGTTCAGGCAGTCTTCTTTGATATTAAAGTGTGAGCCTCTAGTTTGTCCAAAAGTATTTGGCTCCTAACTTGATCACTTTTGAAGAGACAAGGTTTCTAGCTGACGGTTCCTGCGAGGGATCAGCTGCATTAGGCTAATTCTTCACTTAGTCCGGTTTGCTTGGCAGACCTGCCCGCCAGCCTCAGCAAACCCCTTCTCTAAACTGGTGAGTGTTACTTGTGATACTTCCACTCACTTGAATGGATGGCCCTCTTCTGATTTCTGTACAGCTTGGATGACAGACTTGTAGACCCTGAAGCTGATGGTGACAGAGAGAAGAGCCAGGATGAGGTAAGAAATCACACTGATGACACTGAAAGCTGCCAGGGAGAGCAGCATGATCAGTGTGGTGCCGAAGACAAAACCCGTCTTCTTCACATCTCGCCAGAAAATCAGATCGTGCACTGCCAAAAGAAAAGGGAACACAGGTTACACAGGAGCATGCGGCCAGGCCGGCTCTTGGGCTGTGTCCTGCACACCCGAGAAGCATTACGCTAATGTAGTTACATAACACACAGTTCAGGCGCACCCCTCCTTAAGAGAATCTGATAAATGAAAATCAAACTGTAGGTCAGGAGTGAGGACTCATACTGCAAAAGGTTCCTGCGGTTTCTGTACAGGTTCACAAAAACTTAGAAACTTCTTTTTTTTAGAGATGGCTACTGAAGTACAATGGGATAAAATATCAATTTCTTGAAATGTTTCAACAGAAAGGGTAGAATAAGTGTGATAAACTCTTGTTAATGGTTGACTGAATGAAGCAAACCATGGCGACAAATTCATCTGGCCACTATAAAACCAAAGCTAAGGTATGTATAATAAATTGGGTGGGAGCAGAAGAGAGCGGTGGATAAAAAGAAACCCAACTCTATTCGTGTTGGCTACAATGGAACCCCAGTCTCTCCATTAATCTGAAGAGAACTCAGGAAGGACGGTGGGCAGGGAACTACATTATTATCTAAACCGCAATACCTCTGGAAATGAATGGGGACACTATTACTAATTGTTAGGAAATAGGTATAAATCAAGACTGTCTCAGACAAGTGGGTCTTGTGGTGAGGGACAGCCAGACTGGAAAAATCTAAGTTCTTCTACTTAAAGACTCAAGAACTGTGTGTAAAAGTTGCTAGTAATTACCATCAATCTAGCAACGACCCTGTATTTGAATTTCAATCTGTGAAGGTTATTAACTTCAACACAAATGGTCCTTTTGCAGCGTTCTTCTGTTCATAAAGAAGGGAAAGGGCTTTAGAGCTGGAGCGACAGGAGTTTGAATCCTGGTTAATTTTTAGCCATATTGTCTTACATGACCATTCTAAAGCTTTGTTTTTTCTTTTGTAAAAGAAAGTAACACCTATTTCCTAGAGTTGTTTTTATAGGACACCAATGCAGTAGAATGCTTAGCACTGTAAGTGACCTGCAGTAAACACTCACATTTTAACTATAATCAAAACAGGACAGGTCTGTAAGACTGTGATTGAGGGTAAAATGAACTTGATTCTGTTCAAGTGGACCCCCTGGCACCTAGATCTTCCCCATATTCCAGCTACAATATTCACCCCTGAAGCCTAACCTTGCTATTGCCAACAGAACCTAACTTGGAACTTTCACCCTGAAGGTATGCTGACTGTACAGAAGAAACAATCCCTGGCTGAGAGTGTCCAGCCAAGGGATGTGGCACTAGGAGAAGTAAGAGGCATTATGATTCCTGATGGGAATGCAAAGAAGAGAGCTGGGAGGCAAATCAGGCTCACCTGATGGGACAGAAAGTTGAACAGAGTGCTGCCTTCTTAGGAGAGCAAATACTAATAAGCAGGATTCCTACAGTCAGAGAGTCTAAGTATATAGACGCCACAGCTCCTAAGACCACAAGCACAGTTTCAACACAGAATACTTCTGAATGGAACAGATAACCATGTGCCTCTTTGGTGTAATGCACCGAGGATACAACATCACTTCTGTGGCATTCTTGCCAATAACAAAGAACCAAGATCTAATAAAACACCAGAAAACCCAGACTGAGAAATTCACAACATGGATGGACGTAGAGGGTATAACCCTAGGTGAAATAAATCAAACAGAGACAAATACCCTATGATTTCGTCCACACGTGGAAAGTAATAAACAAGTGAACAAAGGAAAGAGACAAACCCGACTCTTTTTTTTTTTTAAGATTTTATTTATTTATTTGACAGACAGAAATCACAAGTAGTCAGAGAAGCAGGCAGAGAGAGAGGAGGAAGCAGGCTCCCCGCCGAGCAGAGAGCCCGATGCAGGGCTCGATCCCAGGACCCTGGGATCATGACCTGAGCCGAAGGCAGAGGCTTTAACCCACTGAGCCACCCAGGTGCCCCGACAAACCCGACTCTTAACTACAGGGAATACACTGTTGCTTGCCAGAGGGGAGGTGGGGTGGGGTGAAAAGGTGAAGGGGGTTTGGAGTGGGTACACTTACTGCTATGAGCGCCAAGTAATGCACAGCACTGCTGAACCATTACTCTGCACACCCTATATGCGTAACACTGTACTTAATTATTCTTTAATAAAAAATAGCAAAAAATAAAGGAGATAAAATTTGAGAACACATAAATGTCACGTGTGAAGACTACAGACTGAACACTGGATAAAGGAGTAAAAACGGCTGTAAAGGACACCATTGGAACAGAGACAAAATCTGAACGTGGACTACGTAACTGATAAAAGCACAGGCGAGCCTTCAACAACAGGCGCTTTAACCGCAGGGCTCATTTTCATGGATTTTTTCCCAATAAATACAGTATAGTACTTGTAAATGTATTTTTTCTTCCTTTTGACTTTCATAATGACATTTTCTTTTCTCTGGCTTACTCTGAGCATATAGTATACAGTACACAGAACATACACAATGTGTGTTAGCTGACCGTTCACGTTAGCAGTAAGGTTAACGGTATGCGATTAGTAGTTACATTTTTGGAGAATCAAAGTTATATGTGAATTTTTGACTACATGGCACTCACTGCCTGTTACCATGATGTTCAAGGGTCAACTATATGGTACCAATATTAAACTTCCTAAATATAGTAAGTGTACTGTGGCTATGTACATTCTTGAAAAACATTCTTGCTCAAAAACGAAGACAGGGGTCCCTGGGTGTCTCAGTGGGTTAAGCCTCTGCCTTTGGCTCGGGTCCTGATCTCAGGGTCCTGGGATCGAGTCCCGCATCAGGCTCTCTGCTCAGTGGGGAGCCTGCTTCCCCCCCTTCTCTCTCTGCCTGCTTCTGCCTACTTGTGATCTGTCAAATAAATAAATAAAATCTTAAAAAACCAAAAAAACAACCCCCCCCCAAAACGAAGACAAACACAAACACTCTAAAGTGGAAAGGGGTGTGAAGGGGCAGGATGTTTGCAATCAGCTCTTAAACAGTTCAGGAAAAAACATGTATCAGGTGCCTGGGTGGCTCAGTCAGTTAAGTGTCTGCCTTCAGCTTGGGTCATGATCTCAGCGTCCTGGCTTCAGGCCCCATGTTCGGCTCCCTATTCAGCCAGGAGTCTGCCAGTCCCTCTCCCTCTGCCCTGCTTGTGCTCTCTTCTGTCTTTCTCTCAAATAAATAAATGAAATCTTAAAAAAAAAAAAAAAACAATAGAAAAGAAAGAAAAAAACATGTATCTATGGAGAGGAGGTGGGAGAAATAAAGCAAAAGTAGGCAAATGTTAACAACTGGTGAACTTGAATGAAGGTTATGTGGGAGTTTTTTGTACTATACTTGGAATTCTTTAAGTTTAAAATATTTGAAAGAAACACAGAAAAAGAAAAAGAAAAAAAAAGCTTACAGGGTAAGACTAGGGTCCAGAGAGAAAAAGACCTCAATGTATCAAAGAGAGGTAATGACACTAGCATACACGCGAATCTAGATTAGCAAAAGCCACCCTATCTTCATGAACCTTACTGCCATCTGGTGGAAGACTATTGGAAGAAACAGTGGAACCTACAGTGATAACATACTTGAATCGTGTCCCATAGAGGTGTGCAGTACACAACCTGCACAACAGTACAGAAGTCCCTAGGCTGAGCCTTAAAAATCAATGGTAGAGGGGCACCTGGGTGGCTCAGTGGGTTAAGCCTCTGCCTTCAGTTCAGGTCATGATCTCGGGGTCCTGGGATCGGGCTCTCTGCTCAGCAGGGAGCCTGCTTCCTCCTCTTTCTCTGCCTGCCTCTCTGCCTACTTGTGATCTGTCAAATAAATAAAATCTTTTTAAAAAACTCAATGGTAGTGGCGCCTGGGTGGCTCAGTGGGTTAAAGCTTCTGCCTTCGGCTCAGGTCATGAAACCGGGGTCCTGGGATGGAGCCCCGCATTGGGCTCTCCGCTCGGCAGGGAGCCTGTTTCTTCCTCTCTCCTTGCCTGCCTCTCTGCCTACTTGTGATCTCTGTCTGCGAAATAAATAAATAAAATCTTAAAACAAAACAAAACAAAAAACAAAAAAACTCAATGGTAGATTTATGGTCTCTAGAAAAGGGGGACACTGATTAAAGGGGCTATAACAGAGGAAAAGGAAAGGCTGGTTAACCCCTCAAACCTCGGGCTGGGATGCTCTTCCTCCACAATGTCACATGACTTGTTCCTTCACCTCATTTGGGTCCTGGTTCATGGGATACTGCCCTCGGTCTGCCCATCCCATTGAACATACCCCTCCTTTGATCACGCTCCATTCTCCTTATTCTGCTTTATTTTTCTTCGATCTGCTGTTAAGTGCTTAAAGCATGGGCTAATTAACCACAGTCTGCATTTGTTTCCTCTCACAGAGGCCAAAGTTCTGCACCTGGAGCCCATCCAGTACAGTGGACCAAGGATCTGAGTACACGATACGATACGATACCAAAGAAAGGAACTTGGCACAGTCTGGAAGTGCTGTCCTCTCATTGTCAGGGCAAGTTAGGAGGACAAAACACATGAAGAAAATGGCAAGGGGCACCTCATGGCTCAGTCAGTTAAGTGTCTCCTTTGGATCAGGTCATAACCCAGAGTCCTGGGATGGAGCCCCACATCAGGCTCCCTGATCAGCAGGAGCTGATGCTTCTCCTTCTCGCTCTCTCTCTCTTAAATAAATAAACATCTTAAAAAAAAAAAAAAAAGAAAGAAAGAAAAAGGCAATAAAAGAGGCAGCTGCTGAAAGTTTAAAATGGTGAAGCCTCTAGACTTGGTTTTAGTGTTTGCTTCACAACCAGAAAAGCACCAAGAGGCTACAATGGTTTGGTTCCATAAAATGTTTTTTCTCTCTTCTACTTTCATTTATCTGCTCCTCCTACTTCAGTACAGAATTTTTTAAAAATAGGAAATTCCTTATTTTCAATGTGTTCTTTTCCTTCCTTTCCCAGCCCCCTCTTCTCTCAGCAAACTTGATTTTTTATTTTTATTTTTTGAGAGAAAGAGTGTGTGTGCAGGAGGGGGAGGGTGGTGGGCAAAGGAAGAGGGAGAGAATCTTAAGCAGGCTCCATACTGAGCACAGAGCCTGAGGCAGGGCTCCATCTCATGACTCTGAGATCATGACCTGAACTGAAATCAAGAGTTAGTTGCTCAACTGAACCACCCACGCGCCTCTCTCAGCAAGCTTAAGTGCCTACCATGTGCCAGGCAAGTACTAGGCACTGGGAATATAATACAACAGTGAGCAAGGTGAACAAGATCCTTACTTACTTTCCAGGCGGAAAGAGAGGCATGAATAACGACAAGCTAAGTGTCACCTGTACAAGAGGCCCGTGAGGATATGAATCCATTGTGCCACGATAAGAGTAATGTGGGAGTCCACAGGAACAACTGAATCTAGCGGTCAGAAAAAGGCTCTTTGGAGGACTGACATGAAAAGTGAGATATGAAAAGTGAGAAGGAGCTGACCGTGCAAGAAACCAGAGGATGTGACAAGGCCGGAGACTGGCGGGAGCTAGATCATGGAGTACGTTCATAAAGCAAGGTAAGGAGCTTGGATTTTAACTTCAGGTGAAATGGGAAGCCACTAAAGGTCAAGCAGGAGAGTAACATGGTATATTGCATTTTTAAAAGAGGGAACTCTTCTACTGCATAGAAAATGGGTTGGGGTAGGCCACAGTATAGGCAGAGAGACCATAAGGAGGCTAACACGGCAGTTCAAGTGCAAGATGATGGTCATTTACATTAGGATGGGGGCAGTCAGGATGGAAAAGAGTGGACAGATGAGAGCTATATTTTGGAGGTAGAATAGGCAGAACCTGGTGGTGGACTAAATGTGAGACACAATAGATGGCTGTGGTGTCATTTAATGAGGTGGGGTAAGGAAGAGCAGAGTACAGAGTATTTTAATTTTGGGATGGATGTTCGAGATATCCATAATTAAAGAAAGCAGTTAGATCCACCAGTGCATAGCACACAGGACAAGTCTGAGCAGGAAATACACATCTGGACTTCATCAGCACACAAATAATATTTTAGAGTCATAAAAAATGGATGAGGTTACCTACGATTGATAGGGAAGGCAGCCCAGGTCTTAATTCAATGGCACTCTGATATTTAGTAACGAAGTAAAACTAGAGGAGCTAGTGGAAGGAAAAGGAAGCAATCACCAGGGAGGTAGGGGAGAACTAGGAGAGTATGGTATCATAGAAGTGGAGAGAGAAGTACTCTGAGGAGAAGGTGTGGAAACTGGTAAATTCTGCTGAGCTTGAATAAGGAAAAAGGTAACCGTGGACTTGGCAACATGGAGAGAAGCTGATGGCTCTGATTAAAACTACTCAGTGCAGAGGCACTTGGGTGGCTCAGTTAGTTGGGCGCCCAACTCTTGACGTAGGCTCAGGTCATGATCTCAGTCAGGGTCCTGAGACTGGGATTCTCTCTCCCTCTGCCCTCCCCATTCATGCTGTTAAAATAAAATAATATCTTAAAAAAAAAAAGCTGTTCAGTGGAGTGATACGAGCACAAGCAATTGGAGGGAGAGGAAGAGGAATTAGTGGTGAAATGTGGAGGCCATGCGAGAAGAAATGACTATGAAGTCTGGCTGTGAAGGGGAGTAGGGACATTTGGGCCAAGGGAAAGCTTTCCAAAGATGGTAAACACTAAAGCATGCTTATATGAGGACACAAACAGAAAGAGGATGAAGGGGGCAGAAGTAGTAGGAGAAAGGCAGGATAGAGATCCAGAGCCCAGATGAAGGGGTTGATCCTTGTTAGAGCAGCTAAGAAGATGAGAGGCACAGGCCAATTCATAGATGTGAAGATTGCAGGAAGAGGGGGGCACCTGGGTGGCTCAGTGGGTTAAACCTCTGCCTTCCGCTCAGGTCATGATCTCAGGGTCCTGGGATCGAGCCCCACATTGGGCTCTCTGCTCAGCGGGGAGCCTGCTTCCTCCTCTCTCTCTCTGCCTGCCTCTCTGCCTACTTGTGATCTCTGTCAAATAAATAAATAAAATCTTAAAAAAAAAAAAAAAGAAAAGAAAACAGGAGGGGCGCCTGCGTGGCTCAGTTGGTTAAGTGTCTGCCTTCCGTTCAGGTCATGATCTCGGGGTCCTGGGATCCAGCCCCGCCTTGGGCTCCCTGCTCAGTGGGGAGCCTGCTTCTCTCTCTGCCTCTGCCCCTCCCCCCAACTTGTGTGCTCTATGTTAAATAAATATATAAAATCTTAAAAAAAAGAAAAAAGAAAAGAAAACAGGAGTAAATCTTTGTGATATTGGGTTAGGCAGTGATTAATCAACCAAAAGCACAAGTGACTAAGAAACACCAGATAAGCAGCACTACATCAAAATTACTTTATGCTGTAAATGGTCCCAAGAAAGTGACACAAGTCAGAAAGTGACAGAATAAATTTGCAAATTATGTATCTGATAAGGTATTTGTGTCCAAAATATAATAATAAGAATATATAAAGAATTATAAAACTCAATAATTAAAAAATAGCCCAACTGAAAAATAAACGAGGGATGTGAATAGACAATTCTCCAAAGACGACAGATGCCCAATAAGCACATAAAAAGATGCTCCACATCATCGGTCATTAGGGAAGTACAAATCAAAACCACAATGAACCCACCAGGATAGTTATCATAAAGAATACAGTAACAACGACTGGCAAGGACATGGAGAAAGTGGAAGCTCCTACATTCTTAGTGGGAATGAAGAATGGTGCAGCTACTTGGGAGAACAGTTTGGCAGTTCCTCAAAAAACTAAACATAGTTATTATATGACCCAGCATTTCCACTCTAAGGCAAATGCTCTAGAAATAAAAACATACAGCACAGAGATTTGTGTACACTAATATTTATCGGAAACATTATTCGCAATAGCCAAAAAGGGAAAACAATCCAAATGTCCATCAACTAATGAACAGACGAATAAAATGTAGTATATATCCATACAATGTAATTATTACACGGCAATAAAAACGTTCTAGCGCTACCTGCTACGACATGCCTAAAATTTGAAAACATCAGGCTAAGCGAAAGAAGCCAATTATAAGAGACCATATATTTCATGATTCCACTTATATAAAATATCTGGTATAAGCAAATCTATAGGCACAAGCAATACGGTTAGTTGTTGTTTAGGGCTGTGGTGGTGGTGTTGGGAAATGCGGAGTGAATGCTAATGAGTATGAGGTTTCTTTTCTGTAGGGGGACTAAAATGTTCTAAAATTGGATAGTGATGATAAAAAACATTCAGTTGTACATTTTATTTTATTTTTAATATTTTACTTATTTATTTATTTGAGAGAGAGGCAGTGAGAGAGAACATGAGTGAGGAGAAGATCAGAGGGAGAAGCAGACCCCCCGTGGAGCTGGGAGCCCGATGCGGGACTCGATCCCGGGACTCCGGGATCATGACCTGAGCCGAAAGCAGTCGTCCAACCAACTGAGCCACCCAGGCGTCCCTCAGTTGTACATTTTAATGGATTTTATATATAGATCCGTTTATATGTTATATACATTTAATATATATATTATATAAATCCATTTATATAGATAGTATATAGTATATGTGAATTATACCTCAATAAAGGTATAATATGGGTAGTTAGGAAGGTCAATATCCCTCTCTCTCAGTAAGATAGAAAGTAGATAGAAAAATCAATAAAAATACAGAAGACAAACACTATTAACCAATCTGACCTTGACATTTATAGAACACTTTGCATAACAGCAGCAGAATATACACATTCAAGGATACGAAGAACATTCACCAAGTTAAATCAAATCCTGGGCTATGAAACAGTCCTGATACATTTAAAGATTTATTCTGAAAGAGAGGGAGAGCGCACATGCACACACACGAGGCGGGGGAGGGACAGAGGCAGAAGGAGAGAGAGAACCTCAAGCAGATTCCAAGCCAAGCATGGAACCTGACATGGGGCTTGATCTCATGACCCTGAGATCATGACCTGAGCCGAAATGAAGAGCCAGGCACGTAGCCTACTGAGCCACCAGGCACCCCCAAAACATTTTAAGGAGTTCAAGTCACTTTTATGTTTTCTGACTACAAGGTAATTGTATTAGAAACTATAACAAAAGATATTCGGAAAGAAAGCTTGGGGAAACCTTCATTATTTGTAAACTAAACACACTTCTAAACAAATCAAAGAGGAAATCAACAGGGAAATTAGAAAGTGTTTTTAACTGAATGAAAATGAAAACTTGTGGGATCTTAAAAAAAAAAATACCCACCACCAACAACAAAAGTTGTGGGATCCAACTAAAGTAATATATAGTACGAAAGTGTCTGTGTTAACAAAGAAGATAGCAGATGAACGATCTTAGCTGCAACCCTAAAAAACTAGAAAAAGAACCTGAACCCCAAGAAACAGAAGAAAGTAAATAGTAAAAATCAGAGCAGACATCGGGGAACTGGAGTAGCTCAGTCGGTTGAGTGACTTCAGCTCAGGTCAGGATCTCAGGGTCCTGGGATTAAGCCCCCTGTCAGGATTCCTGTTCAGCGGGGAGTCTGTCTGTTTCTCTGCCCTTCCCATAGCTCATGCTCTCTCTCTCTCTCAAATAAGTAAATAAAATCTTTTTTAAAAAATCAGAGCAGACATCAGTGAAACAAGTAACAGAAAAATAACAGAGAAAATTAATGAAGCCACAGTTCTTTGAGAGTATCAGTAAAACAGATAAAACTCTAACTAGATTGATCAAGAAAAGGTGAAAGAGTAAAAAAAACTGCTAGTACCAAGAATGAGAGAGGTGACATCACTACAGATTCTACAGACATCAAAAGGATAATAAAGGGGGCGCCTGGGTGGCTCAGTTGGTTAAGCGTCTGCCTTTGGCTCAGGTCATTATCCCAGGAACCTGAGAACCAGTCCTGCATCAGGCTCCCTGCTTGGCAGGGAACCTGCTTCTCCTTCTCCCTTTGCCTGATGCTCCCCTGCTTGTGCTCTCTCTATGGTGTGTCAAATTAATAAATAAAATCTAAAAAAAAAAAAAAAAAAAAAAGGATAGTAAGGGAGTATTATGAACAACAGTATGCCAATAAATTAGATTATTTATTTGTTTATTTGACAGATCACAAGTAGGCAGAGAGGCAGGCAGAGAAAGAAAGGGGGAAGCAGGCTCCCCTTTGAGCAGAGAGCCCAATGTGGGGCTTGATCCCAGGACCCTGGGATCATGACATGAGCCAAAGGCAGAGGCTTTTAACCCACTGAGCCAACCAGGCGCCCCTAAATTAGATAATTTAGATAAAGTGTACAAATTCTTCCAAAGACACAAACTACCAAAGTTCATTCTAAAAATAAACTGACTAGTCCCCTATCTATTGAAGAAGTAAAACAAATAAAATGCTTCCCACTCTGAAAATTCCAGGCCCAGATGGCATCACTGAGGAATTTAGCCAAACATTAACAAGAAATAATTCCAATTCTACAAAAACTCATCCAATAAAATGAAAAGGTAATGTCTTTCAACACATTTTAGAAGGCCAGCATTACCCGGACTCCAAAACTATACCAAGCAATATTGTTCATGAACATAGATGCAAAAATTTCTTTTTTCTTTAAGATTTGAGAGAAAGAGCGTGCATGCGTGTGTGCGAGAGAGCATGAGCAGAAGGAAGGGGAAGGGCAGTGGCAGAAGCAGACTCCTGACTGAGTAGGGAGCCTGACGTGGGGCTCGATCCCAGGACCCTTGGGATCATGACCTGAGCCAAAGGCGACACTTAACCAACTGAACCATCCAGGCACCCCCGAGATGCAAAAATTCCTTAACACAATTTCAGTAAATCAAACCCAACAATATATAAAAAGAATACATTGTGACCAAGTGGGGTTTTTCCACAAACATGCAAGATTGGTTTAACATTTATAATCATTCACTATTAACTCACCACATTGATAAACTAAAACTAAAAAATATATGATCATCTCAAAAGATACAGAAAAGGCATTTTTTAAAAAAGATTTTATTTAGGGGCGCCTGGGTGGCTCAGTGGGTTAAAGATTTTTTTTTTTAAGATTTTATTTATTTATTTGACAGAGAGAAATCACAAGTAGGCAGAGAGGCAGGCAGAGAGAGAGGAGGAAGCAGGCTCCCCGCTTGAGCAGAGAGCCCGATGGGGGGCTCGATCCCAGGACCCTGAGATCATGACCTGAGCCGAAGGCAGAGGCTTTAACCTACTGAGCCACCCAGGCGCCCCCAGAAAAGGCATTTAAGAAAATCTAATACCCCCTCTGATAAAATCTTTCAGCAAGGTTTCAACAACCTTTCAAAAGTAGCAAACTGCTAGGTTATAGAATTTCCTCAACTTGGTAAAGGGAATCGCTAAGAAACCTAGAGCTAATGTCCTATTTAATGAAAAGAGGAAAGGATGTTCTCTCTCACTACTTCTACTGATCACTGTATGAGAGTTCTAGCCAGTGTAGCAAGTCAAGAAGAGGAAATAAAACACATCCAAATTGGAAAAGAAGTAAAACTATTATTTACAGGTGGCTCGACTGCCTATTTAGAAAATGTGATGCAATCGACAGAACAGCTGGAAGAACCAGTGAGTGAGTTTAGCAAAGTTGCAAGATAGACGGTCAGTATATACAACCAGTTCTATTTCCATGTATTAGTATTACCCAGAAATTAAGCTGAAAATACCATTTAAAATAGCATCAAAATATAAGATGCTTGGGCATAAATCCGACAAAAGATGCAGTCAAAATGCTCTACTGCTGAGCTACACCCTCTGACAAAATCTGTGCACTGAACTGTGTAACACAGCTGAGAGAAACTAATGAAGACCTACATTAATGGAAAGCTATACTGTTTTTATGGGTTCAAAGGCTTAAAACTGAAAAATTGGTTTTTAACAAGTGTTAATTGTCCCCAAGTTTATCAATAATTTGATGTTCCAACAAAAATTCTAGAAGTATTTTTGTAGGAATGGACAGTGATTCTAAAATTCCTAAGGAAATCAAAGGACCGAGAAAAGCCAAACTGACTTTGAAAAAGAATGAAGTTAGATGTTTATCATGTTTAATCCATGTTTAATCATGTTTAATCCTCTAAGAAACTGACCAACTTTTCTCCGGAGTATTTTACCTTCTTACCAATAATTCATGAGCATTTAAGTTGTTCCACAACCTCCCCAACATTAGGTGTTGTCAGTCTTTTATTCAGCCATTTGGATGGATGTACAGCGATATGTTATTTTGATTTTAATTCTGGGAAGACTCCATTGTTGAACACATTTTTATTGGATTACTGGTCATTTGTTCTTCTTTTGTGAGATGCAGAATCTTTTCTGCTCAGTTTGTGTTGTTTGTCCTTTTATTGTTGAAATGTAGTTTTTAATATATCCTAGATGCTAGTCCTTCCTCAGACACATTCTGTAAATACTTTCTCCCAGTCAATGCTTTGCCTATTAGTGGCATCGTTTAATTAGGAGATTTTAATTTTGACACAGTCCAATTTATCGAGTTTTTATTTTATGGCTAGTGCTTTCTATGGTGTAAAAAACTTTTGCCTAAGCCCCCAATTCATGAAGATATTCTATGCTTTCTTCTGAAAGTTTTGTGGTTTTAGTTTTTATATTCAGGTCTCTGATCCATTTTAAATTTATTTTTGCGTATCATGTGAAGTAGGGACTGAGGAAGGCAGAATGCTAAGATGGCTCCCGAGACCCCTGCTGACTGGTGTACAGGTCCTCCTGCTTCCAAAGTGAGCAGGGCTTGTGAATATGACGGGACAGTATTCACTCTTGTATTTCTATCTGTTATGTAAGATCTGGTAGTGGACTGGAGAGAAATTCTCCTGATAGCTTTGAAGAAGCAAGCTACAATGAAGGAAAGGCCTATGAGACTATAGGCGGAGTACGATCCCAGACCACAGCCAGCAAGCAAGAAAATGGGGGATTGGTCCTACAGCCTCCAGGCATTGAACTCTGCCAATAATCCACGAACAGAACCCCAAGTCTCCAATTAGATCACAATCCTGCTCACACCTGGTATTTTCAGAGCACACTTAATTTCAGCTAACCTGTGCCCAGCCTTCTGATCCATGAAAATTCTGAGATAACTGAAGTGCTGATTTAAACAAGTTATTGAATTTGTGGTAAGTTACTTCTGAATTCTCTGTTTCTTAGATCTATTTGTTGACTCCGTTACAAGTACCACAACGTCTTTATTACTGGAATTTTAAGTCTTGAAGTGAGTATTCCAAGTCCTCAACTGTTCTTTTTCAAAACTGATTTGGATTTTCTAGGTTGTGTGTATTTCCAAAGACATTTTAGAATGACCCTATCAATTTCTATAGAAAAAAATTCTTCTGGGATTTTCAATTGAATCCATTGATGAATCTGGGTAGGACTGACATCTTAACAATGATGAGGCTTCCAATCCATGAGCATAGCATAGCTTTCCTTTCAGACAGTTAAGCTTCTCTCTGCAGTTACTTACACATTATTTTGTTAAATTTATTCCTATCTTATGCTTTTGATGCTACTGTTTTAAAGTTTCATTTTCTGGTCTCCCTTAGCTCTAGCGCCATCTTCTTAGAAACCTCTGTACCATGAGAGTCAAGAGCCATTCAGAAGCCCCAGATGTCAGCTGAGTTTTAAATAAATATCATGTATTATACTGAGGAGATTACCTTCTATTCCTAGCTGGCGGAATTTTTTTTTTTTAATCAGAAAAAGGATGTTGAGCATTTTCAAATGCCTTCTCTGTAGTGACTGAAATAATCGTTTTTCTATTATATTAATGTGGTAAATTACACTGATTGATTCTACAGTCTTAAGCTTGTATTCCTGGAACAAACTGTACTTAGCCATGGGGCATTAACCTTTAGATACATGGCTGATTTGATTTGCTAATATTTTGTGAAGGATTTCTCATCTTATGCTCATGAGGGGTATTAGTCTATAATTTTCTTTGCAATGTCTTCGTCCAGTTTCGGTATTACTACATTCTTGTCTAAGAGTTACAAAGTGTTTTCTCCTCTTTTTTCCTTAAAGAGTGCCAGTAAAACTCTGGACTTGAAAGTTTTTGTGTGAGAGATTTTTGAAAACTAATTTAATAGAAATTGTGTTAAGTTTCAATAAGTTGTATTTTCAAGGAGTTTGTTCATTTCATCAAAGTTGATAAATTCATTGGCATGAAGTTGTTCATAATATTCTATTATCCTTTTAATATCTGTAGTATCTGAAGTGGTAACCCCTTTTCCATGCTTGATATTGGTATTCTGGTTCTCTTCTTGATTAATCAAGAAATCAATTTTGCTTATCTTTTCTAGGCATCAAATTTTGGCCCTGTTAATTGTTCTTTATTCCACTGATTTCTGCGCTTATTTTTAGTATCTATTACTGTGGATTTACTTTGCACTTCTTTTTCTAGTTTTTGAAAAGACTTATTCTTTTGAAAGACTGTATTTTTAAGGAATCTCTACACGCACAGGGAGCTCCAACTTACAGCCCTGAGATCAAGAGCTGCACGCTCCACAGACTGAGCCAGCCGGGGGCCCCTTTTTCTAAGTTCTTAAGTTGAAACCCTAGATCAGTGAATGTAGATTTTTTCTTTTCTAATGTAAGCATTCAAAGCTATCTATAATAAATTTTCCTTTTAGCATTACATTCCTAAAGTTTCATATACTGCATTTTCAGTCATTCAGTTTAAAACATCAAAATTTTTTTCCTGCAATTTCTTCTTTGAGCTACACATTATGTTAAGTAGCTTGCTAAATTTCCATATGCTTAGGAATTTTCTTAGTTATCTTATTTTTATTGCTTTAAAACCTAATTTCAGGGCACCTGGGTGGCTCAGTGGGTTAAGCCTCTGCCTTTGGCTCAGGTCATGATCTCAGGGTCCTGGGATTGAGTTCCGCATTGGGTTCTCTGCTCCGCAGGGAGCCTGCTTCCTCCTCTCTCTCTCTCTCTCTGCCTGCCTCTCTGCCTACTTGTGATCTCTGTCAAGTAAATAAATAAAATCTTAAAAAAAAAATCTAATTTCATTATGGTCTTAGGACATATTTTGTATGTTTTTAATCTTTTAAATTTACTTTTTTTTTTAAATAGTCCAGCATATGGTAAATGTATTTCTTGTCTAATTGCAAAAGAGTGTGTATCCTGCCATTGTAGGATAGCGCTCTATAAATACCATCTAGGTCAAAGTGGTTGATTTTGTGCTCAGTGTGTGTACGCATATGTGTGGGTGCGTCGATCAACTGCTGACAGAGGTATTAAAATCTCCAATTATGATTTTAGAATTGCCTGTTTAATTCTGTAAATTTTTGCTTCACGTATTTTGAAGCTGTTATTAGGCACATACACCTTTATGACTATGAAGACTTCTTGAGACCTTTTATCATGACAACACATCACTTTAAATTTCTGGTAACACCCTTTGTTGTTATGCTTAACTTTTGCATGGTATTCACTTATATATACTTTTGGTATATATTTTTCCATTTGTTTATTTTTTACCTATCAGTGTCTTTATCGTGCACCTTTTATGGTCAGGATATGTTGAGTCTAGCAGTTTTATGTAGTCTGCCACTCTATTGATTGTAGTGTTTAGTCTACTAACATATTGACAGAATTGACTTAGGTCTCCCCTGCGCCCTTTTTTGAGAGAGTGTGTGCCTGAGCAGGGTGGGGGAAGGTCAAAGGGAGAGAATCTTAATTAAGCAGGCTCCATGCTCAGTGTGGGGTCCGATGTAGGTGGGGCTCAATCTCAGGACCCTGAGATCATGACCTGACCCAAAAACTAGGAGTCAGGAGCTTAACCCACTGAGCCACACAGGTCCCTGCCTCTTTTAAGGTAAGTTCTACACCCAATGTGGGGCTCGAACTCACAACCCCAAGCTCAAGAGTCATGCTCTACGGACTGAGCCAGCAGGCACCCTGAGAAAATAAATCTTTAATATTGTTTCAGATAACTTAGCATTTCTAATGCTCTTCCTTCCTGACGGTCTGAGTTTCTACGTAGTATCAGTTAGCTTTAATCTGAAGAACTTTAGTGTTTCTTACAGTGCAGTGACAACTTAGTTTTCTTTCATCTAATAATGTCTTTCTTTTGCCTTCATTCTTGCAGGGTATTTTTGTCCAACAGAGAGATCTGGGTCAACAATTTTTTTTCCCTGCTTGGCACTTTACGTTATTTCCCTGTCTTCTGGCATTTGTGGTTGCTGGTAAGAAGCTAACTCTAATTACTGTCTCCCTTTTACGTATCATTGTTGTCTAGCGACTTCTAATATTTTCTCCTTACCTTTGGCTTCAGTAATTTAAAAACAATACCGTGTAGGAAAGGGTTAACTCGATAGGCCTGAAATGCTCAAACCCTGCACAGGCCAAAGGAAGGTCTGTCTTTAGGGCTGGCCCCTGGCTAGCAGCTGGGAGATGAACTCTGAGCCCTTGAGATATTCCGGCTGCTAAGTGTTTTTGCATGCCTGAGGACTTGAGCCATGCTGTACCAGCGTGATCAGGTAAGCCTGCCCTAACAATATGATTTATGGCAAACATCTGTTTTTGCCCTGGGGGGTCTGAGTAGCCGAGGTCAGTCATGTGGGCACTGCATGGCATTCTGGACACCAAACGCCGAGTGACCTTCCCATATTGGCAACGCCGCACATGCTGTCACATCACTGATGGGAAAATTAAAGGCATCTCTGCGTGAATCCACTGGACACCTGGAAGCCTGCACCTGGTTTCTCCTGGACTGTATCCCACGTGCCTTTCCCTTTGCCAATTCTAATATGTCCTTTTGCTGCAATAACCTGGTAACTCTAAGCCTAACAGTTTCTGAATCCTGTAAGTCCTTGCAGCAAATAACTGAGCCTGAAGGTGGTCTTAGGGACCCCGACACGTGTACCAAGGTATGTTTTTTTTTTTTTAATTTATTTATTTATTTGACAGAGAGAGATCACAAGTAGACAGAGAGGCAGGCAGAGAGAGAGAGAGAGAGGGAAGCAGGCTCCCTGCTGAGCAGAGAGCCCGATGCGGGACTTGATCCCAGGACCCTGAGATCATGACCTGAGCCGAAGGCAGCGGCTTAACCCACTGAGCCACCCAGGCGCCCCCAAGGTATGTTTTTTCCTTTGTCCTTATCCTAATAGGTGTCACTAAGCTTCTTTAAAACAGCAAATGTGTCTTTTATAAACCTGAGAATTTTTTTTTTTCAAGATTTTATTTATTTGAGAGAGATCACAAGTAGGCAGAGAGGCGGGCAGAGAGAGAGAGGAGGATGCAGGCTCCCTGCTGAGCAGAGAGCCCGATGCGGGACTTGATCCCAGGACCCTGAGATCATGACCTGAGCCAAAGGCAGAGCTTAACCCACTGAGCGCCCTAAACCTGAGAATTTTTGAAGTATTTTATCATCAAATATATTTTTCTGTCTCTCAAATTTTCCTCTCCTTCTGAAACTTCCAATTGTGAGTTAGATCTTACAAATAATGTCCCAAAGGTCCCTAAGGTTCAGTAATAGATTTTTCTTTCTGTTCTTCAGGTTGGATAATTTTCAGCTCATCTATCAATAATTCACTGACTTTTCCCTTTGTGATCTCCATTTTGTTTATATTAGACCACTTGGTGAATTTTAATTTTAGCTTCTGTACTTTACATTTGTACAGTTCCCACTTGGCTCCTTCTTGTCGCTATTTCTCAACTGAGATTTCCTTTCTTTTCCTTCAGTGTAAGTATACCTTCCTTTATTTCATCATAATAGCTGCCTTGGGACGCCTGGGTGGCTCAGTTGGTTGGACGACTGCCTTCAGCTCAGGTCATGATCCTGGAGTCCCGGGATCGAGTCCCGCATCGGGCTCCCAGGTCCACAGGGAGTCTGCTTCTCTCTCTGAACTTCTCCTCGCTCATGCTCTCTCTCACTCTCTCTCAAATAAATAAATAAAATCTAAAAAAAAAAAAAAAAATAATAGCTGCCTTAAAACCCGTTTCCCGTCCTAACAAATGAAGTTGGTTTCTGTTGCTTGTCTTTTTTCTTCAGTCTGGGTCATATCTTCCTAGTTTTTAAAAGGTGTGGCTTTGCACTTATCTTGGACACTGAATATTATGTTGTACATAAATGGACTCTGTTATGTTCTTCTGGAGAGTGCTTATTATTTCTTTCAGCATGCAGTCAAATTTGGCTGGACTCAAACTGCAAACTCTTGCCTCTTGGGCATCACTTAGTTCACTCTTCTCTTTAGCTGAGCTGCTTGTAATCAGTCTTCCATGCACGTGCATAGTTCAAGGGTTAAACAGAGGTGTATATAGAATATGTATACAGAATTTTAGGTTCTCACTTTCTAGATCTCTCCTTTCCAGGATTCCTCCAACCCTTTCCAGTGGCTGAATGGCTGTGGCTGACCTGAATTCTGTCCTCTTACAAGTTTTCTATGAAAGTTTTAACCAACCTGCCAGGTGCCAACTTCAGCCTGTCATCTGGCTAAAAGCAGTTAAAATGGAAAACACATTCCATGCTGTCTCTTCTTAAAAGGGTCAGTTCCTGGGGCACCTGGGTGGCTCAGTGGGTTAAAGCCTCTGCCTTCGGCTCAGGTCATGATCTCAGGGTCCTGGGATCGAGCCCCGCATCGGGCTCTCTGCTCAGTGGAGAGCCTGCTTCCTCCTCTCTCTCTCTCTCTCTCTCTGCCTGCCTCTCTGCCTACATGTGATCTCTGTCTGTCGAATAAATAAATAAAATCTTTAAAAAAAAAAAAAGGGTCAGTTCCTTTTCAGAAGCTGCCTGCTTTTGTTAATTTTCCAGTGCCTTCAGGGTTTTTTTTTCTTCCAATTTTGTCCAGAATATATAGTTATATGCAAGAAAGGTCAGTTCCAGCAAAGTTTACTTGACCATACTGCAAGAAAAACCATTGTGATGTTACTGTTTTTTAAATTTACTTCAGCTTCACTGTGTGTATGGATATACAGATAAATTAAAATAAAAATTTTTTAAAGTTTTATTCAATAATCTCTACACCCAACATGGGTTTCAAACTTATGACTCCAAAATCAAAAAAGTCACGTGCCGCTTCTGACTAAACCAGCCAGACACCCCAGTATAGGTTCACTTTTTTTAAAAAGAGAGAGGGGGAACCTGCGTGGCTCAGTTGGTTAAGTATGTGCCTTCGGCTCACATCATGATCCCAGGATCTTGGAACTGAGCCCCGGTCGGGTTCCCGGCTCTGCAGAGAGCCTGCTTCTCCCTCTCCCACTGCACGCTGCTCCCCCTGCTCGTGCTCACTTGCTGTCAAATAAATAAAATCTTAAATAAAAAATAAAAATAAGTAAAAAGAGAGAAAGCGTGCATGTGTGAGTGGGGAAAGGAACAGATGGAGAGGAAGAGAAAGATCTTAAGCAGACTCCAAGCTCAGCATGGAGCCCGATGTGGCGTTTAATCTCACGACCCTGAAATTGTGAACTGAGCTAAAATCAAGAGTTAATTAACTAACTGACTGAGCCACCCAGGCACCCCTAGATTCACTTTTTTTTTTTTTTTTTTAAAGATTTTCATTTATTTGACAGAGAGAGACAATGAGAGAGGGAACACAAGCAAGGGGGAGCTGGAGAGGGAAAAGGAGGCTTCCTGCTGAGAGGGGAGCTTGATGAAGGGCTTGGATCTGAGGATGCTGGGATCATGACCTGAGTAGAAGGCAGACACTTTTAACGACTGAGCCACGCAGGCACGCCTCGATTCACTTTTTTTTTTTTTTTTTAAGATTTTATTTATTTATTTGACAGAGAGAGATCACAAGTAGGCTGAGAGGCAGGCGGGGTGGAGGGGAAGCAGGCTCCCTGCTGAGCAGAGAGCCCGATTTGGGGTTCGATCCCAGGACCCTGAGATCATGACCTAAGCTGAGGGCAGTGGCTTAACCCACTGAGCCACCCAGGTGCCCCTTAGATTCATTTTTTTTTTAAAGATTTTTTATTTATTTACTAGAGAGACGGAGATCACAAGCAGGCGGAGAAGCAGGCAGAGAGAGAGGAGGAAGCAGGCTCCCTGCTGAGCAGAGAGCCCGATGCGGGGCTCGATCCCGGGACCCTGGGATCATGACCTGAGCTGAAGGCAGAGGCTTTCACCCACTTAGACACCCAGGCGCCCTAGATTCACTTTTAATAATTATTCTGAAATTATTCTGAAAACTTTCTTTTCTAACATGTGTCTTCTTACTGTAATCATTCATCATATAATAAAAGTTCTGCTAGGTGTTCAATAATACAATTTTTATTAATAAATTATGAATATCAGGTGACACCTGGCTGGCTCAGTACAGTGTGTGACTTGATCCTGGGGTTGTAAGTTTGAACCCACACTGGGTGTAGAGAGGACTTAAAAAAAAATTGTGAGGGGCACCGGGGTGGCTCAGTGGGTTAAGCCTCTGCCTTCGGCTTGGGTCATGATCTGAGGGTCCTGGGATCAAGCCTCACACTGGACTCCCTGCTCAGCGGGGACCCTGTTTCCCTCACCTCTTTCTCTGCCTAATTGTGATCTCTGTCAAGTAAATAAATAAATCTTTTTAAAAAATTGTGAACAGGGGCGCCTGGGTGGCTCAGTGGGTTAAGCCTCTGCCTTTGGCTCAGGTCATGGTCTCAGGGTCCTGGGATCGAGCCCCGCGTCGGGCTCTCTGCTCAGCGGGGTGCCTGCTTCCCTTCCTCTCTCTCTCTGCCTGCCTCTCTGCCTACTTGTGATTTCTGTCTGTCAAATATCTAAATAAAAAAAATCTTTAAAAAAAATAAAAATAAAAAATTGTGAACATTTTCACATAATACCAGGAACTTTAATTTTGACAGCAAATTGACAATAACTATAAAAATAATGCACATACGTAGAAGTTAAATTAATAAGCGGTGGCACTTTGACCCTAGAGAAATATTTGTTTATGTGTAAAATCAGACAATCACAAAGATGTTAACTTCAGCTCTGTGTCTAAGTGTAAAAAATGGAAAATAACCCACATCCTAATCAAAAGGGAAATAACATAGATAAAATGATTACTACATAGCTGTTAAAATGAATAAATTATTCACTTCATTCAAATTTTATATATTTCAATATGAAAGAGTTAAAAAAATACCCTAATGTTGAATGAAACAAGTTGCATAACAAAGATGGTTATATTAGGGGCGCCTGGGTGGCTCAGTGGCTTGAGCCTCTGCCTTTGCCTCAGGTCATGATCTCAGGGTCCTGGAATTGAGCCCCACATCGGGCTCTCTGCTCAGCAGGGAGCCTGCTCACCCCCCGCCCCCCGCGTGCCTCTCTGCCTACTTGTGATCTCTGTCTGTTAAATAAATAAAATCTTTTTTTTAAAAAAAGAGATGGTGATATTGATAAAGGTCTGAAAACACTAAACAATACTCCATTCACATACATTTAAAACAAGCTAGAAGGATTTATCAGGTCCATGATGGTGATTACCTCTGGGGAAGGGAAGAGGGAATTAAGTGGGTCAGGTGGTAATCAAAGTGTTCTTTACTTTGGAAGCAAATATGACCATTAATGTTAATTCACAGAAGTTAATTATACATATAGAAATATTAGTGTTTATCTTTTCATACCTTTTAAATTTTTTCCATTTCTTAAAAAAAAAACAAAAAACCTTTAACAACTCCAATGGCTGCATAATATTTGATTGCACAGACAGGTCGTAAGACACTGACAATAAACCTGCCAATATTTTAAGGAGCAGTATAAAAACATCTTTGAAGGGTGCCTGAGTGGTTCAGGTGGTTAAGCATCTTTTTTTTTTTTTAAAGATTTTATTTATTTATTTGAGAAAGAGAGAGCGGGGGAGAATATAGGGGTAGAAGCAGATTCCCTGCTGAGCACAGAGCCCGATGTGTGGCTTGATCCCACGACCCGAGATCATTACCTGAGCCAAAGGCAGGCGTTTAACTGACTGAGCCACCCAGGCATCCCAAGCATCTGACTCTATTTTGGCTCGGGCTGTGATCTCAGGCTCCTGAGATCTAGCCCCAAGACTGGCTCTGTGCCAGGCGTGGAGCCTGCTTAAGATTCTCTCTCTCCCAAGGGGAACCCTCCTACACTGTTGGTGGGAATGCAACCTGGGGCAACCGGTCTGGAAAACAGCATGGAGGTTCCTCAAAAAGTTGAAAATAGAGCTACCCTACAACCCAGCAATCGCACTACTGGGTATTTACCCTAAAGATACAAATATAGTGATCCAAAGGGGAACATGCACCCGAATGTTTATAGCAGCAATGTCCACAACAGCCAAACGATGGAAAGAACCTAGATGTCCATCAACAGATGAATGGATAGAGAAGTATATATATATAAGAAGCATATTATATATATACACATATATATATAGCAGCATCATAAAGGAAATGAAATGTATGCTTCGTTACAAACTTGTACATAATATCCCATAAAACAGCAAAAAAACCCCACCATTAATAGTTTTCATTGTTTCTTTTGCCTATTTTCCCCATAATTTCAGGCATGCATATATATACATATATATATATATGTATATATATATATATATATATATATACATACTATACAATGGAATACTATGCAGCCATCAAAAGAAATGAAATCTTGCCATTTGCGATGACGTGGATGGAACTAGAGGGTATCATGCTTAGCGAAGTAAGTCAATCGTATCATGCTTAGCGAAGTAAGTCAATCAGAGAAAGACAACTATCATATGATCTCCCTGATATGAGGAAGTTCAGAGGCAACGTAGGGGGTTTGGGGGGTAGGAAAAGAATAAATGAAACAAGACGGGATCAGGAGGGAGACAAACCATGAGACTCTTAATCTCACAAAACAAAGTGATGGCTGCCGGGGGTAGGGAGAGGGTGGTTGGGTTATGGACATCGGGGAAGGTATGTGCTATGGTGAGTGCTGTGAAGTGTGTAAACCTGGCAATTCACAGACCTGTACCCTGGGGCTACTATGTTAATGCATTATATGTTAACAAAAATAAATATTATACAATATATATTAATAAAAAAATTTTAAAAAGCACATTATACATTATATGTATATATACATAATACATTTTATGTAATACATTATATTACATTATACGTAATGTATAATACACATATAATACATATGTTAATAAAATTATGTTAAAAATACATTGTATTTAATAAAAATTTAAAAAAATTTTAAAAAGTAAAAAAAAAAAAAAAAGTTCTCTCTCTCCCTCTTCCTCTGCTAGAGCTCTCTCTCTAAATAAATAAAATCTTTTTTTAAAAAACATTTTATTTATTTATTTTGAAAGAGAGAGAGACAGCGAGACAGGGAACACAAGCAGGAGTGGGCCTCCCATTGCGCAGAGAGCCTGATGCAGGGCTTGATCCCAAGACCCTGGAACCATGCCACAAGCCAAAGGCAAAGGCTTAATGACTGAACCACCCAGGTGCCCCAAAATAAATAAAGTCTAAATAAATAAATAAATATAACCCAAAACCTCCCAAAAAACAAAAATTTCCACATCTTTATAGTTGTTTTTGTAGATAATTTTTTTTCCTTAGAATAAATTCCTAGAAACAAAACTGCTAGATCAGTTCTAGGACTCTGTTACATACAATCCCTTCCAGAAGAGTTGTAAAAACTTTCATCTACCTATCACCAAATATCTACCTGCCTATTTCCTTGTATTCTTGCCAATCTGGATACTAAAATCCAAAAACCTGTCTTCACCAAATTAGGTATATGAGCAAGGATCTAAATTTTCCCCAAATGATTAGTTATACCATAGAACATACCATAATTATTGAACTATATATATATAAAATCAGCATCATAAAGGAAATGAAGTGTATGCTTCATTACAAACTTGTACACAATATCCCATAAAACAGCAAAAAAAAAAAACCCATTAATAGTTTTCATTGTTTCTTTTGCCTATTTTCCCCATAATTTCAGGCAGAACATAATTACAGAAAAGATTTTACTTTAAAGGGAAGACTATTCAAATTTACTAGTCAGAACTAGAGACTGATGTATTTTGCTGAAGTAGTTATATTTTAAAAGATTTAGTCATAAAGTAAGACGACTTAAAAAGTTTTTCTATTTTGAAGTCTGCAAAGAAAAGCCCTTTAGCTTCTTGGTCTAATTATACTGGTGTTTAATTAGCATCTAAAAATGTCTACTAATGATAGAATTTGGCCAGTGACAAATATCCTAAGCTTCCACAGCCCTTTTCACCTCTCACCATAGATTAACTCGGTTAAGAACTACTAATAATTAGTATTTACACAGTACTTTGTTTACTACAACATCATAAAGCAGAGCAAAATAATTATTACCATATTAACAAAGGAAGATGCCAAACCAGTTAGGCGAGTTATCTGAGGTCAGCTAAAGCAGGAATTTCCAAAATTAGACACTGAAATTCTTGTAGCCTAATTCCCATATGCCTTATTACTCAAAAGAACAACCTATGAGAATTATGACAACTCATAAAGAAACCTAGAATATACCAGAGTCAGAAATCACATTATTAAAATTATATTGAAGATCATCTCCTGAAACATCCTCACTTTATAGAGAAGGAAACTGAGGCCCCAAAAGGTAATATACTTAACTGCTCAAAGCCTTCTAGAAGCTGTAAAGCAACAATGAAAATTCAGCACTCCTGTATCCACGCTCAGCGATCTTCAATTATAAGAGTGTAACAGCCATCCTTCACTGCTTCTTCAAATTTTTTAGTTTATAAAACTGTCTCAATGTTTTCACTGATACTGAACATTTCACTCACAATTAACAAATAATTACCCAGTACCTACCACATGCTAGGTCCTGTACTTTGTGCTAAATGAGTATTTATTATGTGCTAAGCACTGCATCACTTGCATGTCCACATTTGATCCCCACAATATTATTATAAGGTAAGCACGATTATCGATTATCTCTATTTTAAAGATTAAAATTTAGAAAGACTAGGTAATCTGCCTGTGGTCTTCAGTAAGGAAATAAAAAGTAAAGGTGCCGTAGCTGAAGGGCAGCAGCCATGGCTCTGCAGACCCCCACGGTCATGCACCTCAACCAGGGCCACAGGGTGACCGAGAACATGACACCAAGCCAAGGCAGTGATGCGGGCACGGGCACCTAACGAGGCACATCACACTGGCGCAGGACAAGCTTTTGACAGACACCCCAGTAAGCGGAGCTGAGCAGTGCTCTGGGTGCCACCAGGATAGAACAGTGGTCGCTAAGGGCTGGACCTCCTCCCCATTCTATGCAAAATACAATGTTTACAAGGGGGGGGGAAAAGGAAGTGGTACAATCACTTTTATAAGTTTATGCCAACAAAAAAATCTTATTTTTATTTTAAATAGTATAACTCTGTATATGACTTCACTTGAAAAGAGGGATCTACTGTCAGAGAAGCCTGGAAAACCAGAGATCCCCTATGCAGCACCTAAGAGTGACTGCACAACGTAGAGGTCGCGGGTCCCTTTTGGAAGCCTTTAAATATCCTTTTCTGCTTACACCTTCCAAGATCCCAGAACAGACAGCATTTGCAGTAATTTAACTAAAGGCTGATTTCGAGAAAAGTAATCATTCAAATAAACAGACAAGACAACGGGAAGGGCTTCCAGTACCACACAATAAATTTGGCCTAAAGGGTAGTCAGTAAGGTCCAAAGTAGAAGAATGCATGACTTCTCTTAAGCAATACTCATGAACAGTACTACAATACATTACTGGTTACCTACTTTCAGAGTGTAAAATCTCTGTAGTATAAGATCACATTAATTAAAAGTTTCATTTGCTGTCGTTCCCAGCTGGAATTCCTTTATCTTTGATTGCTAAATAGATTTCACAAGGTCCACAGCCAAAAACCCAAGTGGTAGCAAGCAGTTCTACTATTATGGAGATTTAAAAGTAAGCTTTCTAAATAAATAAATGTCGAAGGATATTTTTGACGCAGCCACTGTTCTAGGGCCAACCTGTAAGGAAAGGAGAACCTTGAGGGGGGAAAAAAAAAACTGGAGCATAAAAAATGTTTTAAGGAGAGTCTTAAAAAGTGGTCTACTGCTTGGGAAATTTTTGTGTTAAGAGAGACAAATCAAGGCAACCACGAAAAGTTCTACCTTTCCCCATTATGCGGTGTTGTTTTTATTCTCGCCATAATTTTGGTGACATAAAAGCAGATGACACTCTAGTAAGTGATCAACCACAGCAGAACTAATCACATGCGGTATTTCTAATGGAAGTGGTTACCTGAGAAGTCTGTGAGAAGTCTTGCTAGGACGTGCTTGTTTACCAGTTCGGTCTTATTAAGGCTCGAAATAGTATCTACCCTAGTGGTTTCTTTGCTAATCGTGGGCTTCTTGGAAATCCCAGGATCAGATCCAGCATTGACTTCTGTGTGTTCTAGGACATCAGACGATCTCTGAAGCCAAGAAGATTCTGGACCACGTGTGAAAATCTGCTTGGATACTTCTTCAGGAGGAGATTCTGCGTTACCCGGTGCAGAGGCTGACTTCGCAACCTTCCTTTCACTCAGCTCCCTGAGAGCTTTGATTGTGAGCTGCTCCTGTTCTAAGTCAAGAGACGCTGCTGGAGTGCCTGGGGCAGGGGAAACACCCAGAACCGTACTTCCCTTAGTCTCTCTGCTTTGCTCAGCGTGTTTGCTTGTTACGTCTTTAATTCCAGAATCACCTGATTCAGTTTCATGCAAGACTTCCAAAGCAAGAGTTGTTGTAAAGTCCCAAGTCTTCTCTGCTGTTGCCTGAAAGGCATTTCCCGCACGTTCATCTGTAATTCCTTCCTCTCTGGTTTCTGCGAAGGCTGCTACCAGGTCCTCTGGGGAAGAATCCTCTGCATTTTTAACACTTTTTTCATGTACTGACTCCAAATAGGCAGAACTTGTCACATGTAGTGAGAATTCGCTCTCCTTAGCACTTGGAGACAGAACTGAAGGAAGTTTGGGCTTCTCAGTTGCAACAGGCTTTTCAGGAGCAACTTCGCTCATGCTGCCTGACTGCTCCGCGTCTCCTGACATGCCATTCCGATCAGGTACTTGGGGACTTGCCCCCTCCCCAGTTGCACTCCTTTCAAGACTATCAGGCTGAACTTGTGCTGCTGCCTCAGAGCCACTGACTGGCCCTTCAAAGGTTTCACATGTTTTACTTTCCCTGCTGCAACTGACAATCTCTTCGATTTCTCTTTCATCTCTTTTTACAATAGTGCTTGCAATGGAAACAGGTTTTTCAGCCTGAATTTTGTTACTTTCAAATGAAATATTGGTTGGGACGTCCTCTATTACTGTGTCATCAGACTCACCAGAACTATCAGCCTCTGTGGCTTCTGCTAACATAGAGCTCTGCCAGTTCACTTCACCTTTTAGGTGGCCGTCAGGTAAGACCACTTTCACAGTGGCCACTCCAGAACCCAGAGAGACACCTTTCTCAAGAGGAGATTTAGGTAACTCTGGAAGCGTATTATCTTCTTTCTGCACATTGCCTCCCACGCCTTTGATACTGATTTCCTTTGCGGAATGGAGACAGTCTGGTATAGGTTTTTCAATGATAGCATTTTCTCGTGGGAGAGAGGTCGTTGCCCAGTCACTTGCTGACTTGATGGGAGCGCTCCCATTAATAGAACAAACGGGAAATTTCTGGTGAGCGTTAGTTTTAAGATTTACAACTGGGATTTCTGAATTATATTCACTCCTATCAAGTCCTGTAGTTTTTGTGATGTAATCAGATTTATTGCTCTCTTCTTTTGCTTGGGGAACCAAATCCCAAGTCAGTATTTCATTAGTAAAGTTATGTATATCATTCACACATCTAGACACTTCTTCCAGCGCTGCAGTCGTGTGCGAAAACTGTCTAGTGAGCAACGCAGAAGTCGGGTAACGCCCTGCCTCTTTACTTCTCAGTGGAAATAATTTGTCATTAGACTCCAACAAAATGTCTGCAGATGATTCTTTATCAGTGTGCACTGCCCAGCTACCAAACTCATTTGTGCTCTCCTTATATGCATCTTTAAATTCTTTGTCAAATGCTTCTTTGTCAATAATTACTTCAAATGGTGACTCAGGGGAATCCTTTTCAGTAAGATCACCTCCTGAAACTTCAGATGGGGATACGGAATATGTACAAATGCCTTGTGCCTTAGGCTCCTGGGTGAGTGGTTTCTGGGCTGTAGGCAAAGTGAACTTGTCATCAACATCCAAGCCAGTTTTATCATCTGTACCTGCTACCTCATTTGGGTTCTTGGACTCATGATCTTTATTTATTTGCTGTTCCATTAGACCAACTTCCTTTGAGAGAAAAGCAGGACGATCTGGGAAACTGGCTGGAATGGAAGGACGGTTATACTCAACGCCTTCTGCAACAGAAACTGGGGAGTATGCTATGCCTTTATTGGTCCCTTGAGGCTTTTCCATTTTTTTCGCATCTAGGAGGGCCAAACAGTCTTTTCCTTCTTTGGCTAAAATAGGCTGGCTGCCTAACACATTGCTCTTTTCTCCATGTGGTATCTTAAGGTCAGTATTATGCATTTCAGAAGACGAAAAAAGGGAGGAAGTCATAATTTCTGAAGGTGGCTCATCAGAGCAAAGAGAGCTCAATCCCTCTATGGTCAGAATTTGAAAGAAAAAAGTTTGTTTACCAGGTACAATCACACATTAGCTAGTAAGGCCAAGCAGCATGCTTTTCATTTTCCAAGTTACATACACACAGGATGTACACACACACACACACACTATGTAACAAAACAACGATCAACAGTTATCCTATAAAACATGCATAAAAAGTGCCAAGAGTGAAACAGAAAAGCTGTATCATGCTACAAATTGCAGATGACAGAAGATTCTCACGACAAATACTTTTCCGTCTACTTTTTCCATTGTAAAGGTAAAGCATACAGAAATGTAATGAGATTGGGAAATCTGGGGAAGTTTTTTCCCCCCTTTTTTTTGGTAGAGCTATTCAGTGTAATCAATATAAAACAACTTAATATTATGAAGTACTGATATGTTCTCATCTGTAAGCTGCACATTTCAGTACACAGAGCTTCTACAAACCCACTGTTATAGTCTGACAGTTTGAAAAAAAAAGTGACCACTGTTCTTTTTGATTTTCAGGAGATACAATGGATCCCCTCCTGAGCCTAAGAATCAGACTAGAATTACTCTACTCTACCCACAGGGAAAATTGGTCTCAGGTATAGACGGCCTCATTTTATTTATTTTTATTTTTAAAAGATTTTATTTACTTATTTGACAGAGAGAGAGAGAGAGACAGCGAGAGAGGGAACACAAGCAGGGGGAGTGGGTGAGGGAGAAGCAGATTTTCCACCAAGCAGGGAGCCCAATGTGGGACTCGATCCCAGGACCCTGGGATCATGACCTGAGCAGAAGGCAGACACTTAATGACTGAGCCATGCAGGGACCCCTAGACAGCCTCATTTTGAACTAAAGAGTATGAAATGATTGGTCTGCTCCAAAATCTCTTGCACCAACCTGACAATTTAACCAACACAAAACTGTGCAAACTGGTAAGGTTTATTCTGTGGTTACGAAGAGTTAACCCCAGGGCACTGGGTGGCTCAGTTGGTTAAGTGACTGCCTTCGGCTCAGGTCATGACCCTGAAGTCCTGGGATGGAACCCCATATTGGGCTCCCTGATCAGTGCGGAGCCTGCTTCTCCCTCTAACCCTGCCCCCTCTCACGCTCTCTCTCAAATAAATAAAATCTTAAAAATAAAAGAGTTAACACCAGAGATACTTTTAAAACAGAAAATTTCCCTCTTAAAGTAATAGATTAATTAAATCTTATCAGTTATTAATACTACAGCAGCCAATGATTTATCACCTTGTTTATCCAACTTTCCAATCTAGCAAGTTTTTACTGAAGAAAAGATCAAGACTGTCCCAAGGGTAATAAGTGCTGTCTTTCTTGCACATTGTTGTTATCTCTGGAGTCAGAACAAGTAGGTCTTAAATACATAGTTCCAAATGAGTGCATCAAAGATTCAGTTTGGTCAAATGAGATCTGAACAGGCTCAGGACAGCACAACGCTGAGTGTGAATGAGTGACTGTGAATTTGTGAAAGAGAAAAACGTATGGGATGACTTTTATTCAGCTTATGCTCTTTTTCTTTCTTTCTTTCTTTCTTTTTTTTAAAGATTTTATTTATTTATTTGACAGACAGAGATCACAAGCAGGCAGAGATGCAGGCGGAGAGAGAGAGGAGGAAGCAGGCTCCCCGCTGAGCAGAGAACCCGATGTGGGGCTTGATCCCAGGACCTTGGGATCACGACCTGAGCCGAAGGCAGAGGCTTTAACCCACTGAGCCACCCAGGCGCCCCAACTTATGCTCTTTTTTTTTTTTTTTTTTAAGATTTTATTTGTTTATTGGACAGAGAGAGATCACAAGTAGGCAGAGAGGCAGGCAGAGAGAGAGGAGGAAGCAGGCTTCCCACCAAGGAAAGAGCCCGATGTGGGGCTCGATCCCAGAACCCTGGGATCATGACCTGAGCCGAAGGCAGAGGCTTTAACCCTCTGAGCCACCCAGGCGCCCCACTTATGCTCTTTTTCATGTGAGAAGCTGAATAACAGAAGCAAAATTGTGACTTTATTAAAAATTATTTTATAAGGCTGAAAAGAAATAAAAATGAAATATCTTACTCCAAAAACTAGAATTAACTATTATAAAAAATGGTTCCAAATGCCAGATAAAGTTCCTCTATTTCAACATATCACTGAAATTTCATTTAATAGGATCTGACCTTTAGAATAGTTTAACTATTGGGGCGCCTGGGTGGCTCAGTGGGTTAAAGCCTCTGCCTTCGGCTCAGGTCATGATCCCAGGGTCCTGGAATCGAGCCCCACGTTGGGCTCTCTGCTCAGCAGGGAGCTGCTTCCTCCTCTCTCTCTGCCTGACTCTCTGCTTAGTTGTGATCTCTGTCAAATAAATAAATAAAATCTTTAAAAAAAAATAGAATAGTCTAACTATTGTCTGGGTATTGGGGGAAAAGGTCTTTGAAAATTGAGGAAAAATAGTTTGGTGGTACAAACTGTACTAGTGGGACAGAAAATAACTGAAGCAAGCTGTAATTCATTTACTCCTAATGGTAGTAAAGATGGTTTGCATCTATCAATATATAGTATGATATAGTATCATTATTTAGGACTCAGTAAGACCAGATTAAGGAGACAATATAAAGGAAGCTCAGCATTATAGATTAAATTACAGATTAAAACCCTGAAATATTAGGGTGCCTGGGTGGCTCAGTGGGTTATGGGATTGAGCCCCGCATCAGGCTCCCTGCTCAGCCGGGAGCCTGCTTCCTCCTCTCTCTCTCTGCCTGCCTGTGATCTCTGTCAAATAAATAAATAAAATCTTAAAAAAAAAAAAAAACAAAAAAAACCCTGAAATTTAAAGAGCTACATTTTTAGTAGTTCATTTATAGGCTACATTTAAATATGAAATATTCCATGATTTGAGCTATGTATTATTACTGAACTTACTGGTTACTGTTTCTACCAGGAAACATTCGATGGATTAAATCTGGATTAAGGATTAAAGATTAAATCTGGATTAAAGATTAAAACTGGGGGCGCCTGGGTGGCTCAGTGGGTTAAGCCGCTGCCTTCGGCTCAGGTCATGATCTCAGGGTCCTGGGATCGAGCCCCGCATCAGGCTCTCTGCTCAGCAGGGAGCCTGCTTCCTCCTCTCTCTCTGCCTGCCTCTCTGCCTGCTTGTGATCTCTCTCTGTCAAATAAATAAATAAAAAAAAAATCTTAAAAAAAAAAAAAAAAGATTAAAACTGTTTGGGAGCCCCTCCCTTCAAACATGAATGGAACTCTGACACGATCAACACTGACTCCCACCTTATAGGGAATGCAAGGCTTATATGTTTTATAGAGACTAAGGTATCAGATGATTCAGACCAATCATCTTCTAGACAGAAGTGGACAAAATGAATTAGTAATAATTCCACAGATATTAGTGCCTATCATGTGCCAGACACTGCCTTAGAAACTAGATTAAAAGCAGTGAACAAAATAAAAGATCCCTTGTGTATGTGGTGCTGTAAGAGCACCTGCACCCAGGAGACAGATAAGGAGCAGAATCAGTGAGTACGATGATGATGATGATGATAATGATGATGATGTGGTGGTGGTGGTGGGCTGGAGGAAAGGAAAAAGGAAGCAACCTACCCTGAATGCTAACAGAAGAATGCGCTTATTACCAGGGGGAAAAAGCATGGTGGAACCCTTCTAACATGCTTTGTCAGGATACAAACTTGTCAGTTTTCCAAGCCTTGTTTCTCTCCTTTATTCCTTGAACTCTTTTTTTTTTTTCCCTTGAACTCTTAATAGTCCAGAAGTTTTAAGTTAGGTATATAATAATCTGAGGTAAAGCTAGAAGATTAGGTTAGAAATCTTATTCTCAGAATACCAGCAAGTTCTGCAATAAATAAAACTTGTAACATTCTTTAATTAACTCTTTAATATGATGTCACTATGATGCACACAAAAAAAACTTCAGTCATATTCCTAATAATAATTCTGTGACAATATATGGAGTGGATAGTGCTTTTTTTGGGGGGGGGGGGCTGGCCTGGGGGCAAAAAGAGCTCAATGCTGCACTAATTCCTCTTAGACTGTGAGACACAGGTGCCAGCCCTCACCATTGTCAATCAAGCTTTCCCATGTGTAACAAAATAAGTTAGCATCCGCATCTGTGCTTCAACTTTAATTATCATGTTTAGAATTTCAGCAAATGAAAAGAAGTTTCTTTGGCTAGTTGAAGCCCTAACAAACTTGGACAGAGCTGACTTGTACCCAGACAATGGAAAAAACTGGGCTGGAAGTAAAGAGTTTATAAAGGCATGAAAACATTAAATAGAACGAGACCAGAATCTACTAAGTCTTTTCTAGAACAGCTCCCATAAGCAAAGACTCCTCCAATTAGTGAGTATGGCACTTAACAGTCATTGGTGTTATCCAAGACTGCAAAACAGCAGAAAACGCCAGGGGTTCGAAGGTTGTTAGTTTTTACAATACCGTGTACGCTGTAAAACTGCCTGACAGAATGACTCTGAATCACCTTACGTTTCAGAAAATGCCGATTCACTTTCCCTTTTCAAAAGATTCAACCCTTTACATGCACTACAAGAGACTTTCAACATTACTCAAAATCAATGTCTGTCAAAAAATTCCCTCATTATGAATATTTTCTAGTTTAGGTATTTGCTGTAATAGGATTTAATGTGCATATTCATTTTCAAGAATTCTAATTACTTAAAAATCTGGTATGGATCTATACACCTAATAGGTTTAAAAAGGGAATTATATATGGTAAGAGGTGAAAAATGTCATAACCTGAGAATGTTCCCAAATTTATCCAGTACTGAGCTTCTTGCTTACCCGTATCTTCCTAAGCTCTAAATACTTATAAGTCTCCACTTAAGTGAAGTGTACTATTCAAAATAAGACTAGAAAACTAAGTTGGCAGTCTAAATTTCTAGACCGCTCCCACATCAAAAAATTCAAAATGCAAAATGTAAAATAGGGGCGCCTGGGTGGCTCAGTCGTTAAGAGTCTGCCTTCGGGGGCGCCCGGGTGGCTCAGTGGGTTAAGGCCTCTGCCTTCAGCTTAGGTCATGCTCTCAGGGTCCTGGGATCGAGCCCCGCATCAGGTTCTCTGCTCGGCGGGGAGCCTGCCTCCTCCTCTCTCTCTGCCTGCTTCTCTGCCTACTTGTGATCTCTGTCTGTCAAATAAATAAAATATTAAAAAAAAAAAAAAAAAAAAAAAAGGAGTCTGCCTTCCGCTCAGGTCATGATCCCAGGGTCCTGGGGTCGAGCCCCGCATCGGGCTCCCTACTCAGCGGGAAGCCTGCTTCTCCCTCTCCCATTCCCTCTGCTTGTGTTCTCTCTCTTGTTGTGTCTCTGTCAAATAAATAAATAAAATCTAAAAAAAAAAAAGATGCAAAATCATTTGATCAACACTTATTAATCATGTGGCCTTGACAAGTTGCTTAATCTCATCTAAAAAAAAAAAACGGTGATACTAAAAAACTTAACTTGAGAACTGCTGTGAGGATTAAATGAGTTAATACATGAAAAGTGCTTAGAGTGCTATCTGGCACTTAGTAAATCCTCAGTAAATGTCTGCAGACACCACATTCTCAAAAAAAAAAATTAAATAAATAAATTTTTTTTTTTTCTCCTGACACAGAGACTCCAGATCATATGCTTTTTTGATTAGGGGAGAGTATATAAATCCTCATTCAGAGATTCAGACACTTTCTCAAATAAAAAGAAGTAATTTAAAGTAATTTAAAGAGCTTTTACCTATTTCAAAAGTTTGGGTGATGCAACTTCTGAACCAGTTATTACAAAACGAATGCCTGTGGCGTTCCAAGAATCATGCTGGATTCTGTGTACGTAAAGACATTTAAGACAGCCCAACACATAAAAAATTCGAAGGCAATGTTAAAAGAAAAAAGAACTTTTCCTGAACAAAAGGTTTCATTTTACCACCAACAAGGTCAAAGTATATTTTAGTTCAATGTCAACTAGCTGAACAATATGACGACATGACACAAAACCAGTCTTGGATGTCATCTTTGACACTCCCTTTCAAACTTTAGAACTACTAGTACTTCATGTATGATCTCTGCCTTAGGTGACTCAGAATTTCCTGAGAGGGATGCAATCCGCATTACAAGTTTCCTAGGTAATGAACCTGGTTGAAAAACCAGAGCTGTACTACACTTTATGAATTTTATAAAGGTAAAAAAATTAAGCTGTACTTCAGGACTCTAGTCCCGTAATAAGCCCACAGGAGATGAGCCCGATCCTTTTCACTCTCACTCTTGTCCCTGTCCTTGTCCAGATGCACAGCTTACAGGTTAGTAGGGAATGGGCAGTCGTTTTGTGCCTGCTTTAAATACTTCAATCTACTCATTTTAAAGTATAGTGACTCACTCGAAATTTTGATTGGAATAAGGCAAAAGCTCCATTTGACTGGAGACTAAGGTGTGGGAATTCAGGAAGAATGTTCCCTCTTCTATGCTTGCAGTATTTTATCTCAGAACAAGGTGGGGAGTTAAAAAGGACATGAAGAGGGGCGTCTGGGTGGCTCAGTGGGTTAAAGCCTCTGCCTTTGGCTCAGGTCATGATCCCGGGGTCTTGGGGGTCATGGGATCGAGCCCCACATCAGGCTCTCTGCTCAGCAGGGAGCCTGCTTCCTCCTTTCTCTCTGCCTACTTGTGATCTCTGTCAAATAAATAAATAAAATCTTTTAAAAAAAAAAGGACACGATGAAAAATCAACTTCCAAGTGAATACTGTGTTCACTTCAAGTAAATACACCAAAATGGGAAAAAAAAAACCCTTTTCATATACTGTTGACTCTATCCTTCAAAATAGTTTCCTTTTACTTTGTTTCTTATTCCCCAAACTGACTTTTCAAAAAAGATTTAATATTTTTATTCAGGTGTTGGTAATTACTGAAAATAATGTGATCTAGAAATAAGTAAATAATGAGTGTCATATCCTATTATCAGAGTTCTCCCTAAAAAAGGGAATAGCTTAGAATTCTGTTTTAGGGAGCGCCTGGGTGGCTCAGTTGGTTAAGCGACTGTCTTCGGCTCAGGTCGTGATCCTGGACTCCCAGGATCAAGTCCCGCATCAGGCTCTCTGCTCTGCAAGGAGTCTGCTTCTCCCTGTCCCTCCCTGTCTCTCATGCTCTCTCTCTCTCTCTCTCATATAATAAATAAATAAACTCTTAACCAAAAAAAAAAAAAAAAAAAAAAAGAATTCTGTTTTAGATACCATTTGGTTACTTCCCCTCCCTCCTCACTAAGGAAATTCATTACTTTTAATTAAAAGGATAGTTGCACCATGGAAAAGCCATACACATCAGCAAAGAAATACTATGCATATTCATACAAGGGAGGAGGCTTGAAATATTCAGGTATAGGTTTTCCTACACTTGAAATTTCTCATGTTCACAAAACAGGAAGGAAAGACAAATTCTCGTGCAAAACAGTATCAGCAACTTTCAGCCACAGCATCAAAATAGGAAGTTAGCCAGCAGACACTTTGCAGCCAAGCTAGATTCTAAACAAAAAGTCTCTTCTGTACAAAGAAAAATGTTTTGCTTTTGTTAAAAAAAAGGCTGTAACTGGCAAATTTCTTCCCTCAAATGCTTGCCCCAAAGTTCAGTGTTTAACTTCCTATTCCAGATGCCTACTGCATTACTCAAACTGAATGCAAATGTTCATTACTGCAAATGTGCTTCCAGTTCCTCAGCTTCCCCTCATTCCCATCTCATTTTTATCTACTTTTTCTCCATGTTTTCTAAAGAAAATCAGTGTATGTTTCAGCCTCCACTCTTATCAAAGGTTTCAGAAGTAAAAACCAAATTGCACTTTGATTTTGTGCACAGCCCCCCATGATACTAAATTACATCACTAACAGCAATGACATGGCTAAAATAGTAATTTCTGCCTCTTCCCCTGCTCTTGTGATTGTAACATTAACCTCAAAATGACATCTCTAAAAATATCTGCAAACCCTAAAATACAACTAATATACTTTTTATCATCGTTACCATAAGGCAGTGCTTATGAGCATGGACTTTGGAGTCCTACATCTGTCATTTATTCACTCTGTGATCTTGATTAAGTTACTGCATCATTTTAAACCCATGTCAACTGGTAAATGAGCTAGTAACCTTTCCTCCATGAAACTGGCTGGATTAAATGAAACGATTCACATAAAGTATGGAACACAGTAAAAGCTCAATAAAAACGAGCCACATCCTACATGTATGCATCTGTTAATATCTTTATTTTACATTATAGGAAAACACCATTAAAATTTATTCCCCTATTTTGAAACACTTAGGGATTAGGCTGAAATTAAATTCTGTTTGATAAGAAAAAAGGAATCAATGAGAAAAGACTACAAAGGACCTACTTAGGAATACAACTTATTTAAAAAGAAACTGATTATTCTAATACGTCATTACAAATGTATTTAATGGCTGTCAAAAAGTTTGCTTTGCTACCTTAAATAGCTGACTACTTCAAAGTACTACAATTTAATAAATATTACATAATTTTCTTTTGAAAATTTAACTGCCCTTCCTTTATCCAGTCCACAAATTAGTGGCAGTTTTTTGTACATTCATCTCCCTGGAGGCCAACAACAACTATTTCAGGATCGAAGAGGTCATTCTCAAACATGAAAATGTCGTACTTAATAATTGTTACTATGGGGGCGCCTGGGTGGCTCAGTGGGTTAAAATTCTGCCTTCGGCTCAGGTCATGATCCCAGGGTCCTGGGATTGAGCCCCACATCAGGCTCTCTGCTCAGCGGGGAGCCTGCTTCCTCCTCTCTCTCTCTCTGCCTGCCTCTCTGCCTGCCTCTCTGCCTACTTGTGATCTCTGTCAAATAAATAAATAAATAATCTTATAAAAAAAAATTGTTACTATGGCTTAGAGATCTAAAAGCAAGGCACCATTCTCCAAGGCAAAGTAAGTGCCTGAGAGTTAAGGAAGCCAGAGACAGATGAGTTAAGTTGGGTTAATGCCAGTGATGGACTCAAGGTTCCTCTTGGTGGCAGCAGCCACTGTGAAAGCTCTGCATTGGGCCAGACTGGTCCCAGCTATTCTCCCCAAGGGTTTTAATCCAGTGAAACAAGAACACCAACACCCTCCTTCCTTATTTTTATAAGGCACACTAGAAGCTACCATTCTTGGCTACTCTGGAATGGAATGCACCTAATCACTTGCCAAGGTGTTTCCTCAAGCAACAGGCTGATCTCTAGACCTGCCAGTGAAGTAGAGCACCTAGTGGGTCACTTTTCCATTACGTGTTTTTTTTGCAGGAGAAAAACGCTAGTGGTAATAGCGGCTAGACTGGAACACCTTCAGGGATATGGCTTTTTTAACTGCCTCTTTATAATACTCGTTTAACAATAACATTATCCTGAATCTGCACTGCTCAAAATAACTTTTTAAGCAAAAAGGAAAAATGGCAAATCTATTTTCCTTTACAAACTTTCATATTCACTGTGACACTGAAGCCTACTTAAATGTTGGGTTTTAATTAGCAAAATCCTTTTTATTTGCCTCTATTCTACTTGAATGTGTGTATAACTTTTTAAGCTATGACACTTATCTTGTCAACATTCCATATATTAGGTATGTTGTACTTGGCTTGCATTGTTACACTATTTAGGATATCAATTATCCCCTTTTGTACGAAAAAAGTGGCTGAAGGTTATAACCATGAAGAATGTATTTTAAAAGATCTGAAATATTTACAATAGAGAAAATGTAATCATTTGTTACGTTATGCTATTTTTACCAGTTTATCTTCCAGATAAACTGGAATATAATACCCACTTGCCTAAATTATTAAATTACTCATAAGGAAAAAAACTCCTAATATCAATCTGGTTGGATTTCAGATGTCCAGTCACTTTGTGGGTTTGAGTTATTTTTCTAATATTTACATTTTACATCTAATATTCTAATATTTAATATTAAATTTCTAATTTTTCTAATATTCACAAAATATCTATTTTTAATGTAAACACTTAATTTCAAAGGTCATGATTTGACCCAAAAGTTACCCAAATTCATACAATGAGACACATTACAAAGGGGCCGGGGAACCTAATATTATCAGCCTGATTTAAAAGCAACAAATTATCTACCATGTTTCATAAAAAATATACTACGTTCACTTCATCCCATTACGTTTTCATTCTTAGAAGGTCAAAGCCTTCCTATCAAACCGGCATCCAGACTTTACATCTAGAGAATTCCAGCTGGGACAATAATCTGTTTGCACAGGGCTTTTCAGACCTATCTAGTGAGTTTAATTACCTTTTTTAAAAATAAGCATTTCCCATTGACCTATATTTTAGGTTGACTACAACCACACAAATGAAACTGCTTTATTATTAGTGTAACAGAGCATAGTGCTCTCTCTTGCAGATTCTTGGTAGTGCTACCCCAACAAACATATAGCTACCACACTTGATTCCCTTTTTCACTGGCCGGCAGATTAGACAAACCACCCCACAAAGCTACAGCTTAATCTCTAGGAAAACAAGCCTTGCTTGCCAAAAAGTCAACTGACTTGTTCAGTGTTCCCAGGCAATTTGGAACCAGCCTAGCTCTTGGGACAAATCTCAGATAAATTCACACTAAAGTACTCCAGCTCAGTTAGTGTATTGGTAGTTCAGTGGAAGCACAGTTTTATACGTTTTTTTTTTTCCAAATCCACTACCACTCCAAACCAGTTACATAACTGCAAATCAATAGGTTAAATGCATCCTACAGTGGGTTGTTTTATGAGCTACAATTCTGTATGCTCTAAATTCTGTGGGTGAGTTTATAATTTTTAAGAAATGCTTAAAACTATACCTAAAGTTTATGCCCTTTAAAGGGTTCACCTAACTAGTCTTACCCTATTTTATTAACCTTTATAGGAAATCCAATGCAAACTACCAAATATGAAGGTCTGGCTTGTAGTTTGTATCTCAAGGGATTTGGGAGCAATAAAAAACTTGTGCCTCATATCCCCAGTTACAGCCTCTTTCTCAACATTTTTCTTTTATTAATGCACACAAAAAAATGACAGACTTGCCTTGTGAGGTCGAAAATAGAGATACAGGCTGAGAGGAAGAGGAAGAAACAAAGGAATCTGAAAGAAAATATAGAGCGTGAGAATTTGACAACCTCACACAGGAATTTTAATTTTAACTCTCCAACTTTTTTTTTTTTGGTCAAGCATTGTAATTTCATTGGGTTTAAGCAAGAGGGGAAAACTCATATCTTTATTTCCATTTACTGTTTTCACTCACCTGGCAACAAAACCTTATTTCATTTTCAAGTTGCATTTCTAGAAGTTAATCAATTCAAATGTTTTGGTCATATATTCTCACCTTCAAAGAAAAAAGAGGAACCTCTAGCATTTTTAAACAAGTATAACCTCAAGAAAGAGGATACTATCCTGCAACTCTTTGACTCTTTGTAGAAAAGAAAAAAGAGGTACCTGAGTACTAACGGATATTTGCTTTTAACCATTCTCAACTGCATTTTGAAAAGTTAGTCACTAATACAACCATTTAAAGGTATATACTTGGCAAATATGCAAAGTAGACCCTGAATACTTAAAAAAAAGATCACAAATAATCCATTAGGAAAACAGGACTGCATGAGAAATATTCCACCTTCTAAAATTATACTCCTCTCAATTTGGAAACATTATCAAAATTATAAATGCATGTACTGTCCCCACCAGTAATAGTCATCCTTTTAATTTGGCCGGTTACACCTCGAGGAATTTAACCTACAATATTAGCATAGAATACAAACACATGTATATGAGAATATTCGTATGAGCACTGGCTACAAGTATTAGGAATACTCTAAGTAACCACCAATAGGAGACTAGTTACATCCAAACAAAGGAATATTGTTTGAAAAAGTACGCTACGAAAAGCTGCTACAAAAAAGAGTAAAGAACAGCTATGTATGTTGATATAATTGGAGAAATTAAAAAAGTGAAGTATAGAAGTGTACATATGTGCCCCCCCTTGGTTGCTAGCAATAGGGACTTTGATGTCTGAAGTGGGGGAGATCTGCTTTTCAGTATGACCTTTGGCCCTTTAAAAAACAAACAAAGCACATACATTACCTTTTCACTAAAAATGGAAAAAATTAATAAAAATAGAATGTGAAAAGCAGCCCCCCAACAAAGTGTCCCTAAATATACTGGCCTTTACTCCTTTTTCCTTGCAATTATAAATGCTTTCACAAATATTCGAAATATACTTAAAATAGGGAGCTTGATTGCTTTAAAGGACTGGGCTATAACTTGCATCAATAAGTACGAATTTATTTTGTGAATAAATATGGAGCACAGGAGGAGCGCCTGGGTGGTTCAATGGGTTAAGCCTCTGCCTTCGGCTCAGGTCATGATCCCAGGGTCCTGGGATCAAGCCCCCACATCGGGCTCTCTGCTCAGCAGGGAGCCTGCTTCCCTCTCTCTCTCCGTCTACCTCTGCCTACTTGTGATCTCTCTCTCTCTGTGTCAAATAAATAAATAAAATCTTAAAAAAAAAATATGGAGCACAGGAACAGCAACGGAGAGCTTAGTGGAGCACAGGCACAATTCAGTAACTCAGGACCAGAATTTTTAAAATTCACTGCTTTTTAATTATATTAAGCTGAAGCATCACATTTACCACCACAAATGAAAAACCATTCTTTTTGGTTGTTTTTGTCTTGTTTGTTTTTAATAATCTCTACCCTCAACGTGGGGCTCAATCTCTCCTCCTGAGATCAAGGGTCGCATACTCCGACTGAACCAGCCAGGTGCCCCCATCTCCTTTCCTTTTCTAAAGCAAGTGTTTCTATGTTTCTTCAGTGTTTCCGGATGGGTTCATCCCTCTATTTACCTTCAATATTAAATCTCTCCCAGATGATGAGTTTAAGTCTGAATAAACCTAAAAAAACAAATGCTAATATGTTTAGCCCACAGCCAAAAAGGATCCTATGAACCTGACTATCCACCTCCACCTAACGCTCCCTCATAACGGAAAATTTCAACATAAAAATTCTTATACATAGCATCTATTCTAATACAAAACACAGATAACCAGTGACAGTTTCTGACAATACTGCATGAGATCTTCTAACTAACAAAACCATACTGTATTCATATTCCATATTTATGCCATAGGAAACTAATCTCAAGAATGGTGATCTAGGGGTGCCAGGGTGGCTCAGTCATTAAGTGACTGCCTTTGGCTGGGGTCATGGTCCTGGGGTCCCGGGATCATGCCCCACATAGGGCTCCCTGCTCAGCAGGAGGCCTGCTTCTCCCCCTCCCACTGCTTGTGTTCCCTCTCTCTCCCTGTCTCGCTCTGTCAAATAAAATCTTAAAAAAAAAAAAAAATGGTGATCTTAATTCTCATATGCTATTACTTAAATCAAACATTATCATTCGGTAACAACAGTAACCGTTAGCTGGGTCCAGGCATTGTATCGGCACTGGAACACCAAGATGTTCCAACACCAAGCTATGCCCACAAGTAACTCAAAGAGAAACACAAACCAGTACAACTGCGCAAGTTGTGGGACTGCCACAGAGGCAGGTCACTAGGGTACACTGCAGAAGAGATGGTAAACTTGGTCTTCACGGTCAAGTGACCATGGCAGAGAAAGCCATTCTGGAAAGAAGGAATAACTGGCCAAATTCTAAATGACTCTAAATGTCATGTTATGAAATTTGGATTATATCCTATATGGGATGAGGAATCACTGAGAATTTTAAGGTAAGGGATTGACAGTATCACATGTGTTTTAAAAAGAACTATGGCAGCAGGTAGAGCCCTAGACTTAATTGAAAAGCTACTGCATAATCTTGGCTTCAGTTTTTTATTTGTTTAGTAGACTAGTAAAAGATCTATTAAGACTGGTTAAATAAATTTCAATATATCCATACAATGGTACACCATTCATTAAAAACTGCTGTAGATGGGAATTTATGGACACTAAATGATGTTGATAGCACACTGAATAAAGAACACTGAAAAATTTCAACAACATGACCCCATTTTGGTAAAAAATACAAATTCACGTAAGAAGAAAAAGTACATGATATTCACTAAGTAGAGTGATTATGAAAATTAAAAAATACTTTTCTTCTGTGTTTGAGATTTTGAAAAGAATGAACATGTATTCTTATTTCAAAAAAGTTTATCAGTTTGTTACAAATGAAAGGATAAACACGAAAATGTTAACTGGGTGGTACTACTCACTGATTTTTAATTTTCTTTGTATTTTTAATTTTCCTGAATTTTGCTATGGACATACATTTTTCAAGAATTATAAATTCTGGGGTGCCTGGGTGCTTCAGTGGGTTAAGCCTCTGCCTTCAGCTCAGGTCATGATCGCAGAGTCGTGGGATCGAGCCCTGCATCGGTCTCTCTGCTCAACAGGGAGCCTGTTCCCCCCCACCTCTCTCTGCCTACCTCTCTGCCTACTTGTGATCTCTCTGTCAAATAAATAAATAAATAAATATTAAAAAAAAAAAATGAATTACAAATTCCTGGGACACCTGGGTGGCTCAGTCAGTTAAGCATCTGCTTTCAGCTTGGGTCATGATCCCAGGGTCCCAGGATCGAGTCCCACATCGGGCTCCTTGCTCAGCAGGGAACCCGCTTCTCCTCCTGCTCCCCCTGCTTGTGCTCATGCTGTCAAATAAACAAACAAAATCTTAAAAAAAAAAAAGATAAATTCCTAACACATATCTATTCCCTTCTTCAAGGAACAGATTAGCAACCTTAGAGAAGAAAAAGGACACCTAAAATGGGATCTCTTATCAGGTCTTTCAATAAAACTTGACTAAATTATCTTTTCAGTGTTCACACCACTAGATTTTCAAATCGTCGTTAAGACTTCAATCTACAACAAACTGTCAAAACTACCCCCCAAGGGGCGCCTGGGTGGCTCAGTGGGTTAAGCCTCTGCCTTCGGCTCAGGTCATGGTCTCAGGGTCCTGGGATCAAGCCCCGCATCGGGCTCTCTGCTCAGCGGGGAGCCTGCTTCCCTTCCTCTCTCTCTCTGCCTGCCTCTCTGCCTACTTGTGATCTCTCTCTGTGAAATAAATAAATAAAATCTTAAAAAAACAAAACAAAACAAAACAAAAAACTACCCCCCAAAATTCTGCCTCTTCGAAAACAGGTCCTTCCATTTACTGAGTCCTGAATATCTGTGACAGACACTAACCTAAATATTTATATACATATTAAATGAAATCCTTACAAAACTCATTTAAGATTAAAACAAAACAAAAAAGGGTGCCTGGGTGGCTCAGTGGTTGGAGCCTCTGCCTTCGGCTCAGGTCGTGATCCCAGGGTCCTGGGATCGAGCCTCACATCAGGCTCTCTGCTCAGCAGGGAGCCTGCCTCCTCCTCTCTCTCTCTCTGCCTGCCTCTCTGCCTACTTGTGATCTGTCTGTGAAATAAACAAATTAAAAAAATCTTAAAAAAAAAAACAAAACAAAACAAAACACAAAAACCTGAAGCTTTTATCAGTACTTAAACCTGCACTTTTCTTGAAAATCTGTGGCTTTCTTTCTCTATCATCCTATCCACCAGTCACATCACCTGTCCTGATATTGCTGATCTGAAATGCATATGCTACTGACCTAAAAATTTACTAGTTTGTATTTTAAAACTCCATCAGACCCCTTGTCCCCTTACCTCTTAACCCTTCTCTCCAGCAGCATATGGAGTGGGTAAGAAGTGGAAAATAGGAGGAAAAAGACCAAATGGCACACTGGTGTAGGTTTTCAAATTTGGGTCAAGCCTGTGCTAGATATTATTAGGGGGAGAGGAAGAGAAGTGTGTTGGACTGGACATGAGACTCCAGTTTTGACTGAGATGGGGGGAAAATAAACCAAATAAATCTGTTTGAGTTTTCTTTTTTTTTTAAAGATTTTATTTATTTGATAAAGATCACAAGTAGTCAGTGAGGCAGGCAGAGAGAGAGAGAGAGAGGGAGGAAGTAGGCTCCCTGCCGAGCAGAGAGCCCGATGCGGGGCTCGATCCCAGGACCCTGAGATCATGACCCGAGCTGAAGGCAGAGGCTTTAACCCACTGAGCCACCCAGGCGCCCTGTTTGAGTTTTCTAACCCCCAGTAAAAACATTGTTCCAATGAACTGTTCATTTTGGTGAAAACTGCCCTTTAACAGCAACAGAATACAAACTGTATTTTTAGAAAAGCAGCAAGGTTACTTTTAGGAACAACTTCATACAATGAATGACTTCCATATTTAACCTCAAAATGTCTGCCTTTTTGTTAGTTTCCACAGATTATTAAAGCGTCTTCCAACACAGGAGGAAAAGTAGTGTCTGAAATTTTATCTAAAATTAATACAATGAAAATTAGAAATTCATTAGCTCTTTCAAACATCCTTTCTTTCTACCTTTAAAAGATTTTTGTCATGGGGCTGCTGGGTGGCTTAGTCAGTTAAGTATCTGCCTTGACTCAAGTCATGGTCCTGGGATGGAGCCCCATCTAACTCCTGGCTCGGCAGGCAGCCTGCTTCTTCCTCTCCCTCTGCTCAACCCTGCCACTTGTGCTCTCCCTTGCTTGCTCTCAAAACAAACAAACAAACAAACAAACAAACAAAAAACTAAGATTTTGGTTACAGTTTTTGTTTGCCTATAGAGCTAGGCTCTCTGAAAAGGGTATTTCCACTCTTTCTCATGACCACAATTCCGATGGCAACTCTTATCATTTCCGTAGAAGCTGCTTCACTGAGCCAATTCATACCCCCATCCTACCAGAATTGCAGGGATAGGCAGACCAACTTTCCCCCCGGGAAAACTTTATACCATTTTTTCCTTTATATACATATTTTTTCTTCCTTTATATTTTTGTTAGGACCTCCACTGTATTACTGAATATTAGTGATGAAACTGGACCTCCTTGCCTTGTCCAAAGCAGTTTTTTTTTCTTTTTTTAAAAGATTTTATTTATTTATTTGTCAGAGTGAGCACAGGCAGACAGAGTGGCAGGCAGAGGCAGACGGAGAAGCAGGCTCCTGCTGAGCAAGGAGCCCGATGTGGGACTCGATCCCAGGACGCCAGGATCATGACCTGAGCCGAAGGCAGCGGCTCAACCAACTGAGCCACCCAGGCGTCCTGTCCAAAGCAGTTCTGATTTCATGATTAAGGCTTTCTTTAAAAAATAATGAAACTTTTTATTTTAGAATAATTTTATATTTATGGAAAAGGCCCAGACGTAGTAGAGTGTTACTTTATATAAAGCACTCAGTTTCTCCCATTGTTAACGAATTACACTAATACGGCAGTACATTTGTCATATTTAACCAACACTGACACATCACTAATAAGTAAACTCCATACTTGATTTTTATTTCATTAATTTCCCCTAATGCCTTTTTCTGCCCCAAAATCCCATTCAGGATACCATATCTTGTTTTTGTCACTATGTCTCCTTAGCCTCTTTTGGACTATGACAATTTCTTAGACTTTCCTTGCTTTTAGTGATCTTGATAGTTTTGAGGAGTATTGGTCAGATATACAGGGATAACTGGTCAGAATGTCCCTCAATTTGAGTTTGTCTCATGGTTAGAATGGAGTTTTAGAGAAGATTACCACTTAGGTAAAGGGCCATCCTTGTCATAACAGATCAAGGGTACATGCTATCAATATGACTTATCACTGAAGATGTTAACCTTGATCCCCTGGCTGAGATGGTTTGCCTGGTTTCTCCAGGTAGTACTTCTCCACCGTCCTTCCACACTGTACTCTCTAGATGCAAGTCACTAAGCACTTCCCACTTTAACTCTTGTGAATCCTAAAGTTGAAAGGCTTTCTTTGTACATTTATGGAGTAAATGTGTATGCAGTCCAAGAGGAAGAATAAGCAGAATTCTTGGTGCAAAAGAAACACAATTAGAAAGTCTAACAGAGGGGCACCTGCGTGGCTCAGTTGGTTAAGTGACTGCCTTCGGCTCAGGTCATGATCCTGGAGTCCCAGGATCGAGTCCCGCATGGGTCTCCCTGCTCTGCAGGGAGTCTGCTTCTCCCTTTGACCCTCCCCACCTCTCATACTCTCTCTCAAATAAATAAATAAATAAATAAAATCTTAAAAAAAAAAAAAAAGTCTAACAGAAATAAATAAAATGCACTGTGTAAGTAAGAAATTGGTCACAAGTATCTGAATGACACAAATTCCTTTTTTAAAAGATTTTATTTATTTATTTGAGAGAGACAGAGATAGCAACAGAGAGCATGAGAGGGGGAGGAGAGGGAGAAGCAGGTTTCCTGCTAAGCAGGAAGCTTGAAGCTGCTTAATCAACTAGGCCGCTTGGGATCATGACCTGAGCCAACCACAGACTGCTCAACTGACTGAGCCACCCAGGAGCCCCTTAATGACCCACTTCTAAAACAGTACATGTACTTTTAGAAATGTATTACCCTTTTCCAAATAATGTTCAAGATCAATGCACTGAGTCAAAACTTCAGATTTTGTTAGGAATAAAACAAAAATTAGGGGCACCTTGGTGGCTCAGTGGGTTAAGCCTCTGCCTTCGGCTCGGGTCATGATCTCAGGGTCCTGGGATCGAGTCCTGCATTGGGCTCTCTGCTCGGCAGGGAGCCTGCTTCCTCCTCTCTCTCTTTGCCTGCCTCTCTGCCTACTTGTGATCTCTCTCTCTCTCTCTGTCAAATAAATAAATAAATAAATATCTTAAAAAAAAAAAAAAAAAGAGTAGGATGCTCAACCAAATGTTGGGGTGCCTCAACCCAGACACCCAACAATTAAAAAAAAAAAAGGAGTAAAACAAAAATTAAACTTATTCAATCCTTTTTTTTTTTTTTTTTGAGATTTATTTATTTGAGAGAGAGAGATCACAAGTAGGCAGAAAGACAGGCAGAGGAATGGGGGGAAGCAGACTCCCTGCTGAGCAGAGTGCCTGATGTGGGGCTCGATCCCAGGACCCTGAGATCATGACCTGAG